>NC_091829.1:127355693-127694859 GCF_038994185.2 Dermacentor albipictus
TGACTCTTACTATTGCGTGAATACTATAAACATGGGCTTACTGCGCAAGTTAGTGAACAGACATTTTAGAACCGCGTTTCTCACCTTACATACGCGCAACGCAATCACCATTGCAGCATGTTACGGTGCGCGTCTTTTCAAGACAGAGACGAAAACAAGAGAACGCGTTAGAAGGCAGGGTACCGACTTGGGCCTCGTGCCAAACATATCCAAGCCAACAATATTTATTTTATTTCAATACCCTAAAGGCCCAATGCGGGCGTTACGTAGGGGGGGGGATTCATCAAAGAAAACTTAACAATATACGACACAGAATATAAACGGCTGAAGACAGGAATAAACAAGTTAATAAGCCAGGTACAAGTTGACAGGGGAAGAAATGCTAGGAACAGGTACTGAAAAAATGCACATGTAGCAAATCCCACAAAACAAAAATCGCACCTTCAGAAGTTACAAAACATGTCATCTAACATTCCACAGAACGTTACGGCCCACACGCACACACTAAAAAAAAAACGAAAAAAACGCACATCATTCTAGCGGAATTTTCTAAGTATGGGGGGGGGGGGGGCTCCAATCCCGGTGCTCAGCGGAAATATACGTCGACAGCATGTCAACTAGCGTGTTATAGATACTTCATTAAGGTCGTTGCGTGTTTGTGTTGTGTCTAGCAGGAGCGAGTAGTATAGGAGATTTCATTGGAGAGAAGGCGGTGAGCGAAGTCCGCGAAAAGTAATTGAGGATAGCCATATTGAACGTCGACGCCGTGTTGAAGAAAGCCTGCGACTTCAGTTGCTCAGCCGACAGAAGGCTTGAGTAGTAGCATACCGCTGGGCGTATTTGGTAACCACAGCGATAAACACACACTTTGCGGAAGTAAACAGAGGAAAGGGGCGTAGTGAGTTGGCCGCCCTTTTCAAGCTCTGCTTGAAAAATGCATGTGGCGAAGTATGACGCACCAAATAGTATATGCCAACCCAAATGAATCAGCGCGGTCATACTTGCGCGACATGCCATGATGGCCTGCCACCAGGACATCATGAAGTTGCAGCGATTACAGTTTGCATTGGGTACTTGAGAATTAGAACGAGCACATCAGAGACGTCCGAGGGATGTTTCTACGGTATAAGAAGACATCGCACTCGCCCTCCCCCCTCCCCCCAAATAACTAAATCATGAATATAAGCTTACGAATAGGGGCATCATAAGATCGAGCACTAGGGCGCTTGTTGATCTTGTTCACGATGACGTCAGCGTTTCGTTCAGCATTTATTTCTGAGAAAATGAGTTGGAGTTACGTTTATTTGCATCACAATGGTGGGCGTAATCAGCAAACATTGACAGCATTTCATTAGGGGGTGCCTGACTACTCTGTGGAGGTTACGTTTAACAATGACAACAACCACAGAAAGCTTTGCTTACATCGATTCGCACATACGTGGGATCCGCATAATTTTGTGACTATCAATTTAGATGCTTCAGAATGGCGCTCATTAGCGCAACATTTCCATCCACAGTGAGCATAAGCGGCTGTCGTATCCACAGTAGAATTGATTTAAATGGCTTTAATCCCATGGACATATCGTCGCCAACTTCCGTGGGAATGCAGTCGTCAAAATGGAATACAGGTGACAGGGAAATCAGGAGGTTGATGAACGGCAAAAAGGCGGAAACTTGCGCATGACCTCAGGGATATAAAATGACTTTTTGAGCAGCTTGGTCAGGGGGCCATGCAATGGTTTCCACGTCTATTAAAAATCCTCCAAAATATTAACAGAGGCCGACAAAAATGCGGGCATTTTGGGAAAAGTGAAACCGCTGGAAATTTCACGACAGCCTTAGCCTAAATATAGAAGATGACTTAAAAATAAGAAACCATAACGTTGACAGGGTGGCCAAATTCTGGCACAAATAAATCGGCTGTTGAAGCAGTTCAGCTGAAACGCAATGGTGCGAAGTAAGGCGAGAATGTCGGCAAGTATTGAAGAAAGGTCAAGTAGGTCCTGTGGCCGACGCAAGCGCTCGGCAGCTGTCAAACGACTGCACGTATTAGCGAGATGCCTGGTCGTCAGTAATTACAGTATGATTCGGGTCTGAAATATTGGACGCGGACTCCATCACATTGAATACAGTGCATTCTACGGTGTCATTCTTGGACAGATGGTACCGACTCTCCAGCAATGAGGATGGGAACAAATTGTCTCACGTGCCGGCTGTCACCTTCCTCCTACTGCCAACATTCCTTTCCCTCCGTAGTTGCTTAGCTTTTATTGGGTTCGGCTGCTAATCACGAGGTCTCGGGATCGAATCCCAACCACGGCAGCCGTATTTCAATGGTTGTGAAATGCGAAAACCCGCGTACTTAGGGTTAGGCGCACGTTAATAATCCCAAGTGGTCTAAATTATTCCCGAATCCTCCACTACGGCATGCCTCATAATGAAATTGTGGTTTTGGCAAGTAAAACCTCATAATGCGTTATGTAACATTCGTTAAGGATGTCCTGGGCAGTAGCACAACTCTTGAATACAATTAAGTTTCAGGAGTTGCGCGTGAGGTCCTTGAATATGTCATCATCATCATCATCATCGTCGTCATCATCATCATCATCAGCCTGGTTACGCCCACTGCAGGGCAAAGACCTCTCCCATGCTTCTCCAACAACCCCGGTCACCTACTAATTGTGACCATGTCGTCCCTGCAAACTTCTTAATCTCATCCGCCCACCTAACTTTCTGCCGCCCTATGCTACGCTTCCCTTCCCTTGGAATCTAGTCTGTGTATAATAGCTGTGTCTTACCAGTACTCACCTACGGGGCAGAAACTTGGAGGCTTACGAAAAGGATTCTACTTAAATTATGGACGAGGCAACGAGCTATTGAAAGAAGAATGATGGGTGTAACGTTAAGGGATAAGAAAAGAGCAGATTGGGGGAGGGAACAAACGCGAGTTAATGACATCTTAGTTGAAATCAAGAAAAAGAAATTGGCATGGGCAGGACATGTAATGAGGAGAGAAGATAACCGATGGTCATTAAGGGTTGAATATGTGGATAGCCTTTATGGCGTTCGATAGCTGCTAGTCTACATTGCGGCTATATAATAAAGGCGGAACGGCAACATGGTAGAGAATGTGGAGAACATACAAATCCCGCATATATTACTGCACAATAATTTTAAATAGCGTTCTTGCTTCACGCACGTGGATAGCTGCCATAGGAGACTACTTTGGAAACTAACTGCAAGTACTGTATATGTCGTACCCAAGGGTGTACCTGGTCTGGTGGCCAGTAAATGTGACGTAATATTGCGAGCAGCTTCGGCCATAGCATGCTAACGGATGACGACACAGACTGAAGTGACTAGCGTAAGAGTGGACAAGAGAGAGACGCTACAAGGACAAGCGCCCAGTTGGAAGTTTGCGCTTATCCTTGTCGCCTCTTTAGTGTCCCGTGTCCACTCTTGCGCTAGTCACTTTAGCATGGAATACCAACTAGCCCCCTCTCACACCCTGCGACGACACAGGGACAGTTTGCTCAAATCTTGTTTCGTGACTTTTGGGTCAAGATGAAAAACCGACATATCCATGTATATGTCTTAATACTTAAGCACATCTAGATTTGCAGCTGCGGCGATAGCCCATGAGTGCGCATTGCAAAGTCGCTAGTGAAATAATTGTGCGCACCTTAACAAATTCGATAAGGGAAAATCAAAATCCATCCACGACGGCGTCTCTAGTAGGCGCGGTGCGATGTTCGGACGTTAACAATGTATGCCGATTGAAGAAAGGCTGCCCCGAAGTGCTTCTGACGGTTAGGCTAGCTTCTTTACTCCGTAGAATGAAAAAAAAGAAAAAGAAAAGGAAAAGAGAAGAAAAAAAAAGGAACCAAATCAAAAGCCCAGAATCAACAATTGCTCGTCGCAAGTAAACGCTGGATGACGAGCAATTTCCAGGCGACGAGCGAATACGCTTGATCAAGAACACTGATAGCGCTGGCGGGACAAGCATTGTGGCGAAGTTCAATGCGCAGGGATAGCTTTTACTTTTTTTATTTTTGTTTGGTTGACGTCATCACGCGTCACCGCGGGAAGTTTGAAAAGTTTAAGGTGAGTACGCCACGTGGTGGCATTCACGCGAACTAAACCCTTGTGTCCAGAAAAGCTGGATACGGTTTTCAGATAAAAATAAACTAACACGTGAAATCGCAGAAGATTTCATACGAAAACGTGCGCTGAAAGATGCATAAGTCAACCATCAGTTGTTATCACTGAAAATGAATTCGCTTTTTTAAATACTGGTTGAACCTTGTTAGTCTGTGTTTAATCTGTTTATGTTTTACTGACCACTCTTGTTGCACATGCTCAGCGCTGATAGCTAGGGTATATATGTTCTGTATCTTTCCGAAAATAAAATAATTGTGAGTAAGTGCTCGTGCGTCCCCCTTAACTGTGTCCTTGTCAATTGTGCGCGCAAAAATATTGTACTATGAATTCGTACCAATTCGCCCAACTATTAGTTCTGCTATAGTTTGCACGGTTTGGGGGGAAGGTCTGTCTTTGAAGTTGCTTCCACGTCACCTGCTGGTTTTTGGTTAAGCATTTGTCAGGGGGTTGGTATTCGAGACTTTCGTTTTTATAGTATTCGGTAATTTACTGGTAGGTTATCATGCGCACTTTTGTACCTAGCAGGATCAGTTGGCTCACTCCCTGATTGACGAGTCCTTGGGCAAAATTGTGAGCCGCTTCGCTCCCGGGAATGGACCAGTGCGCAAGGATCCAGTTGATTTTGATCTGGCGGGGCGTGAAATGTACTTTCTTTAGCATTTGTAGCGCCAGTTCGTGGATTCAGCCTTTGGCAAATTTACGCACTGCCATCTAGGAGTCACAGAAAATTATTTTGAGTGTGGTATTTGTTATAGCTATTGCTATTGCGGGTTCTTCCGCTTTTTCCGCGTGCCTTCTAAAAATGGCGACCTCGGGGTTGGGCTTGAGCTCGTTTCCTACCACGCATGCGGGGAAAGCGCCACGTTCTCCGAGTTCGGCTACGTCTACGTAGACCGCCTCCTCATTGTTTGCGGAATTGTTCCTGAGTGCTTTGGACCAAGCCTGTCTCCGTTTGCTGTGATATTTTTTGGGATTGGATCAACCCTGAAACGACTGAAGATGCCTCTGGGTATGGGTTCCACGCTTGTTTGAGGGCTCTTATACAGGATGTTTAATTTCTTTAGTACGTGTTTTCCCGCAGGTGTCTTGGTTAGTCTTTCGTATTGGGGTGTTCTGTGTGCCTCAACTAGTTCGTCGAACGTGTTGTGGATGCCAATTTTCAGGAGTGTCTCGGTGGATGTGAATCTCGGCAGTTGGAGCGTCGCCTTGTAGGTTTGTCTTATAAGGGAGTTTACCTTTTGTTTCTCCGATTTATACAGGATGAGATATTAGAAGCAGTAAACGAAACCGCTGAGCACGGGAGCCTGGATTAGACGCCTAAGTTCCGCTTCCTTCAGCCCAAAGGGTTTGTTGGCGATGCGTTGGATGAAATGGTTGGTTTGATTCACGCAGCCGTAAGTTTGTTGATAGTCACTGTGTTTTTGCCGTCGCTTTGTAGGTGTATACCTAGTACCCCGATCGTTTGGACATCGGGTACTGGGGTGTCGTCCACGTATATTTCCATCGGGACTGAGGTTCTTGTATGGCCGCGTGGATTGTATCTCACGAAGAGAAGTTCCACTTTTTTGCGAGGACCACGATGTTTTCTTTCTGGCGTGTTCTGAAACTACATCTGCTACAGCTTGCAGTAGGTGCTCAATCTTTCCGTCGTTCCCCTTTGTTACCCAGAGTGTAATTGTCGTCTGCGTATAGGGAGTGTGATAGGTTTGATATTCCTTCGAGCAGCTGTGCCATGGGTATGAGCGCGACATTGATGCAGGCGTTAAGCACTCCCCAATGCCGGGCCTACCCACGGCGCAGGTGAAGCAGGCGTTATGCACTCTCCATGCGTGGGCCGATAATGAAGATAGTGCAAAACCAGCCCAACACGCGGCGGAGGTGAAGCAGGCTTGAAGCCCTCCCCACACCTGGGCTGATCTCGAAGGTAGTGGCATGCAGGGCCGATTCACGGCGAAGGTGAAGCAGGCGTTAAGCACTCCCCATACGTGGGCCGATGCCGAAGCTAGTGCAATGCCGGTCCGACACGTGGCAGAGGTCAAGCAGGCGTTTAGCACTCTCCATACGTTGGTCGACCCTGAAGGTAATGCAATGCTGGTCCATCACGCAGCGGAGGTGAAGCAGGCGTCAAGCACTCCCCATAGGTGGGCCGATCCCGAAGATAGCGAAATGCCGGGACGACGCGTGGCGATGATGAAGCCGGCGTTAAGCACTCCACATACGTAGGCCAATACCGCAGATAGTGCAATGACGGCCCAACACGCGGCGAAGGTGAAGCAGGCGTTGAGCCCTCCCAATACGTGGGCTGATCTAGAAGGTAGTGGAATGCCGGCCCGAAACGCGGCGGAGGTAAAGCAGGCGTTAAGCACTCCCCATGTGTGGATGGATCCCGAAGATAGTGCAATGCTGGGCCGACCCGCGGTGGAGGTGCAGTTCATTATTAAGGTGCCCACATACAGAACTTCGCTGGTCATCTTTCTTCAAAGAGGGGAAGTGCACTGAGTTTTTTTAGTGCCCCGACGCGAAATCTAAAACCGTTTTTGCAGGTCGCAGATCGTACTGCCAGCAAACCCGATCCACATGAAAATTCATGCACAAGTCAAGAAAGAGTTGTCCATTATTGCTCGGCAGCTAAGATGAATTTTGGACCCATGCCTTCTTTTTAAAGCAATCAACAATGTCTTATATTATGTGTGACACGTGAGCTCTCATTAAAATATCAAATAATTGTCCGCCTACTTGAAGACTGATGCAGCCTCTTGAAGCTTGGCGTTTATAGCACTGTTTACCGCGCCAACAAATATAGAATTGGCAGCACGCAAGGACCATTAGAAACACCTACCTAATTTCTGCTTATAGTTTTCCATGCCAAATCATGAAGGTAGATTCAAGTACAAGGTCAAATGTTCTACGAAGGACTCAACCACTCAATCTACAGTACAATATTTAACACGGCTTGACAATCTGACGTCCGACAAGGAGAAATGCAGATCAAGTACGTCAATGCTGATGGTTGTGAAGCTTGGAACGTCATTCCTTTTAAGGTACTCCACAATAACGCCAGAGTTCTTAGCATAAAAAGGGTCTGGTATTGTTAGCGCAGACAGGTGCTTCTGAAGCTGCTTAGATACCGCTAGCAGCCAGGTGTCATTTTCCTCCACAATTGTTCTAAACGGCATTCCGGTTTATTCGTTTAATAGTCACAAATATTTCTAGATCTACACCTCTCGCTTTCTCAGCAGTCGAGTCATGCTTTTATAAATTAAGCCTTTTCAAGAGTCGCTTCGCTCGCGTTTTCCCCTCCTTGCTTTTCATCGAAACTGGTTTGAAATCGTTCGCCAGACATTCCATGGCTTTTTCGGTGAAGGTACTATCTTTAATTGTTACAAAGAAGCTTTCTTTATAAGAAGTAAGAACTCTGAGCTTGCTTTCGGAACAAAAATTGTACAAAGGGCCAATACTCAATTTGCTGTTATTGCACCGAGTTGAATTTGAGGTTATGTTAACACATTCCGCAACACATCTATATCGTCCTTCGTCTTTGACCAGCCTGGAGAGAGCCCGGGCTGTAGCTACGCTTTCTTCCGGGCAGAGGGAAGGCTCCCCTGACAATTTGGGGCCCCTTCTTAGAACATGCTGAAACTTCTCGGGCAATGGCACGTCGCTCAGGTTTAGGACCCGTCCCTGAGATGATGCTGGCCTCTTCTTGGCTGGAAGTTGTGGCCGGATGTGCTTTGGTAGGACTTCCGTCTCCTGGTCCGACGTCTTACGTCAGTCACCGTACGTTCCACGGTTGGTGCTTCGCTGAACGTTGAAGGTGCATAAGACCCACAGTCAGTCCTTATAAAACCAGACTTTCATGTGCCACTCGAAGCGAAGAATGCGGCACATCCTCTTCGAATGACCAGGTGACTGGTTTAGCCATCCACGCAACAGCTGCACGTCCGCTGAGCATAAGCCTTGTAACAAGTGCCACGAAGCAACCGGTGCGCGGCAACTAGACACAGCTATCCACGGTGATAAAATAGCGGGGTCTTGAAGAGAGGGATTGAAACATGAAAATGAGCCCTGTGTAATAGAAATACATTGCAATAGGATGGATAGGTGGGCTACTTGGGAATGCAGTACCACAAAAACTTGGAGCGCTAGAGGCACGCAGGACCTAGAAAAAAAGAACAGCACTGCGAACTTACTCACAACTGATGCTTAATGCTCGTTTAATGAAAACCCCCAGAAAGTGGATGGTTGACTTACAGAATGTTTACCTATAGAATGGTTTACTTACATGATGGTTACAGAAAGTGGATGGCACAGAGGTTTTCAAATGTGCACATTGAAGTCGGCAACGATGATCACATGGGTGGTGTCATGCCTAAACCATGCAAAGTGCGTGGTCATGAACTTTTCAATATCACGCTTGGAAGTGTCTGGAGATATATACAAGTGGATATCACCCTTACTGCATCTTTTCTTTGCACGGCACCGACATCCCCACAGGCGGTTGCATTGCCCTATTGCTAGTAAAGGGTGTATGGTTGTACATATATTTTGTCCTTTGCGTATATTGCAATGCATCCTGCTCGTCAGTCCATGCGCTTTTCACAAACGATTCCAGCATACCCATCGACTTGAAATAAGGCATCTAGAGTGATTTTTTCAGCTATTGTTGTTTATTGTTATTATTATAAGGGGTGCAGTTCTTGTAGGCTGCTACACCACCGTAGCTGATCGGCCCTTTATTGGACAGCCTCCTGGGTCAGCCCACATCTTTGCCCATGGACACGAGAGATGCACTCGCGCGTAAGGCTTACAGCTTCACTGTAAAAATGTCGCTACCCGCGTTTTTGTTGCTGTACACCTGTCCGGTGACCCCGCAATGTGCAAATGGTATTACGTTTATGGACAACGTAAAACTCCACAGTGGTAGTTGCGTCATCGTGCAGATGTATGTGGATAGTGCAACAAAACAAGGACACAATAAGAAACGAGGCCGAAAACAATCACTTGTCTTCGTGTTCGTTTCATCTTGTGTCCTTGTTTTGCTGCGCTATCCAGATACCTTTGAATGATGACCGACCAACAATATCACCCGCCACATCGTGCAGAAGTTTGTTAGTGACGCTCTCGGAATGAGATAGCGGCCCGCTAGCTGGTCGGGAAGCAGCGCAGCGGCTTCCATAAATTTTGAGGTACCAACAGACATTTCTTTCAATTGAAACAAGGTTGGTCGGAGTTAAGAAATTTCAAAAGAAACATGTTCTGCATAAACGCTTGCTGCTACATTATATAGATTTATAATGAGAAATCTGCGAATGTACCGAAGTATCTGAATATACAAATTGAAAGTATCGTATCGTATACAATAATTGCGGTAGTATTTTGTATCTGCATGTCAAATACTTGTGTCCCGAGTATATTCTATCGTATCATAGTACAATTGCAAAGTATCTCTGCCCAGGGGCACTATGCCGGATGCGACGAGTTTCTCGTTTACCCGAGTTTTACCCGAGTTTGCTCGACGGCAGTCAGTCAACGGAGATAGCGTGGAACGCGCAAAAGCTACAGGCAAAAAAATGTGTAGACAAAAAGCCACGTATGACAACATGAGCGCACCGTGCGCAGCTCGCTGCTTCCCCGTTTCAAGCGCAGAAGCATACGACAAGAGCGGACCCTCGAGCCGTTTCGCGGCCGAGCTATGCCGAATCGCCGATTCCGGCAGGTGGCAGAGCCTATCAAGAAAAATGCGGCTGTGGCTGCGGCTGCGGCTAGCAGCTTGACAGGCGGCACGACCACTGGGCACGACCCAACATGTTAACGACTTACTCTCTTCGCATTTCGTTATGTCCCTGTTAGCCGCATGAGCGAGTGACGGCGGCCCTGCAGCCATGAACAGCCGCTGCCTATTTGCTACGCTGACTTTCATTTCGTGTTCTTTTTTTATGCGCAGCAATGAGCTGCGATGCTAGCGAAAACAGCGATGCTGCAGCGTCCGAGCTGCAACGCACGTTCGATACAATGACGAAGTTACAAAATAAAATAAAGTGGTTCGTTAAGAAATGTGGCCTATTAGCACATCCCATTCGGGGCAGAGAGCTTTATGATACATGCGGCGACTGCTGAAAAAGTATGGTGCTCTACTTCTGCACAAGAAATGTAGTTATTTCTAAGCGGTACACGTGCAATATTTGCAGTATGGCAATAATGCGCTCTCTCGCAACCCCTGTAGCAGGCTATGTGCACTCGAGCGTTGTTAGCTGCTCTGCATTGGGCTAAAAATATGCGTTGTCATGTTTTAATTGTGTATGGAGTTGTTACCGTAGAAAGTTCCTTGTTTCTTAGCCTTTATAACGATGCTTCCTTAACAAAAAATAAATAAATAAAATAACATACGCATTGCATGAACGAACGCAGAATCTCCGTTATAAAGCTTTGCAGGATCCAATATTGCTTATACGAAGGAACATAGCGTCTACATTCAATAGCTCTGAAGCTTCCAGTATTGCTTACCTTCTGTCTGTCATTCTACGTATTTCAGGAATCTCCACCATTTCCTCAGAATACACTGCACAGCCAAAGGACATCACGTATACTAAAGGGCAAAGTTCCAAGTATCAGAAGACGATTGCAAGGCTTAGAAGACAGCAGGTGAAGACCCCCAACACAAAGTGCTTAATTGCAGCTGTTTAATGGCGGACACACTGGCTTACACATTCGAGATGAAGATGTTGGTGCGTGCTCAATTATTTTTGCAGCCATTTTATTTCGGCACGCTACCAGTCACATAATTTTGCTGCCCTAATTCACCTTCCTTCGCAGATGTACAAGAAAAACGTCATATTATTTTCCGTCTAAAACAATCCCATAATAAGCAAATTAATTGCTGCCCTGCATTTGTAGTTTTCTTTTTCATTATCTGGATAGTTGCAACACGTCTTCTATGTGTTTTTCTTGTGCAAAGTTATTGCCATCCCGCCATTCATTTTCAACTATTCTCCATTATATCGGTCTCACACGACCACTTGCGATCGCGAACAAGTCCGATCCGGATTGAAATTCGTGACTGATATTGGCGCCGTGACGCAGCTTGCGCAAAAGAACCAATCGTGACTGAGAAATGCAAATCGGATTGGGCTTGATCGCGTTTAAAAGTGCGCCGTGTGAAACTAGTGTTACTTGAATTTCACTGTTTCTTCCCGTTTTCATGTATTTCCCTCTAACAATCTAGCTGCGATAAATTGTTGTCTGCTATTTTTGTGTTTTTGACTGTGCAGCAAGTTCATTCATATTTAAGGAACACGGCACATTTATTTACAATATACCTTTTGGCATGAGTTACTAGACGTACAATATCATACGCGATAAAGTTCTACTTCCACAATAGTTCGCATGATTGTTGCACTAAGTTACAGCTTGAAACAGCAAATATACATTTAAATGAAACTAACAGGAGTGAAATACCTTTGCGCGCTCGTCGTCGCAACACATAAACAGCGGCACAAGCGCCTGCATGAAATCACGTGATTTAAGCAAAGGTATGGGTCACAAAAAAATACAAAAACAAAACTGAAATGGGAGCCTCCGAGATTCGGTAGCGTACGCAACCATCTTGGAGGCTGGTGCGTTTCGCCGATGCCGCTAGGTGCGCTGAGAACCAAAGTCGGCCGCAGGCGCCTATGGGAGTGTCCCCTCTTGTCGTATACTATGTTACTCTATGAAAGAAGGCTGCACAACGAAACGCGCCAACGCCGCTTATTGTTATCAACGGATTATCGCAACTTAGCAATACCGTGACTGCCCTGCTGTCTGTTTGCACACTTGCCGTGAGCAGATTGCCACGCCTTTCCCAGGTGCGTCAAGGGCGTGCCTCCATATTCGGGCACCATCTTTCTATCCTCCATCGAATGCGAACAGGGTACATGCGGCGCATTCTTGCACCTACACTTTCACTCAAACGAATACGTTAAAATAAAAAAAAATAAAATAACGAACATTTTTATTTCTTTAAGTGTCTGTTTTTCGTTTTGAATGCTAGAAATGTCTGATGACAAACGGAGACCGAGCAAATCATGAAATTTTGCACTTTTTGCCGCGAGTGGCAACAGTGAGGCGAAAGCTTAGAAGCGGATGCATTGAAGAAGGTTGCACGCACGAGAGAGTTCATACGGGGATAAGTCGCCTAGGGGCGCTGCAGTGCTATTCTCAATTGGCGGCGAGAAGTTACGGAGTCGCCATCTATCGCAAGCGCCTCGCTGGCGTAGTATGAGAGATCACGTGGCGCGCTCCTCATAGGTTTTAACGCGATAGCGTTAAGGGGCTCGTGTCGCCGAAAATGCGGTGTCGTCGGCGTCGGCGGCGTTGGCCGCGAGCGAAAAATCCCGGCAGGCAATTCAAAAATAAAAACAACTTGCAGGATCGGCTGCATGGGAATCGAACCAGGGTCTCTGGAGTGTGAGGCGGAGACGCTACTACTCAGCCACGAGTTCTTTTTTTTCTTTATTGCTGGTCATTGGCCCGGATAAAAATTACACGTTCACAAATAATCAAAGGGCACACTCACAATATGTTAAAAACGACCGCAGAACTTGTGCGGCTGCGCTTGTGCTAAAATTCCCTTATCGCCAATAATAATTCCACTCGTGGCAACCACTCTGGGATGCACTCCAGCAACTTTTGTTCTCCAACAAAGTTTTGTATGCTTTCTTTGAAATACTGGCGAGCCGCTGTTGCATCGAGATCGGTGTGCCTTACCGCCATTCTACATTTCCAAATGCTATGCAGGGCCACAAGCATGATCACATCGAATGGGGTACCATCATCACTTTCTATTGGCAAGTAGCGAATCCCATATGCATCTAGGGGGAAATCTTCTTTGATTGTGCGCTGGAGCACATCCCAGAGGAAAGGGCATCCCAACAATGCAGGAAAACATGTCGATTGTCTCCTCCTGCCTGCAAATTGTACAATGAGTGCCCCAAGGAACAAAGAAACCTCTTTCAGCCAGCCACGGTTTGACAGTCAGCGTTCCGGAGCGCAATTTAAAAAAGAACGTCTTAGCGCCTGACGGTACTAGCACCGCCTTAACACGCTTCAGAACATTGTGCCCATGGCTAGCTCTGTAGAGAGACCGATATAAAGGCACGGGAAGAACAACATCACACAGGTCCTTGCGGCAAACACAGAAGACCCCCCTACCCTCAGTGTACGGCGCTGCCCGGACAGGTGGCGCGCCACGCGCGCATTGGGGCTGTGCGGGGACCGGTGCGAGGCGCATCGTGGCCCCGACTCCCTTGCCCCTGACGACGCTTCGCCATGCTTCCTCACGGGTTGCAGAATCAAGCGTCCTTCCTTTCTTTAGATCACTATCTATATATCTCTCTGCCCGTGCCGATCACGACGTTTGGCTGGCGTAGATCGTTTCCCCCTCCGAGACACCGTGTTCTTTGGTTCATTCCGCTTGCTGAGGCGCACGTTTCGTTGCCGCGCCGAACGCTGCGTTGCTCGACGCTCACCGCGTGATTGGTGGGCGCAAAGTCCGATGCGGGGCGCCTCGTAAGTGATCGCTGCGCCTTAGCGCATTGTCTTACACCCCTTGGCGGGTCGACGGGAACGCTATCGCGTTCCACTCTTGAATGCGAAGCTTAAGCGTCCTCCAATTTTTTGCTGTCAGCGCTCACTGGAAACACCACGCACGAGCTCTCCCGGGCATTTCTGTAAGTACTTTCTAAACGAGAGATGTTTTTTACTGTTTAAATAATAATCTTGGGAAAACTGAAAGCACAGCATCATTTACAGAGGCTATTTCTTTACCGAAAACGTACAGTGAACGCCACTGCGTGCGGTCGCCGCGATGGAGTCTCCCTAACCGGCTTCTTGCGTGAAAGGTAGGTAAACGCTGAAAGCAAACTATGTGAAATATGTTCTTATAGTGTTTGTATAAATAAATGGAGCGTAATAGAATGAAGCCTCAATGCAGTGATCGCACAGATTCGCAGCGACCGACTGCGCGTCTGCATGCTAGTCCGCGCACTGTTTCGTTTTCGTCACGTGCGCGTTTTCGCACCGTGCCATGAGCTTTAGGCTGCAGAATATGGGCATTTGACAGTATACGAGCAACCATTGTTGCGTGGGCGCTATGAGAGTGGTTCAAAAATAATTTCATTGTAGAGACTTCGACGCCTACGGGGACTGTGATGTGCCGTCGCGACGATCCAATCTTTTTTTTTTCTTCTAAATTCTTGGACGTTTCAATATTATTTCTCGAGTTGCGTCGCACTGTATGTTTATCGGTATTATCAGCATGCGATTACCCGCTGCTTCGTTTTTGTAATCCAGTGCATTAATTCATAACAGAAAAACGACCATATGTCATGCTTTCTTTAAATGCGCTTCTTACTGCTCTCTTTCCACTCCAGTGAACTTGCCAGTATCTATAGCATCGACAAGTTCATAGACCCAACTGCCAAGACATCAGTGCGGAGGCGGACTCAGGTGAGCGTCTCAGTGCGCATTTTCCAAACATCACAGACCCGGTGCCATAGCAGAAATCTTCTTCGCGTCTGTGGTTGCTGCATAACCGAGTTGTAGCCGATGACTGTTTGCCGGTTTTATGTTAGCACATGGAACTTACCTAGGTGGATGCCACATGACGCTGCTAAAACAGAAAGCGGAAATGCGCATTTTTTTAGGGCATAATTCAATATGGCTGCTTTTTGCCGGTCGTGTGCGCTTGTATGCGCTCGTGTGCGGCGTACTCGCCCCGCTGGCTATGAGGCATGCCTTGATGCCTAGGCTGCCGCGTAGGTGGTGCGTTCTAATTGCCAGGAGAACAAAGAGCCTCAATTGACGCCCAAAAAACAAGCCACAAGTGAGTGAACAGAACGTGCGACTTTAGTGGCAGAAGACAAGCAGTGTATGTACATTCTCGTGCAATAGCAGAAATAAAATTTGTATGTCGAGATACACTAGAATCTTTGACGCGAGCTCGTAAACGGCTCACCATCACCGTCGCACATGGCGGTCTAGTAACGAGCGACAACCAGCGGCGCATGCAGATTGGACAGAGTGTCCCGCTTGTTTGCAGCGGCAGTCATCGTTAAAGATGAGCAACTTGCATTGCGAAGCACTCGGGTGAACCAGGCATCTGCTGCCGCAGCCAACACAGTGACATGACTACCCGGCATTTTAGCCTTAACTCCTTTCCAACCTGCACATTACTTTTCTTTCGGGGGCCGCTAATATGTGGCTCGCACTTGGTGTCCCGCATTGTCTCAATATGGACAAGTCGCTTTCGTGGGCATCATCTTCGTCAGCGACTTTTGCGGGTCTTTGCACCCAACTTCACACACGTCGGACCATGTAAGCACGTATCCCAGTCTCCGTTCCTGCTTAATCATGGCCGAGTAAGGCAACAGGCACAATTTGTACATGGCTGCAGCAGGAAAGGCTGAACAGGGAGCACGAATCACGGTGTGTAAATTGGGAGTCTATGTCGCTGTGCAGATTGCAGGAGCAAATGCTTACTTCGAGAGACTGCTTTCCATTGCAACTGACCAGGCCACCACATCCGATAGACATAACACGGCGACCCTAACCAAGTGAGATAACAGCAAAAATAAACGGCAATCATTCACCACATAGTGTTCAGACAATACATTATACATTGGCTACGACCCATATGGCAACAGTGAGCATTCACCTACACGGGTCTCTTAGGATACATTCAGCCGCCTACTTCCAGGCATAATGCTTGCCTTCGTCGCATGTGGTGGTCTGGTAACGAGCGACAACCAGCAGTACAAACAGATTGGACAGAGCATCGCACCTGTTTGAACCGACAGTTGCCGTTGAAGATGAGCAACATCCACTGCGAAGCAATCAGGTGACGCAGGCATCTGCTGCCGCAACCAACACAGCGAAATGGACTATCCGGCATTTTAGCGTTAACTCCTTTCCAACCTGCACGTTTCTTTTCTGTCGATGGCCGCTAATGTGTGGCTCACATTTGGTGTCCCACTTCGTCTCAATATGGACGAGAAGCTTTCATGGGCATCACTTTTCGCAGCCATTTTTGCGGGCATTTCCACCCATAGGGCTATCAACTTCATGCACTTCGAACCGTGTAAGCACATATGCTGGTCTCAGTTTTGAGCAAATCATGACCGAGGTAGGCCACAAGCACAATTTGTCCATGACTGCAGCGGGAAAAAAAACGAACGGGGAGCAGCAGTTACGGTGTGTGTACACTGGGAGTTTATGTCGCTGTGCGGATTGCAGGAGCAACTGCTTACCTCGAGAGACTGGTTACCCATGCAACTGACAAGCCCCCCACATCTCGGAAATGTAACACGGCGAACACAACCAAATGGTGCAGCAAAACCAGATTCTGCAGTCTATCATTCAGTGTAGTTTGCGCAAAGACCGAGACTATCGAGGAAGAAGAACAATCATCAACGAGACTAGGAATATGGAAAATGAGAAAGCTTGCATTCAAGAGAGGAGCCACTCTGCTCTGCAAGCATTGAAGGCCAAAAACATCAAGAAAAGTAAAATGGCGCATAGCAAACAGTGAGTAGGTTAACGCAAGACACATGTCGATGTTGCATCAGCTATTTCAAGAGAGGAATTATGCATGACAACGTGCACTAAAAGGTACTGCTACAGATATGTTAGGCTACTAGACAGTGACTGGTATTCAGTATCAGCGACGAATCGGTTGACCTTTATGTTTGGATGAGGATGAGTGATCTCTAACGAGAATGGGCAATGAAAAAGCTTGCATTTATAGAAGAAAAATTACACTTGGCACAAATGGAATCGACATGACCAGGAAGGTGATTAAGGGCAAACTGACGGAACTCTTTTGGCCAGCGTCGTCCGTGCTTGATCAGAAGTTGCAGGTGCATCCGAAGACGAAGAACTTCTAGAAAGTCCTTTTTGTGTTACCTGGATGACTCAGCCAAATGTTCATGCTGGTGGAATGGTGGCTGAAGCTCTTTTCAGTCCTGACACAGACCTTATCTCATCCATATTCTTCTGCATGCGCTTCTTTGTGCTTGGTGTAAAAGCCTTGCAATTTCGGCTCCAGCCCCTTCCTGTTGGCCCAGATAGGAGCTCCTGCGATGACCAAGATGTGCTTGGCATAGACTCTGTTGGGGCTGAACGGTGACACATGTGATACAGCACAGATTAGCCAAACTCATGTGTGTTTTCTTTTAAGTTCGAATTGTAATGAAGAAGAAGAGCACAAGAACAAGGCCAGCCAGATCGTCTCTGCCATGCCTACTGTGCAACCAGTGGGCCAGCCAGATCGCCCGTGCTTGGCACGAGTGTGAGCCGTTCATGCAACCAGCTGTTCCTGCTCTGCGTCCCCTGCCTCCTCGGTTACGAAGAGACGTTACCCTCGGAACTGTTCAGTGCATCCATTACAATTGGTGGAAGGTGCGGGGTACTCAAGAACATCTACACCCTGGTACTCCGGTCTCGGACTCTGTCTCCCCTCATGCCTGACTCTCCCCAGCCGACGTCGCCGCCACCGCCCGTTGCCTGCTGTGGCGCTGTCCCGCAATGCCATCCAGCGGTTTTCAGCGGTACGGATGAACATGACGTCAATGACTGGTTGGCTACGTACGAACGGGTGAGCTTGCACAATCGATGGGATGATACCGCCAAGTTAAATGCCGTCATATTCTACCTAGCGGGAGTGGCTCACCTGTGGTTTAAAAATCACGAAGCCGACTTTCAGTCCTGGTCCGCGTTCAAGGCCAGTTTCGCTGAAGTTTTCGGTCGCCCCGCCGTCCACAAGTTGCGCGCCGAGCAGTGGTTACGAGAGCGAGCGCAACAACTCGGTGAAACATTCACCTGTTACATCGAAGAGGTTCTCGACCTGTGCATACGTGTGGATGCTTCTATTCCCGAAAATGAGAAATTGAAGCACATTTTGAAGGGCATCGCCGATGACATTTTTCAAATGTTCATTGCCAAGAGTCCGCGCACCGTCGCAGACCTCATAAACTTGTGCCAAAGCTACGACGAGTTGAGAAGGCAGCGCGATTTGACCAGGTGCCCCTCAGTGGCTGACGAGGCCCTCTCTTCCATGACCGTCCTCCGTGATCGCTCCCCCCTGCTCACACAAATCCAAGCTTTCGTGCGGGAGGGAATTGCACGCCAGCTTTCTCTAATGCCCTTCGCTGAGCTACAGCAGCCGCTGCTGTCGCAGTCTCCTACACAGCTCGCCCCTACGCTCCGGCAGGTTATTGAAGAGCAACTTGCGGAGGCTCTACCTATGCAGCATCAGCAGTACCCTGTCACCGCGCCACTTACTTGCGCATCCGTCGCCGCGCAGCCTCAAGTTGCTGAGGCTCTACCAATGCAGCATCAGCTGTACCCTGGCGCCGCGCCACCTACTTACGCATCCGTCGCCGCGCAGCCTCCTAGTCAACCACTCGTTGCGCTACATCCACGGCCGCTACCACCCGTTCGTCATCCCTCTCATCGACCTGCTCCTGCGTTTGCTAATCCTTGGCGCACACAAGACAACAGGCCCATATGTTATGCCTGCGGTGTTCCCGGCCATGTTGCACGACTCTGCCGCCGCCGCATGGTGCACTCAGATGGGTTGGTGCAGTCACCTCCCTACACCGACGTGCAACCTTTTCAAGACACTTATTTTAGTCGGCAGTCGAACAGGCCACCAGCCGAGCGCCCGGTCCTTACACGTCATTACACGTCGTTCGCCGTCGTACGACAAAAAGCCAGTCGTGATGGTGACGCTACGAATCCGAACTTCGCTCCCGGCACCCTTGTCTTGTTGTCCGTGCCTTCTACCACGCCTGGACTTTCGACAAAACTTCTCTCGCAGTATGATGGACCATACCGCATTGTCGAACGCCCCTCTCCGGTCAACTATGTCATATAGCCGCTTACATCGCCATCCGACAAGCGCCGCCATGGACGGGATGTGGTTCACGTGCGCCACCTGAAACAATTCTATGACCCGCTCGTCTCTCCGTTGTAAGTCGCCAGGATGGCGCCGCTTTTGGACCGGGGGTAATTGTAATGAAGAAGAAGAGCACAAGAACAAGGCGAGCCACATTGTCTCTGCCATGCCAGCTGTGCAACCAGTGGGCCAGCCAGATCGCCAGTGCTTGGCAACCAGCTGTTCCTGCTCTGCGTCACCTGCCTCCTCGCTTACGAAGAGACGTTACCCTCGGAACTGTTCAGTGCACCCATTACAGAACCAATTATACTGAACCATAAATATGAACAAAGATTCATATCTGCTGCAAACAGCAAGCCAATACAGCATATAACAAACATATTTATTTCTGAACCATGTGTTGTTTACCTGGTAGTAGTAGCCAACGTCCACACAATGACCTTGTTGTAGCAGGCAGCAGCTTCTGTTTACTGCGTGGAGTGTGTTGCGTTATACTGGTGCTGTCCTCATTGCTGTATGTCTGGAACAGAAATTTCGACTGAATCAGAAATCGAACAGGCAAAATTTTAAAATATGAAATGCAAAAAGGTGTGACATATATATTGTAATGGTTTGCGACTACAGAACACATGCAAATGTACCCTGTCTGTTCTAGGGCGCTTAAGCAGCACGTTAAATAAATATTGCTATTGTCCATAAATTTATGTATGCCTAACTATACGATGCGTGTAAACAGTTTAAGTATTATTATGATCACTAATGAGAACATTTGTGCGTTCATTTATACACGGAAGAGATCACACTGCTGGTTCTACAAGCAAATGCATGAAAGTGATGAAGCTTTTAGAACTGATGCATTATTTTTCTACACAAACGTGATGCGCTGCTGCAGTACTGCAAAAATAAATGCCCTTTGGTAAACCAAACATAACAGCAAGAACATTGGGAACCAACAAGTATGAAATATGAGTGAATTATCACGCTTGCAACTGTTTAACACATTAAATTCTGTGCTTTCACATCATTTTACCAAATTATTATTCGGTTTTGTGGACGAGAGAAGCTGCCGGTGGACTCGAAAAAAAGTTTTATATGTATATTGGTAAGGCTACCTAGTCACCTATGGCCACGGCTACAATAGGACGAAAAATGAGGCGCGCGTTCCGATATCACTCTTTCTTTCCCGATTGTGTGTGCATAACGACAGCCTCGCAAGTAACGGTTTATTTAGGAAACAGCAACGGATGATCCCGACTGCCATATGTTGTGCAGGATGTAGTTCGTTAACTTGTCTCCGCCTGTAAGTTAATGAGACGAATATTATATAACGATTCAAGCAGCGGTGTTAAACGACTCACCGTTATTGCCGTTGTCAGACGCACCAGAATCCAGCTCTCGTTTCGATGCAGACGTGATCCGAATGGCTCACTACCGATACCCAACTTTTGGGCTTACATGTCCGCTTGCAAACACGTCACTTCACCGCAGGTTAAATAACGCGAGACATCGAAGCGCAATAAGCTAGTTTTAGCAAAAAAGAAGCAACCAGTCTGAGTGCACGAACGAATGAATCCGTGTCGCCATGCACTCGAAAATACCGGTACAAATTTTAAATCCAGGCCAGAGGTCAGGTGAAAGATCGATGGTGCTGAACGCCATTTGCGTTTATAGTGACAAAGAAAGAATAAACCTACTTACAAAGAATACAATATCAAATTAGTAGTGATACTAATTTGATATTAATATTATTTAATATTACTAATATTAATATTATTTCTGAACCAATATGTATCATAACTAACCGCATTTTCGAATCTGGCACTTTTCCTCTATGTCTAAAGAAGGCTAAGCTTATTCCCGTATTTAAGAAAGGTGCCAAAGACCTAATTTCTAACTACAGACCAATAGCTATTCTTTCGTCTTTAAGTAAGATTATTGAGCATTTATTAGTTAAACGTTTAAATAACTACCTTAAAAAATTTAGTTTAATTAATCCCTGTCAGTTCGGTTTCCGTTCCGGTAGTTCTACTTGCTTAGCATTGCTCTCTTTAACCGATTTTATTAAGAAATCTATAGACTGTGGTAAATTCGTTGGCTCTGTCTTTTTGGATTTCACCAAAGCTTTTGACACGATTAACCACAGCATTTTGTTCACTAAACTTGAAGCATACGGCATTACTGGTCCCGCCTTAAATCTATTAAAAAGCTATTTGTTGGATAGGCAGTACGTGGTTTCTGTAGCGGGTGCCCTTTCTCAAACTAAAATAATTAACTTAGGTGTACCCCAGGGGTCCATTCTCGGTCCATTACTATTTATTATTTACATTAATGACTTGCCAAACCTTTTACATTCATCTCACTGCGTTTTATACGCCGATGACACCACCATATCATTATCAGACACGTCGTTAATCTCATTAACATCAAAGTTAAATGCTGCGCTAACTGACGTTATAGAATGGTGTCTCAGTAATTACCTAATTATTAATCCAGAGAAAACTAAATATATTATATTCAATAGTGGTCACAGGGTCCTAACTTCTCCACAAGCATTAACACTTGGTGCTCATCAAATACCAGCCGGTGACCTGGTTCTATTCCTCGGTGTTCTCCTGGATGCTAACCTCAAATTTGACTCCCACGTTAACAACATTAAGAAAAAAACGGCATTTGGCATTCGCGCTCTAATAAAAGCACGCGCCTTCTTTTCTCGCAAGGCTCTTTTATCACTTTACTTTGCTTTTATCCATAGTCATATTAACTATGGAATCGCTGCCTGGGGCAACACATACAATTGCCACCTGTCATCAGTTCAGCATTTACAAAATCAAGCCATTCGTATCATTACTAGCAGTCCTCGTCAGTCAAATGCATCCATTTTGCTCCGTCAAAACCTCATTTTAACGACCGTGAACTTGTTTCAATATAATTTAACAATCTTATTTTTTAAGTTACTTAACAACCAATTGCTTTACGAATTCGTTGACCTAAATGATTTACATAACCACAATAGAACTAGGTTTGCCTTTAACAGAAATTTTTTACTGCCTCGTGTCCGTACCAACTATGGTAAACTAACATCATCTTTCGCTGGCATATCTTTATGGAATCACTTACCATCAAACATAAAATCACTCACATCATTCTATGCCTTCAAAAAATCCCTTAAAGAGTTCCTTTTGGCGCAGTGACGCAATTAAGGTTCCAAATGTATTATTTATTACCCTATTTCTCTTATGTTTTGCTGTTCACATGCTTGCTGTTGCCTTTAGTCGTTTTGCTCATAATGCTTTTTTATGTATTCTCATGTTTTTTGTGTCTGTTAAAATTTTGTATATGTATATTTCTAGCACACTTATATTTTTAGTTCATGTTCATCTCGGCCTGCCGATCATATTTTTCTCTATTTCGTTCTGTTCCTTCTTCACATAATTTAAAGGTTCTGTTGTACGCCAATATTATTTTTATTTTTTGTTAGTATTACGGTACATTGTAATCACTTTTCTGTTGTTGCACTACAGTTCTTCGTTTCTGTTAGTGTACATTGTATAAGTTTTATTTCTGTCCTGCCACCTATGTAATTTTTTTTCTTATAATTACCCACCGAGGGTCCCGGTTACAGTCTTCGACTTTGGGACCCTCGTCTGTAAAACAAAAATGTAACCGTTTCTTTGTTTGTAATGAATAAACTTGATTTGATTTGATTTGATTTGATAATTTCGCCCTATTTTTCATGTAATAAACGGGCTCGGTATTTGTAGGAGAAAGTTTGCAAGAAAAATCTGGGCTTATTATGGCGCCTCCAGCGGAAAATGTTCAAACTAACGTAAGCATCCCGAAGTGATTCTACTATGCTGCGTTTGTTAGCAGCAGCGCGCGGTCGATTTTATCGCCCTCTGTGGCGTTTAGTTGAACTTGAGAGTGTGCGGGGCCTGGTACGGCTCTTCATCTCAGGGAGCTTCACTAGGCTATTAGGACACCCGCTTTGCCAACTAAAACGGCACACTGCTCATAGATACGTGTATAATACGGGAGCAACGGCTGTCGCTGCAGAATGGCGGTTCGTTATTTTAGGGTCCGTGGTGACGCAGTTCCGTGAAAATGTGCCAGTTCATCTTTGTACGCGAAGCCTCTGTGATGCATTGCGAAGAAATGCGTGCTTCCCAGCGGCACAATTCATCTATTGTCATCGCTTGCCCAGTGAAGGTACTTCTGAGCGCATGTACGCAGTATTTGAGTGTGTTGTGCAGTCGAAGGTGCTTGCGCACGACCTCTGCCGGAGCCAGCAGCGATTGCAGATGTATATCGTAACGACACCGCAGTAATCTCATTTCGGCATGTGAGGGCTCTTGTGTGCAGTTATGAAATGAGACTTCGAACGGAGGAAGGTGTTTGAAATGTTGAGTGCACAGTGCTTGCGATGACGAAATGCCATTGCACTGTGTCTAGAAAAGCGCGCAATTTTCGGACGCTCATCGTGTTTACGACGCTGTGGATCCGATACATCACTGATGACAGAGCAACCCTCTCAAACGACTGCTGCAATACACACTCCTCAGCATCGCCCTCGGCGCATCGACGCCTTGCAAGCAGCCACAGTTACGTGCCGATAATTATTTACTGTGTACTACGTCAGCACAATGCAGGCAATGAAACCATGTTGTGGGGCCCATAGAGTTTCTCACTACATTACCTAGAGGGAAATCTGGCGCTGCTGCGCTGTGGTATGCATGGGAATGCCGGTATATTGTGGGCTCGGATTGGCATCGTTCTCGTAGACACAGGACACCTTGAAGACGCGCTTGGCAAGTACCGTTCCGTCTGTCACAATGATTGATGTTCTACTAGAACAGCACGTGAAAAGCTGTTTTAGCTTTATTATTACGCGAAAACATGTTTTGTTTAACTATGAGAACTTGTTATTGTGTGTACGACTACATGGGCCGCTAAAGTTGGAGGACAGACGACAAGGTTCGCGCTCGCTTTGAAACAGTTGGTCGTCTGTTCTCGCTTTTCTTCGCTTGGTCATGCATCGTGGGTGAGTAAAGATGTAATATGCGGGAATTGAAACATTTTATGAAGATTTTACTTTGAGAGCCCGTTATTTGCGCAGCCATATCCACGTTTCAGACGAAGCCTTTTACAATACCAGCCAACACAAGCCTCGCAGACACATATACCGTCATTCCCATGACGGCACGGTGCCCCCTTAAGAAACTCCCACAGACGGTGGCGCCAGATTACCCTCTAGGTGTTATAGTGAGAAACTCTATGGTGGGGCCATCTGAGCCCGAGAAGATATATGCATAAGCCAGCGATGCTTTGTTTTTGTAGAGGTGCTTAGTACATCACCGATGACAGTGCGTTGTGTGTGTTTTATGTCGGTGGTCAAGATTGTTGATGCCTCCCAGCTCGGCACCGCGTCGCTGTCACCGAAAAATAAGTTAGGCGTGGCCCAACCGTCGTGTGTGGGCGCACAAGAGTTACATGCCTCGCGCGGGGCGTGACGTGTGGTTTCGATTCGCAGGCAAACTCGTGCTAAACTCATACATTGCGAAACCCCCTCCGATTTCAACCCGGGAACATGGCGGCGGCAGCAGCAACCTGTATCATTGCATCCAGCGGCAGCAAGCGTCAGTATGACTGTCTGGATCCGTTCACGTGCATGACCAACGTGGAGTTTCAGCGTCATCTTCGGCTGTCGAAGACACCAGTGCGCTGGCTGTGCGACGAGCTAGGCGAAGACTAGTCTGTGGAGACAGCTTGGCGGGCTTCATTCGCCCGCCGTCGAAGAGCAAGTCCTCGGCGCCCTCCGTTTCTTAGGGACTGGGAGTTTTCAGGGAAGCATCGGCGCCGAGCGTTACATTGGACGTCATCATACTACTGTTAGCCGCTGTGTCAGAGATGTGTCTGACGCACATATCGATGCGGCATTGCGTAAGTGGTGGCTGGCTTTCCCGAAGACTGCGGCTGAGCGGGCATATATAATACAACGCTTCTTACTTCGCGGGAACATTACGAACGCAGTCGGGTGTGTCCGCGGAACGTACGTAGGAATGAAGGTGCCTTTAATGTCAGCGTCACGACATATTGCCAAATTTGTCACTTCTGTGTAGCCGACGTAAATATTGTGTTACCCACATCTCACATGCGGCTCCCTATGATATTGACTTCATCGCTAGTTGCTGACATTTTGCCGATTGATCTACTTTTCTGTCAGGGTGCCTTCCACATGGATCACTTTATTGGGAAAGAGGTTAAGTATAAATAGATAAATGGATATCAAAAATTATGTGAACTACCCTAGGAATGCTAATATCATAAAGAACTTGGGGTTCTTCATTGGTGAAGTTACTTAGTATGCAAAATGCTGAATTTTGGTCATGCGTCATCTAACAGCCACACTATGAAACAGCAAGGCATTGCCCAATTCGTTGCAGCGCGAGATGCGAATGTTGGGCCAAGCCGGTTGTGCCAATGCATTTGTGGCGAAATGAAAATGCATTGAGAATATTAATGTGCTGGCTTGCACGAAGAAAATACTTCAGAGTGTATGCTCTGTTCACTGTTGATGCATGTGCCAGAGGTTCGGTGTAATTTTTTTGGGGGAAGGGCATTGTTAATCTGGATGGACAAATCATATATTTTCGTCTCATAATGCGGGTCTAATTCTTAATTAGTAGAACAATGTAGATCTAGTGCTCTGCAGAACTCGGTGTGCGTGAAGATGGCATGAACACCCAAGGCAGAATTACATATCGGGAAAAATGTGGTGCAGATGCCAATGAAAAGTGGGTCTCCAACCCACCATGATAAAAATAAAGATTGCAGAGCTAATCGACCTCTTGTACAGCTTTAGAGCAATGATTACACAAAACGTGATGTGCTCAAACGTGTAAAAGCTTGCCGTAATGCCAAAGTAGGATGAGCGGCACGCAGCATATTTTGGCATTGAACATGTCTTGTAACTGCTATTTTTACTGTAAGCCTCGCTGTCACGCTTCCCCCTCCGGCACTCCCTTTACTGAAGCGTGCACTGTCTTTCCATGGTGCAGTGATGATGACGGTAACGGCAGCAGTAAGGCTGGTTAATGCTTGCCCCTTCTATTCCTGTGAGTTTAGTAGTCAAGAATATGGCATGCACATACACCTGTGCTACAAAATTTAACACTTGTGATTTTTTGGAGAGCTAACATTTCAAAGATGTGCGCCATTTTGGCCTAATAACTAGAGCACTGGGGAGGTTGAAGACTGGGTGTATCGGTATAGAAGATTGAAGTTCAATTGCACAACAATTCGACGGGACACAAAGAAGAGAAATACACATAACAGAACGCTCTGCTCTGTGTGTTACTCTTCTTTGTGTGCCGTCAAATTGTTGTGCGATCCAACGTCAAATAGAGCATTGGGCTTCTTTGGTGCAGGACCGAGGAAGTCTGAGCTATTCGACAACATGCATGCCTTGCCACACAATTATCGAAGTCTGAAGCTTTACAAACAAAACTTTGCTTTCAAATCCACCTGCTCATTTAATACAAGGACTGATTTAAAGAACCGTCATACAAAAATAATGGTGAAATGAATGGCTTTTCAAAAGTGTAATTTGTATATCGAGATTGTTGACATAATACGCGCCACACCGGACTCAACAATTGAACTGGACAGAGCAGTTTGTTTCCTATGTAAGGCACAAGCTTCCATTACATGCTGTGCAGATAACCAAGCTCAGTTTGTTTTGACGTGGTAAACAACATTCAACGTAATCTGTTTTTGATTCGAAATAAGTGTCATACACCACCTCTTTTTCATGGACGTCATGGGAAGATTTGGCGAGACCATTTTACAGCCTCTCATAATGGAAGTGTGGCCAGCCAGCTTTGCTTGGATGCCTTTATAGATTTCTGTTCCTGATTATTGTGTGCTATCAGGTTGCTAAAGTCTATGCAACTGTTGCAAGGCATTACGTGATTCTATAGCCTGATACAACTTTAGGAAGCCGCAGAATCTGCATTCCAAGGCAGGTGAACACAAGCCTGCACCAATGGGCACGCACTCTAGGCTGACGTCGTGCTGCCGAACGCACTAATACCCGCTCGTTGGACAGGGACTATTTCTTTAGATGTAGAGGCAATCGGCCGCTGCGCTTTGGTCATCTGGGTGGGGCCTGTCCTGTCTTCTGAAGTTGTATCCAACTGTAGAGGATTCCGCTTTTCATACAACACAAAGGGACAACGTGTACAATTATTTGGCCTATGAAATGGACACATCCCAAGTGAGCTATGCAAGGGCTTAAGCTGTGCGAAAATTAGTACATGCAAATATATGACATTGTTAAAGAATATGTGGTATCAAACATGCATGTATGGCATGTTTGAATCGGGGAATGCTGCATTCACATGAATAGTTAATAAGTGATATAATTATTAAGCTCCTGCTGTGTTTCCTGTTTTTCCTGTGTTTTCATTGTAAATTACACACACCATTCATCTTGTGGCTAATCAACACGCACTGTATTCTTGCACATAGAAATAACAAACAGCACAATGACGTGTGGGCTGCATTAGTGTATTTTTCATTTACATGGTCCAAGCGTGGTACAGGTCGCCTTACGTTTTTGCTCATTTTGAAGAGACACCTAGTGCATGTTACAAGTGTCCTAATATGCACAGCACAATGTTTACTGAAATAATTTTATTCATGCTCTCGAATAATAAACAAAATAATAAACTGAAAGTTCCTAATAAGGTGTCTTCTGGGGGCTCGACTATAGAGCAGTGAGGGCACCGATACTACTGTTGCAGAGCAGCCCTCTGGACCTCTGCCACACTCTCAAGAGCACGTGCCTAGCGCTCGCCTACTGCCACCATGCGGTTGATTGCCTCCAGCAGCAGAATGTTTTGCTGCGAAAATAGTGGATAGTTGCAATGAATCAACTGCATATAAACCATTATTTACAAAGAAAATGCTCGTTGCACTATTCGTACTAAGCGCCCTTAACTGTGGAAGCCTTTAGTGTACTATGCATAATAAAACAATGTGTCGGGACAACGTTGCTTTATTTTTCTTAAAGGGAAGCTGAAACGGTTTTCAATTCCCATGAATTGCTGGGATTGGGAAGAACAGACCTAATAATTTACGGTTCCGAAATTTTTTTCTTCGTTTTGTTAATATAAGCGGCGGAAATCGCTTTCTAAATCACCCCCGCGGACACGCCCCCATCGCTTCCCGGAGCGCCGGGTGAGGAGGTTACCAGAGGAGAGAACCGGCGAGAGTGACGTCACTGGCGGGGACCGAGCTGCTGGACCGGCGTGCTGGCATGCCTCTTTCCGTCCTGCGCTTTACTGAACGTCGCTACGAGAGATTTGCCGCCGCCGCCGCTCACGTTTGTTTTGCGATTTTCGTAAACTGTTCTTTCCTTCTGTGCTGCGTGAGTGCCTACAGCCAAGGGCGCCCAACATGCCCTCGTTCTGTGCAGCAATCGGCTGCGCGAACACACGCGGGCGAGGCGATGTGGTGTTTCACAGGTTCCCGAAGCACAAGAAGCTTGCAGCGCAGTGCGGTGAGGAGAGATAAGTTCGTGCCGACGAAATCAACTGTGCTGTGCTCGGACCATTTCCGCGATAGCCGGATAGCCTTACGACAAATGCGGAAACGCGTTGTTGCTAGCGTTGCTATACTCCATTTCATACATCAGGTGCAACGCTGTGGAGGCTTGAGATACTTCTTGCAGTGGCTGCGTTCGCACTTAGAAAAAGTTCGGTGTTTCTTGACCCGATTTTTGAGAAAACTTTTCATATATAAGCTCAGTTCTGAATGAAAAAAAAGAATTTACCCATAGAAACAATCCGTGTACTTATACGGCTGCTAACACGTTCTTTTAAATCAATTTTCTTTTCGGCATTCTTTAATTGCAGCCCGTCGCGGCAGCTTCACGTGCATGCTCGCGCGAGAAAATGCCGCTGGCACGCTGCGAACCATAGACGGAAACGCGCGCAGTAATAAATTTTGGTAACCGGACTTCGTGCGTAGCTTCCACAGCGTTGCACCTGAGGTATAAATTGGAGTATAGGCTTGCCTAGTGACATTCGACGTACGGTTGCAGTTATCATGTTTACCACACGGCGGTGCTAAAACTGCCTAATATCTTTATGTCAACACTAGCATGGAGCGCGCATACCGATTCTTCATCGAGCCACAATCGCAAAGTCGTCGAACCATATTCTGAATATTGCACATATAATCCCCCTGACCATCTCGATCTGGATGTGTATGATAAGCAACTTCCATGACTGTACCTCGCAGCACTGCATGTGCGCGCTTTGAAACGCGGCACTTATGTTCGCGATCGTGTATCAACGCTCAGAAAACCACGGGACTTTAGACAAGCAGCGGCAAGGTGCTTGACATCGCGGAATTGTACCCGTGTTTACAATCTAATGAGAAGTTAGTGCTTCGGCATTCTTCCAGCAGCAAGTTCCCAGTGACACTTTAGCGCATTTTTTCTCCCGTCATTGGAACGTGCAGCTACATGAAAAAAAAAGCATACGTGACAGCTAAGATTTTCAGCGCGCGAGAAGGTGCACACATCGCTCTCGCTTTTGGCAAACTCAACATCGTCGTTGCCGCCGTTGCCGCCATCGTTTTCCGGATCGGCTGTCGGTTCGAACATGTACGGCGAAAATACAAGCTATCCGAGACAGCGAGAACGTTCCATAATGCTTACAACTCAGCTATGCAGCCAGAACAGAACAGCGTGCTACGCTCTCAAACGGCGGCGCCGACCGGCGACTGCCGCCACTGACGTCACAGCGGCTCCGACCAATCACGGGCAACAGCGGCGTTCGCGCGATACCCTGAGGTGCTGGTGCGCGTTTTCATTAAAAAACAGCCGCTTGCGCTTGTTTCCGCCCTTTTTGAACGAGATATTCGTGTTCAGGGGACTGAAAACTGTAGAATGCCGCAGAGAACTCATTTTTTTCGAAAAGTGTTTCAGCTTCCCTTTACCTGGGGTTGTCTTTTAACGCGACAGCGTTAAGGAGCTCGTGTCGCAGAAAAGCCGGTGTCGTCGGTGTCGGTGTCGGCGTCGTCGGCGTTGGCCGTGAGCGATAAATCCCAGCAGGTACTTCATGAATAAAAAACAACTTGCAAGATGGGCTGGGTGGGAATCGAACCAGGGTCTCCGGAGTGTGAGACGGAGGAGCTACCATTCAGCCACGAGTTCGATGCTTCAAAGCGGTACAAAAGCGTCTCTAGTGAATGCGGTGTTGCCTTAGAAACGAGCTGTTTCTAAGGCTCAGGCGTGCGTCGCTTGCTCAGGCACACATTTCATTGCCGCGCCGAACGCGGCACTGCTCGACGCCCATCGCCTCCGATGCGGGGTGCTTAGTCGCTGCGCCGTAGCCCACTGTCTTACACCCCTTGGCGGGTCGACGGGAACGCTGTCGCGTTCCACTCTTGAAGGCGAAGCTTAAGCGTCCTCCAATTTTTTCAAAGCCAATTGTCTTGTTGATTGGTTTGCCAGCAGTTGAGGTGTCCCCACACATTCAGGAGTCTCTACTGTTAGCACAACAAACCTATTTTCGTTCACTGTAAAACAAATGCCTCTCCCTACAATCCCGTCTTATGCGAGCTGATTGCATCCTATGCCTACAAACATCATATTTTTGTCCCTTTACGCAATTTTCTACCATCCTTGGTTGCAGTTCTCTCTCCTACACATCCAATCTGGCACGCTTACGTAATCACTTGTTATGAATTTACAACAAGTGATTCAAGACGGGCATGCCCTGCCCGCCGATTCAATTTTTTTCTTAATCTCAACAAGCATATCAGTTGCCACGGTTTACTACGCTACTGTCTTCCTGCCTTAATGCCATCTCCAACTATTTTTGTTAATTCCTTTTCTGCACAGTCCTCGACTTCTCAAGTTTCTTTGTTAAACTCTAGGTTTATGTCCCACATTGCATAAGCGGTAGAATGCAATGATTCTAAACTTTTTCAAGGATATCGGTAACGTGGCGATCACGATTTGGTAATGCCACCCATGCGCTGTTCAACCCATGAAATGTTTATTTCCTGCTTCCTGCTTTCTGTTTCATGCTTTATAGTTTCCTGTTTTGTATAAGTACCTGCTACTGATGTTTCACCTGGATAAAGATACTCTTCCATAGATTCTGCGGGCTGAATGTTCCTCATGAATTTCTGTTATCTCACCAAGTTAGTGAAGGTTACGTTTATATTTTCCATGTTTTTGCGGGCCCATCTGCATGTACAAGCACAAGCACTCATTGGTTCTGAATGTATTTTTTAAACTGCTGAAGATTCATTTTGTTACTACGAAGGTGACTTAATCCGTGCACTATTATTATGCTAAATATGACACAGTAGAAATGTACTTATCTGCATTTGGTCGATGTCTCCTTCACTGTGTCGGTAGCGAGATCCATCGTCGGCACCACCTCCTTATCTCATCGTAACTATATAGGCTGTGTTCCTTCCGCCCACACTATGTAATATTCGTCACGCTCGTAGTCACGCAGAGTGGAGAAACTCAGCGCACTCACAGAAGCAGCACCGGACAAGTTGTTTCTTCAGCATTACGCCGTGAACAGCAGGTGCGCGTTGCGATCTGTAAAATCGCCGAAGCTATTGGCAGTCTTACGGGGTGCACGGTAAGATTGCTCACGGAGGAATAGACCTATCCAAGTAATAGCGGTCATCATCGTGCCTGATCACTAGGTCGCGCAGTGCAGCTCGCTGTACGAGTTTGTTCACACTGGGCCTCTTCGATGATTACCCGCCATGCTCGCCGGGTGAATGGATGTGATGACGCCACCACAGCGTTCCCTCGTGGTATAATGCGAAGCGTACTAAATTACAAATTAGTCCAATACACATTCAGTGTACATCTTGTGGGCTTTAAAATTCTTCTAAACCACGTTAAAGTAACTACTAATATTGTACTAGATGCATTGGTTTTATAACTTGCTTGTGCATGTAATGAACTCGGTGGAATGATAAACAAGTGAAAGAAGGCACGACCATGCACCGACGGTATGATCACGTGAGCTCCAGTTTGTCGACCGCCCAGAGGGCAACGCCCAAGGAATGACAGACACCCGGAGTGAACCTAGATAAAGCAATGAAAATGGAAGCTTGTCGAAAGGTAAGCTGTGTGTCGGTATCATTTGTGCTTTCATCTTGGGCGGTCGCCAGAGCTTGTCAAGATCCCGAGTTTCGCCTAACTCGTCGCATCCTGCATAGCACGCCAGGCCTCAACACAGTACCCTAATTGAGTGCAGCTTCGTCAACTAGTTCACAAATTATTGCCGTTCTGTTTTCAAATGAGTGGAAAGACGCTCGTCCCAGTCAATTCGATGGGTCCAGATCTTTTGAAAAAATATTCGTTCGGGCACCATGTACGGTGCGATGAATCCCATCAGATAGGTCACTCTTGAAGTTGCATGTAGGAAGAAATTTTTCCTGCCTGATTGTGCTTTAAGAAAATCAAGGAGATTGGCCGTCCAGAAGCTGAACTCATTGCTCTGGGGACTCCACGCCTACAAGACTTTAAATGAGGCTTCACGAAGTACAAGCAAGTCTTGGATGGTCGAGCGGTGCTCGCTTTCCAAAGTGATAAGCTCACTAGAGCTTGTCATCAATTTGCGGAGATTCATTCTTGCTGAGAGCAGGAGCTGTTGCGCCGCTCTACAAGGCTGGGCAGCTTCGTCATTCGTGTGAGCTGCTGCTACTAACTCATCGAAGTAAAACGACTCGCCCTAGGTCTTGCCGGTTGAAGACATACCTGGTGGCGCTCTTACGTGGTGAAGAGTGGTTGCTGTCAGCAGAAATGGGCTGTATGTGCTCTAGAAGTTACTCTGGTCATCCTCCATTCTTGCTCCTCCTTATGCAGAAACTCAGCAACATCACCTTCTTCGAAGCACAGAAGTCGAAAGGCACATCTGTCTTCTTCAATAGAAATCTGAAGGAAGGCCTTCTTGATATCTGCTATTATGGCGATGGGGTGCGTCCTAAAGTGCAATATTATTCTGACGAGGTGCTGATGTAAGTTGCCCTTTTACAAGCACTCGTTAAGAGATTTCCATCCTTATTCTCTTGAACACGCGTCGATGAGAACTCGCACCTGTGTTGTCAGCACTTCTCGGATAACTTCTTTATGTGACATGTAATAAACCTTCACCTAATTTCGAGGTGGGTGTTTTACAACTTCCACATGACTGGCTAGTAGATAGTCATGAACCATGGCGTCATCGGTCTGTACAAGACCCTCCTTGCTGGATGAGCGGCACAAAAATTTCTATAGTCTGGTTATGGCGACTTTTTTACTATCATAAAGCTCAAACACGGTTTTCAGAGGCAATCCCTATCGCAAAACCCAGCGCCACTGGGACCCAGTGCGCCTGATTATGGGCCCAGTGCAGCGCGCTGGATGCTGGGGCGCTGGGAAGGCGCAGCGTGCTGGGAGGCACTGGCTACTCGCGCGAAAAACAGCTCTAGCGCGTTAAATATGCGGTGCCTGGACGCCGTATATATTTCTTTGAATACAGAAAGCAACAAGGAGCGTTTTAGTGCAATAAAAAAAAGAAAAAAAAACGCAAAAATAAAACTGCTACCACCAGGATTCGATCGTCCGACCTACAGATCCCAAGCCCGACACCTTACCGCTACGCCACCCCAGAACACATAAACATGAGGATAATTTACCATGTCAAAGCCGAGAAGCAGTTTGTTTCGCAAAGCTACGTCTTGTACGGGCATGGTTGATGCGCTATCGCCCAGCAACTAAAACTCACGCCTGTGCCAGAAAGAAAAAGTTGCTGTCCGTATTCAGCAGTATGCTTGGAAGTGCCAGAACATCGATTTTCACTTGCGATTGCTATTTCAACTCCGAAAAAAGTCCTAAATGAACCGCCGACCCGGGACGGTGTATGGGCTGCTACTGCCGATTTCGATAGCCGTTTCTTGTTCTTCACGCAAAGAATATGCAACGTTTCCTTAGTTCAGTGATGCCTTTCAGTCAACACGCCTGTCTAGTCGTATATCTTCGTCAGAGAAGCGCAGGCTAGTGCTGGGAGGCTTCGGCGATAGCGCATATACCTGTGTTTATGACGCGTCACATCAGTGGTCATCGCTTCTTGTGCTGGCACTGTACACATGAAAAAATTCTTTATTTAAGAACACCGATACGAAAGCTTAAATATAGAGCGATTTATCCTTGTTATATTTCTTAATACCTGAGCCTAGACGCGCCGATAGCGTGAGGACGGACTCGGCTGATACGCTAGGCCTAAGCTTCGGTAGGGACCGATCTCGGCGCGGGTAGCTGGCGAAAGCTAAGATGTGCGTATTTTAGCCTCAAAACTTTTTTTAGTACAATAGGGAAAGTGGAAGCGCACGAATCACTTCAGCTTTGTTATCGGTGCGATAATATCATTCAGCGATAAGCTTCGAACTCAGGGTCCGTCGCGCGTCTGAACGACTTCTGCATTTCATGTCCACTCCACAACACTAGTGACAACGGCGACAATTCCCAGTCATACGTTACGTGCGAACTACTTAAAAACGCGGCGTCCTCTGCGTTTACGTGGTTTCGTTAAAGAATTTAGCTATCCGCCCAGTCAAAAGGGAAAATAAAAAAACGAAAGTGACTTTCAGTTTCAAATGTGCAGAATAAACATGGGCAGCTGACGCACCTTTATTCCAAGCTGGGACACGAAATGAGGTTTTATAACCCCAAGATATAGCGTTATTTAGGACAAGAGACTAGTATCAAGCGATAAAATCGTATAAATTCAGCAGCGCTCGTCCATGCGGACTGGAACTAGCGCGGCACAAACACAACCAGCGCAGTTTCCAGTGCGAACCAGCGAACTGCAGCGAGAACCAGCGCCTGTACAGCACAAACCAGTGCGCCCCAGTGTCATGGCAGTCGAACCACCGTCTCTTCCACTGGGACCCAGCTCTTATCCAGCGTTCTCACTGGTGTCCCAGTGAGTCCCAGCGAGTGCCAGCGTACCCAGTGCGACCCAGCGCCAAAGAGCGCGCTGGTTTCACACTGGAAGACGCTGGTTTTTGCAATAGGGATGGCACTTCATATATACCATCCCTTAGTTCTATAACTTTCTCGAAGTGCTGCCTGGTAGAGCCTATCTAAATTTCTTTGTTCGAAGTATCGGATATATCGATAGTCTGCAGTTTCCACAATGAAAGAATTAGTTCGTCATCAACCTTTACGTTGGCCTTCAACACGCATACCATGACTCGAGATTTAACTACCTTTGACGACGAGTGCTCGGTGCTCCCTTGAAAGGTCCATCCGAACTTTGAGTTCATAGCAATGACAGTTTCCTGGTTTCCAGGTCTGTAACCAGAAACTGGTCGGCATGGATGTCCTATTTTCCGCTAATGAAGGTCTGAAGTGGTCACCTCTAACCACCACTCACATCCAGTCCCAGCCAATCCGCACACTCATCTTGTTTTCTCTCTCAAAGGAAGGGTGTATCAGTTCATGGGAGAAATTGTGTCCCGTTTTCTTGAATGATGTGACGAACGATGAAGTCATCGTGCTGGCTCCTGTGTCTTTGAAAATGTGGGGTGTCTCAAATGCTCTCAATGAATCTTCCATGTCGGAATGCTGACTTCGAAAGTGGAGTTCTACGATGCGAAGTCTTTTGGTGTGCAATTGCTGATATCGGCGAAAGTGTTGATTGATATGGCAGCAAAGCCAATACGCCTCAACTTTAAGCGCCTGTGTTTGCCCCTTCTACGTGTGCGTGTACGTGTTACATTTGGGTGCGCTGATGCAATATCATGGCTCAGCTTTTAAGCCTGGAAAGAGCTTCAGCTAGGAACGTGTGTTCACTTCTTCCGTCGAACGACACGAATAATTGGTCACTGTTCATGCTCGGAAAGTCTGTAGCAGCACGTGCGTCAAAGTGCCACCCCTTTTATTGCTCTTTGTTGTATCTGCATACACAGTAGTACTGCTGCTTTACACATATTCACGGGCCTTTCAGTTCAACTTATCTGGGTCGGAAACACTGGACGCATGATGACCTGAACAGCCGAAGCACGCAATTCTCCGTCAGCAATCACTTGCGTGGTGACCCCTACTGGTGTGCATCGATAGCACCGCATGTTGGCGGACAGAAGCTTCGTCTCTCGCAGTGGCAGGTCGGTACGGTAGAACTATGTCAAATGCTGCGTTGAGTTGCAGAAAGGGCAGCCTATGTCGGGGGGATCTTTGAAGCTTGGTCAAGAAGCACAGATGATGCTGGAATCGCACTGTGAAAGCAACGACTCCTATTGTCTCCGGGATGAGCAGCCTCGTCGTATCATTTTTGATCCTCTAAGTCACTCTTTTTCAGGCTTTCTAGTTAAATAGATACTAGCTGAAGCAGACGCTCCAGTTCCATGGCATGCAGAACGTTGTCATTGGCGGAACTTGCAGTTTGGGTGCCTTAAGACCTGTGATACGCAACGACGATGTCATGTGGCAACGCCCTTAGCAGAACGTCACATGGCATCGAGGGGAAAGAAGACTTGCTAACGCCAAGCGCCTCCAGTCCACTAACGCTAGCGAGCACCTGTTCGTTTAACTTTCACAGTTTTGTCACTTCGTTAGAAGCACGCATAGGAGTGAGCCTTCGAAGGTTGAGAAATACTCGTGCTCCAATCGCTTCTTGTTGCAGACGTCTTTTTAGCCTGTCCAACGCGTCCACCTAACAACCTTCGGTGGTAGGCTGCCCCACTAGAGCTGCCGCTTCGTTTCCTTTCAAAAATAACCTAAGCGTGTTAAGTTTGTCGTTAGCTGTAAGATTTCCATTCCGGTTGATGATCTAGTCAAATTGCTCCCAGGGCTCCTCCACTGGCCCAGATTACCGGCGAAAGCATTATTTACGAGCTTCGGGAACTTGGTTTCTGGCCTACCAGAAATTCCCATGGCCGCCGGCATGGTGCGAACCGCGATAGGCGATGACGATAAATTGACTGGCGCTTGCATCGTCAGTTCAATGAGCACAAGCTATCTTGGCACGCTGGAATGACACGTGCCTTTCCTTGCCCTCTATTTCCACTACCCCTTTCCCTCGCTCTGGTATAAAATGCCCAGCGCAATGAACATAAGGGTTCACTGTTATCTTGACACGCCTGCTGTTGGTTTCTTCGAACGGGACCTGGTCGATACATGATGCCAGAAGTGGGATGCTGAAGCCCTGTATGTCTGCAACAGAAGACCAAGGACATGGAGTGCGTAAAGCCACCGGAACCCCTGTGCGTGGCGACCAATGGAGGAAGGACGTGGAAGCTGTTCAGGCAAAAGTTTGATTTCTTTCTGGCAGCCACGGAATGCTCCGAAAAACCGAGGTCAGAGGCAGTGAAGACAGCTCTTTTTTTCAGCGTGGCTGGTGAGGAGGCCCTTGAAGTTTGCAATAACTTCACGTTCAGTGAAGGCGACAACAAGCAAGACTATGCGACTGTCATAGGTAAACTTGAGGAATACTACGCCGAGCAACAAAACATACTTCACGAGCGTTACATCTTCCGCTCTCGACTCCAGAACGAAGCTGAACCTTTTGAACAGTTCCTTCGTGCGCTGAAGAGACAAGCACAGTTCTGCAACTTCGGAACGATGATGGACGAGATGGTGCGGGACCAAATTGTTTTGGTACTAACTTTCAGACGCTTCGAGCGAAGATGCTAATGGACAAGTTGCTTACCCTGGATAAAGCTGTTGCTCTATTGAAGGCGGCGGAAATGTCAGCACGCGAGAATGCGCTGTGGCAGAAGACAGACGTGCTTGCAGCATCGTCGAGCCGAAGCACTGCGCAAGGACCATGGCAAGTCTTGAGATGTTTCCGCTGCAGCCGAACACATGCAGCACGACGCTGTCCACCCTACGGGAAAACATGCTACTTGTGCAAGGGGCGTAACCATTTCGCATCATGCTGTGAAACAAGAGAAACCGTCCGTGAGGTACAGCACGATTTTAAGACTTGGGACCGTAACGACGATTTCAATGTGTTGGACGTCGCCATCAGTAATATTATCAGTGACCGGGACTCGATCATGCCGGCAAATATTGAAGGCAAGGACATCAACTTAAAGATCGACACAGGGTGTCAAGCAAACCTTATACCTCTGTCACTTTTTCGAAAATTGAAAGCCGGTTCGCTGAAGACAAGTCACGCAGTTCTATGGTCGTATAGCGACAGCGTCATCAAACAGCTCGGCAGATTTTCGACACACGTTACGATTGGTGACCGTAAGATATACACTGACTTTTTCGTTGTTAAGAAAGACCACAGCGCGCTCCTTGGTATAACGTCCTCAGAGGACTTGGGGCTCATCAAGCGGAATGTTGATACTGTAACAACGTGCAGCAGCTCAGGGCTCGTCGAGGGATTTCCGCAGCTCTTTAAGGGAACAGGCCGTGTACAGCGCGAGTACAGGAACACCCTTCGCGAGGATGCTGTGCCCGTCATCCAGCCAGCCAGACGAGTGCCTTTGGCGCTCCGAGAACATATCCGTGTGGAACTACAGCGAATGGAAGAGGAGGGCATCATTCAAAGAGTTAGCAGCCCGACAGATTGGGTAAGCCCACTGGTCATTATGCTTAAAAAAGACAACAATTTGCGGGTATGCATGGACCCAAGCAAAATTAATGAATCCCTTAAGACGGAGCATTATCAGATGCCCCGCCGAGAAGACATAGAAGCGGAGCTTGCAGGCGCGAAGATGTTTTCTCGCCTTGACGCTAACGCCGGGTTTCATCAGATCCCTCTGGATGAGCAGCCTTCCAAAATATGCACTTTCGCAACTCAATTTGGCCGTTATCGGTTTCTTCGACTTGGCATTTCATCGGCAAGCAAAGTGTTTCAGAAGGCTCTCAATGAGATATTTGATGGCCTGCCAGGTGTGCGTGTGTACGTGCATATTGTGCTCATTTGGGGCGCTACCAAAAAAGAACACGACAGGCTGAGAAACGCGTTACGAGCAGCAGCAGAAGCAGGGCTCACATTTAATTCGTCAAAGTGCCTGTTCGTGGTTGAGCATGTCTTATTTCTTGGTGACATTATCAGCAACAGGGGCATACGTCCTTACCCTGTTTTTGCCGAAGCTCTGCTGAAGATGCCGGTACCACAGAACAAGCTTGCGGTACAAAGGCTCTTGGGCATTGTCAACTACTTTGGCAAATACGTGCCGCCGCTCTCTCAGTGCACTTGCATTTTGCATTCGTTGCTAAAAAATGACATTGTGCTTGACAGGACGCCTAATCATGAGAGCGAGTGGGAGGCTATGTGCAAAGAGCTCAGTAAATCGCCACTTCTAGCAATTTTCGAGCCCGGCAGAGAAACAAAGATAACATCAGACGCTCCTCAGTACGGTGTCGGCTCGGCACTGATGCAACGTCACGGAGGTAGCTGGAGGCCTGTGGCTTACGCTCTAAGAGCTCCGAGTTAATCGGAGCAACGCTATTCGCAAATCGAAAAGGAATCCCTGGCGTTGGGTTTCGAAAGTGAAAAGATTTTATCACTTTATACATGGTCACCCTTTCAGTGTTGAAAGCGATCATCGCCCAATAATTGACATACAAAAAAAAAGCCATTGCTGATATGCCGCCAAGAGTACAACGTTTCTTTCTGCGGTTGTTGAAATATAATTACACTTTGGCTTTTGGTCCCGGAAAGCAGATGGTGGTGGCAGACATGCTTTCCCGGGCACCTGCTCCTCAAGATGACACAGCCTCACCCACATGTAACGTCGAAGTTCATGGAGTCACCGTAGTATCGGCACTCGTAAGTGAAAGAACCGCTTCAAGGCATGGAAGTGAGACCGAGCGTGACATATATCTCAATCAGGTACTACAAAACCTTGGGCAGGGGTGTGCGGTGGAAGGTCCGCTAAAGCCTGTTGCTTCTGAGCTCTCTGTAGTAAAATGAATGCTTTTGAAAACAACGAAGGTGCTGGTGCCAAGTAGCATGCGCTTGGAAATATTAAAGTGCATTCACGCAGGGCATCTCGTCATTGGAAAATGCAAAGCCCGAGCAAGACAGTTAGTATACTGGGCAAATCTAAATGCTGACATTGAAATGCTAATCCGCAAATGTCCAGCGTGCCAGACTTATGCGTATAAGCATTAGTCACAACCACTCATCTTGCGCCCAACACCCACACAAGCCTGGTACCGTGTTGGTGTTGATTTGTTTCAGTATGGCGGCCAACATTAAGCTGTGCGCCTATGACTCAATCTCGAACTTCCCTGACGTGGAACTATTGCTTAATACCACAGCCAGTTCTGTGATACAAAAATTGGGGCCCATATTTTCTCGTTATGGTATACCGACCGACATTTGCACAGATAATGGCCCACAGTTTGCCAGCCATGAATTTGCACTATTTGCTGAGAAGTACGATTTCAAACATGTCACATCCAGCCCAGAGTACCCTCATTCAAACGGTCTTGCCGAGAAAGGTGTACAGATAATAAAGCGCATTCTAAAAAAAGACAAAGGATGCGAATGAAAACTTTCGGCTTGGCGTCCTGAAAAACAGAGCCAGTCCACTGGAGGATGGCCGCTCACCAGGGGAGCTGCTGCAAGGAAGGTGTCTGCGCACGCCCATACCGGACTTCGGACCCCTTGCTTCCACGCGAGTCAGAAAACACAAGCAGGGCAAGCACAACAGGCGCGTACTTCCTGGCCTCAAGAGCAACGACGTCGTTCGCATAAAGGGGACGGCATAGATACGAAAAGCCAAAGTGCTTGGATCAGTCGTACCACGTTCCTTCTATGTGGAAAAGCAGGACCGTAACATCTTACGCCGTAATCGGCACCACCTCTTGGCAACGAGCGAACCTTTTGAGGACACTACAGACAAAGAGCATTGCCATGAAGGCCAGGTTCCGGCCTCTCTAGAATCTCGCACATCCAACTAAAGTGCGCCAGTCACGCCAGCGGCAAGTTGTACGCAGCCACCTTCGCAACAAGTTCTGCCACAATGAATGTCGCTGCGTCACACCCGTACTCCTGAACGTCTGGGATACGATCAAAACTTCCAGCAGACATACAAACGGCGTTGAAGGGGAAGATGTATCGTATCAGTTCAACGAGCACAAGCTATCTTAGCACGCTGGAATGACACGTGCCTTTCCTTGCCGTCTATTTCCACTAACCCCTTTCCCTCACTCTGGTATAAAATGCCCAGCGCAATAAACATAAGGGTTCACTGTTATCTTGACACGCCTGCTGTTGGTTTCTTCGACCGGGACCCGGTCGATACAGCACTGGCGTAATCCGCCTCAAATGCCAGGTTGCTTATGTCACTTGCTAGGTCATCAGTAATCTTAAGCTCATCGTTAGTGTTCCTGAGCCACTCGTAAATATAGTCAATGTGTCGCACTGTCACGGCATTGTTTTGTAGCATCGCACTTTCCCCTTGAATTATCTTGGTGTTCGGGGCCCTTCACGTGGTCCTCACCATTTCGAGCTTATCCACAATGGTCAGCTGGTTCGTCTACCTCCGTGGTTCGTGGCGGTTCCAATTGGTAGCCAGTAACGAAGACCCTTGGCGGCAGCTCCCGGCTGTCGCCTGCCGGGTTTGACGACTCCAAATATAGAATATATTGTACACGAAACAGCTGATGAAGGCTACAGACCCAGATGATGATAATGATGATGATAGGCGTTTATTAGCGTCCACTTGCACCCAGGACGTAAAAGATGGCTCGCGGTTTCTCTTCGAACGCACCCACATGCTCCCTGCCTCGGAAACTGTCCTCTTCTTATATGTAGGAATAGCGCGGGAAATTCGCCACATTTCCGTCCGCGAATTGCGGTCACGCCGGTAGTTCTAGTGGATACAATCTTTGGATGGCCCTTGTTGTCACAAAGCCGTTTTGTCACTTTACACCTATTACCTTGAGCAGGCTCGGTCAGCTCCCCCTCTAGCTACCCCACTGAGCTCACATATCCCTAAGACGCGTTGCGTTATAAATATACGGGCTATAATGTAAGCAATTAGGCTAGTGAGTCATCTCAAGACATGCTAACGGTTGGTTTAACAAAAACGTGGTTGCACTGCACTGGAACCTTCTGGTTTCGAACACGGAACTTAGACGTTCCGTGTTCGAATTTTAACAGCAGAAAAGTTTTTTCCACTCACCATTTTCGACATCATGCAACACCATTAAATTTAACTGAAGAAGAGTACTAGTTTATTTCCGTCGGCTGCACAGTGCAAGTTCGGTGCAGTCAGTGCACCAGTGCAGCGTTAATTCACTGAAGAGAAGCTGCAGACGTTTCAAAATGGCCACCACGCATTCATTGACATTACATACGATCGGTTTCACACACTTAAATAGTGGTTTTTCTTGCATACAGTCATCGGCTGAAACCCTCTGCTAATGACTTTGTGCATCCTCCTCGTAGAACTTCAATGGGTACGACACCGCCTCTGCACAAAGCTTGCACAAAGCACAAAGGGTTGGACGACGACGACGACGAAGTGTTTCTATCATAGAACGCTTGCACCTGTGCCTCGCTTTATTTCTTTCCAAACTCTGGGAGCTGCCACTCCCGTGTTGCGGCAATGGACGAAGAAGCCCTCGAAGACCCTCCTGGAGCCAAGCCATCACGTGGGGTCACGTCCAGGAAACGTGGAAATGCGTCGAGTGACACGGACAATGAGGCAACCGAGTTGTACCCGGACAGCATCGACTCCTCGGACGACGATTTCACGCTTGTCATGAGCCGAACGACAAAAAGAAGACTGCTACGGAAGTCATGGTCGCCAAGTGTCTCCGCCGTGAAGACAACACCACAGCGCTGGCCGTACACTATGCTCTTCATGCCTGTGGACCCAAAGTCAAATCTGCGACTCCTAAACAGGCAAGTCCTTTCTGCGTTTCTTGAGGGAATCGCGTCAAACGAGATAAAGGACGTGAGAATAAACGCACGGAAGAATGTCCTTGCAGTAGATGTTCTACACCGTAGTGCACTGCAACGCCTGCGGCACATAACGGAGATCGACAAAGTGCAAGTGCGATCCATGATACCTACTGGTGGCAATGGCACTATCGGTGTCATTTATGATGTCGATATTTCTATACCGACCGATGACTTGCCGATATTAATAAAGCCAACTACAGAAGGCACACTCATCACGCACATCACAAGACTTGGCAACACCCGTTGCCTGAAGCTGTGGTTTGATGGAAACAGCCTCCCCTCACACGTCAAAGTTGGTCACGTCCGCCATCCAGTCCGCCCATACGTACCGAAGCCCCTGCAATGCTACGAATGCTGCAAGATGGGACACGTGAAAGGTGTCTGTAGGAATAACCTCGTGTGCCCACGGTGCGCTGAATCTCATTCAGAAGATGCCTGCCGCGCAACTGTGTTAAAGTGCCCTAGCTGCCATGGTACTCATGAGGCCTCATCGAATGATTGCCCGCGGGTGAGGAACGAGCGAGCAGTACTCAAACGTATGGTACGAGACCATTCAACACACAGAGAGGCTGCCGCTACTCTCAGGCGACGACGACATCGGCACCGAAGAGCAGCACGAAGAGTTACGTCTACTGAAAGATATACGCCATCTTCCGGCAAAGCGGCTACCATATCAATGCCAACTTCCACAAACACCGATAGTGCGAAAACGAAGACTGGGGCAACACTCTCACCTCCTGAAGAGTGGCCTACACTTCCACGAGCACAACCTGCCTCGGAGTCACATCAAATTGCGCCGCCCTCAATGACGTCATGAACCGCGGATGGGACGACGGCTGAGGATCGCCAAGTCATAGTGATGCTGAAGTCACTTATGGACGCCGTGCGCATTCTACTGAGTAGCATGAAAACCCCGTCGGCACAGAGCGCACTGCAGCTGCTGGACACCTTTAGTCCGGTGCTTGCGGCTCTAGGGTAAAACCACGCCCGAGAGATGCCATCGTTCCAAGAGGAAGTCAAGAATGCATCTGTCTTTCAGTGGAACGCCAGAGGGCTTAAGTCACGCATGTCCGACTTAGGCAGTTTGTCTTTGCGCACCAGTTCCCCATTATCGTGATTTGTGAGCCCAACCTGTCAGCTCCCATCAGACTGTCCGGGTATGAGTGCTTCATGTCCTCTACCCACGGAGAGTGCAGCAAGGTTGTTGTGTTTATACGCCGTGACTTGACTTATATACATCACCCAGTGCCTCCTGACGAAGAAAATCAATACGTTTGCTTAACAGTGAAGAAGAAAAAGCTGACGCTCACAATTCTTGGAGCCTATTTATCGCCAGCAAGCCGTCTAGATTGTGAGCGCCTACGGGGAATCTTAACATCGACCCCACAACCGTGGGTGCTCACTGGTGACTTTAACGCCCACCATTACCTATGGGGAAGCTCCAAAGTTAACTCTAGAGGCAGAACGCTGGTGTCCTTTGCCTCTGAACGCGAATTTTGCTTGTCAAATGATGGAAGCCCTACTTATCTGTGTGGATCAGCGTATAGCAGCTGCCTAGACCTAACCTTCGTTTCACGTTCGCTTTCGAGAAGAGTGCACTGGTTTTCGGATTTAGAAACACGGGGTAGCGACCACATACCAACCTATTTGAAGATCGAAGGTTTGACTAGCTCCAAGTCCTCTAGAACCATCCAGTGCACCGATTGGCCTAAATACAAAATAATAATGGAAGACTGTTGTCGTGACGGCACCTCTTATAACTTACAGGGCGCGATAAAGGATGCCATACAAACAACCACGCATTTGCTTTCGAGGAGTTCTTCCCGCACCGATTTCGACATCGAAGTAGCAAAACTTCGAGCAATTCGCCATCGTGCGGAGCGAAGATATAGACGCACGAAGTCCAATCATGATTTGAGATTGGCTAGACGAACACAAAAGAAAATACAGCGTCACATGAACAAGCTGGCTTCACAACAATGGGCATCCTTTTGCAAGTCCCTGGATCCGCGAAAACCTTTGTCGCTTATATGGAGGACTGTTCGTGGCCTTCGCACAACCTTTGGTCAGCGCCACCCGTTTAAATCTCTGGCACTTTATCTACAATGTAGAGATATTGATGTCGCTGAATCTTTCTGCAGGAAGATTGCTGGCGAGGCAAATTCCGATGAAACGGGTACAGGAACGCTCGACCGCCCACTGTTCTCACGCGATCCCCGCATGGAATACCCTTCTTCTATGGAAGAACTAGAAGCTGCGCTGGCTTTGTGCAAGCGTTCTTCAGCGCCAGGACCTGACGGCATTACATACCGTGTCCTGTGTAACCTAGGAGATCAAGCTCGGAAGGCACTCTTGCTCCTCTACAACGACTCCTGGCAGACGGGTATGGTTCCGCAAGAGTGGAAGTCAACTCGCCTCATTCCACTTCTCAAAGCTGGCAAGTCACTTTTGGACATTTCCTCATACCGTCCGATCGCACTTGCCAGCTGTGTCGGAAAAACAATCGAAATGATGATTTTAACACGTCTGGAATGGTACTTAGAGTACTATGAAATCTATCCACATGCTATGGCCGGATTCAGACGGGGCCGTTCGTCAACAGACAGCGTTGTTGACTTGATAACATTTGTGCAACACCAAAAGGCCTGTAAGCGACTATCTGCTGCTCTGTTTCTAGACGTTAAAGGAGCTTATGATAATGTCACCGATGAAGCCATCCTTAGCGCGTTAGAAGCCGTCGGACTGGGTGGTAAGATGTATATGTGGGTGCGCAACTACTTACAGAGGAGACAATTCTACGTGCTCACAGAAGATGGCCCGACGTCCGAGCATTACGGTAACCGAGGAGTCCCTCAAGGAGGAGTGCTTAGCCCGACTCTTTTCAATTTCACCCTCAGTGGATTACTTTACAACCTGCCAAGCACCGTACGACTTTCCATCTATGCGGACGACATCTGCATTTGGGCATCAGGTGTGACACGACTTCAGCGTCGTGCTCGGCTTCAGAAGGCAGCCACAATGAGATCTTGCTACCTTCGTGAACAAGGACTTGAAATTTCATGCGGAAAGTGCGCAATGGTGGCATTCACGAGGAAGCCAATGTCTGGTTACGGCGTATCTATTAACGGGCAACTTATACCATGCAGCAGAACTCACATATTCTTGGGAGTCGTAATTGACAGAGACCTGTCTTGGACTCCGCACGTCAATTACGTAAAAAAGCGGCTGACTGCTATCTGTCACCTGTTCAGGTTCCTTGCAGGAAAAAGTTGGGGAGTATCTATACACGCAGTGTTACAGCTGTACATGGCGTTGTTCGTTGGATTCCTGCGATACAGCCTGCCTGCAATATCGAACACCTGCAAGACTAACCTGCGCACGATTCAGAGTATTCAAGCCCAAGCCCTTAAGATATGTCTTGGCTTACCACGCAGTGCATCAACGGCTGAAACCATTGCCCTTGCGCACGATTACCCGATCACGACGCACATCACCGTTGAGACAATGCGTATGCATCTCAGGCATTATGCTAGGACCCCTTCCCACCACTTGGCGAGCCTCACTGCTGCAAGGCCCTGCTCGACATTTAGCGGTATTGTCAGTGCACATCGTGCGTCGTTCACTTCAGGGTACGCACCTGCGGCCAAGCCAGCGTTTCCTCCGTGGTGTTTGAGACGTCCACAAGTACATATCATGATTCCGGGACTACAGAAGAAGACAGATCTACCGGCCCCTGCTCTAAAACAGCTGAGCTTACTTCTTCTGCATGAAAAGTACAGCAACCACGTGCACATCTGTACCGATGTATCGACTACGTCGTGCAGTTGTTCTGGTGCCGTGGTTATACCAACGCGAGGACTGACACTGCAGTTCACGACATCGCATGTCACGACCTCAACGGCGGCAGAACTAACGGCCCTGCGTCGAGCACTGGAATTCGTTGATTGTGAAAGACCTAGAAAATGGGCTGTGTTCTGCGATTCAAAACCGGCATTACAGTGCACGCAGTCAGTTCTCCGACACGGATGTCATGACCAATTGACATACAAAGTCGTGAAACTTTACCATGATGTCCAACAAAAAAGGTCATGAGGTCGTTTTTCAATGGGTACCTGGTCACTGTGGCATCAATGGAAATGATTCTGCTGATAACGCTGCTCGCACAGCACATCAAAAAGAGCACAGCGTTCCAATTCCGCTTTCGAGGACTGACGCTGCAAGGCAGCTTAGACATCTGGCACGCAGTCTCACAGTGACCGAGTGGAACTCGCCAAACCTACGACTTACGCGACTGCATCGACTAAACCCCTCCCTGCAACTCCGACCTCCACTCGGACTTCCTCGACGTGAAGCTGCGCTTCTCTGCCGCCTTTGGTTAGGAGTGGCCTTCACAAAGGCATACTCTACATTAATTGGAATGACTGACAGCGCAGCATGCGAGGTCTGTGACACCGAAGAAAACATCGACCACCTGCTGTGTCACTGTCCAAGATGTGCCCCAAAGAGACAAGAACTTGTCAAAGCTTTTGAAAAACTGGACAATCGGCCACTTTCTGTGCAAGTGCTGCTGGAACACCGCCCCCATCGCCCGTCGGCCCATAAAGCGGTGAAGGCGCTATTGTGTTTCTTAAGGACGACGGGTTTGTGCAACCATCTTTGACTTTTAATGCAATTTCTGTAGGACCACACGCGTCAGCGAACTCACCGCAATTTCCTTCTTTCCTTCCCTCCTCTCTCTCCCTGTGATCTTTGTTTCCCCTTTCCCATTCCCCCGGTGTAGGGTAGCCAATCGGACGTTATTCTGGTTAACCTCCCTGCCTTCTACTTTTCTCTTCCCTCCTCCTCGTAGAAAATTTGAGAACATTTTAACGAAACACAAGGCACAACATCGTTTTTACCTTTAGCGTTTTCTCACGAAAACTTCGTGTACTCAGGAACTTGTGCGTCGTCACGATGCGATCCTTCGGTCTCAAAGCACCTTTCAACGAAGGGCCGTTACTGCCGCATTTCTTGTCGCCCCTCCGAACGTGTCTTGTGGTTTAGCCTTGGTTGGTCTACCTGCCGGTCGGTTGCTGGTCGGGTTCTCGTCAAGTAAATTCGCATTCACTATGAAAAAAAAAATTGGCAGTGGCTTAGCTCGGCTATGCCAGGATATACGTAGCGAGAGCTAAGGCATAGCATGGTTAGCCTTGGTTAATCTTCATTGCAAGTCCAGGTTAGTCTAGCTATGTTACGGCGTTTAGCCAGCAGTTCGGCGCACTGTTCGTCTGTTTCCTGAGCGATTAGTTTCCTCTTCATACCGTTCCGATGTTGTATCCAGGCCTCCACCTGCTTATCAGAATTGTCGCCGTCCATACTGATGCCTTAACTGTGGTTTCGGCGCACGCGAGCTCTCCTTTTCAATATTCTGACTTGATATCAGGCATGCAAAGCAGCTGGCGATGCGAGCAGAGGCGAATGCAATGACGAGGAACGCGCTGTGTTGAGGAACGCCTTGTGACGTCATGTGCCTCCTCGGGGCACGGCCACGGGAAAACCGCAAGTTCGCGGCCGGTAAAGCTTTCGCTTTAAAAATGAAGAGGGTGCGGAGGTGGGATTTTAACCTCGACCCTAAAGCAACAAACTCGATGCGCTTACCACTGGAGCACAACCGCACGTATAATGCCAACGTGCGAATGCCAACCATCTCTTGCGATGATCGCCGCGTGTTGATGACTTAAATTTCCATACTGTGACAGATACCTACAACAGCAAAACGGCCAGGAAGCGTGCCCACGTGTTGAGCCTAATGATGATTCTCATACCATGGCACATACCTTTAAGAGGATAGGCCAAGATGCGCGTGGTACACACCGTACCAATGCTAATTACCTCTTTGAGATGATGGTCGCATGTTCATGAAGATAATGATTTGCATACCAATACAAATAAACACAACGGGGTGTCGGCGAAGAAGCGTACCCTCCTGTTGATAATGACAATATACAAACTATAGTACGTGCCCGCATAGGGGCTGGTCGAAAAGCGGGAAGTAGATATAGTGCTAATAACAACTAACATTGAGACGATGGCGCATGGTCATGATGAATATGATTTTCTTAAAATGGCACATGATTCCAAAAGAGCATCGGCTGGTACGATCTTGACCAGGTGAGGTGGCGGTTGTTGTTCTTCTTGAATCTCCTGGCGCAGCCCACTCTGTGGGATCAGCAATGAAGCGGGTTGTGCCAGGGACAATAAAATACTATTGCTCATTTTGAAGAATATGACTTCAATAAAGACTGGTAATTTCAAATTGTGTGATATAAACCTTATGGGATATATATATATATATATATATATATATATATATATATTTATATATGGAAGCTTATGGGACATATAATTATCCCATATGTTTTATATCACATATTTGAAATTACCAGTCTTTATTGAAATCATATTCTTCAAAATTAGCAGTAGCATTTTATTATCCCTTGCACAACCCTGTGCATGGCTGATCACACAGAGTGGGCTGCGCCAGGTCATTCAGGAAGAACGATATATATATATATATATATATATATATATATATATATATATATATATATATATATATATATATATGTGTATATATATATATATATATATATATATATATATATATATATATATATATATATATATATATATATATATACATATATGGACACAATCCATTTCATTGACCTATTGCACACTACAATAGGTTAATCGCGAAAGAAAAATATTTGACAAATTTCAGTATCGCATTCTTTTCGTCTTGCGCAGATAATTGCAGTGTACATCACAGGCGTTCCTGTGGGGAAAACCCTGTCTAGTCGCACCACAGGGAACGGCCACAAGTAGAGTCAGGGTCAAATTAACCTTACGTAATAGATTTCGCAAGAAACTTTTTGCTTGGAAGCCTAAAACCGCGACGCAATAAACGGAAATGTTCTACAGATTCAATCTCATTGCAGAACTTACACAATGGTAACATCACGAGACCGAACTGGGAAGTTCAAAGTTGAGTGAGGGGTCTCGACAACGAAGTCCCGTGAGTGACCCTTGAGCCTTTCTATTAAAGCACCATCTCTTGCTACAGGAAAAGCTTAGATGCGTATATTTCGGGCGAGGACAGCGAAGATTTGTTGAAGGTATTTTTAGTGACGAATTTTCTAAATCACGATGCTGTTACAAACGCTGATAACGGTAAAATAGGGATTACTAGGCCACCTTGTGATGCTACTGCGTGTTCATCCCCAGATGCAATTAGTATTAGACCTCTGCCTTCCGGCACGCACACCAAGTGAACTAGGCGTAGATGTCCTGGGACGAATGAAGTGAACGCTTCTTATGCGTTTCATAGATTAGCAGTGGTTAGGGAGGGACAAAGAGAGGCAATCTGTTAAAATGATGCCTGCTGACATAGATGAAAGCAACATACCTAAAGCTCAAACAACCGCCAGTAATTCAGCCTAAAAATAGGCGTGATGTCAGGTAGCCGGATTGAAAAGGTTTTCACCGCAATAACCAAGAAACGATGATGAAGGCAGGCATCGTGATGATGAAAACGAGAGTAAATATGTTTCTGTCATTACTACAAAATAGTGACACGATCAGAGCGCCGAGTGGTTCTGGTAAAGGCGTGGGCCTTAAATAACCTCCCGCACATAGCCAAGACAATAAGCGCAGAAGTCCAGCGTCAAGGGTTCATCGGCGCAGAGTTCCATTGTCATCATCGGAGTGGTCCTCCACAGAAAAAATCACTTACCTCTCGTGGTTTCCTGGTTCGCGGAGTCCGTGGCCTTGGTGGAACCAACAACAACAGGACGTTCACAATGCGCTCTGTTGACATATTTAAGGCCTTGCTGCTCTCGGTCACCGGAGTAAACACGCACACGTCTGTGAGCTGTCCAAGAGTGCTAACCAACGCAGCATCGACAAGCAAGATTGACCGTCGTTCTACCAACCCTGTTAACATGAACTTCAATGCGCATACCATACCCGTGAGTGGCATCACGTCATCGGAGCATAGAGCTATAAGAAGAACGCCCTGCGACCGAATCTACAGTGGGCTCAGTGGATCAAACAACAACGGCTCGTTCACAACGCACTCTGCTCACATATTTCAGGTTAGTCATCCTTGTACTTGTAGAGATGATGATAAGTGTCTATTTGTTCTGCCAAGCCCACGCACACTGCTCTTTGTTGTATGTGATTGTATTCTTGCCTGCACATTATTACTGCAGGGAGATGTTGAAGAAAATCCCGGTCCTAGCAGTGCTGAGATGCTCGAAAAACTTTGCAGGTCAACAGGCTGTCCGTAGCGACTGGAAAGAAGTGAAACCGAAACTTACTGAAACTGAAATGATTCTGAACAAATTAAGTGTGCGTTTAGAAGAAGTCGAGAATAAACTGAAGTAAGCGAGCGTAAAAGGTGGTACCATTGATAGTCTAAATGGTCATGTCATGAAACTTCAAAACAATACCATGCAGCAACAAAGTAAGCTTACTGCACTGGAGGACCTAAGTCGTCGAAATAACTTGGTTGTCTTCGGAATTACGGAAGGGCCGAATGAATCTGAAGAGGTACTTCGGCGCAAAGTTATAAATGTAGTTTTTTGTGATAGACTTGGAATAAACGGTGAATCGGTAGCACGAATTCTCCGGCTTGAGAAATCCTCGTCATATCACCCGGTTATTCGTTATTTTCAGGACTATCTTGAGAAACAGAAGGTACGCGGCATATCTGGAAAGTTAAAAGGGACGAGCATGTTCATAGAAAATGATTACTCTTTGCAAACCCTAAGAAAAAGAAAAGAGCTATGGTAAACTACGAAACACGACAAAACGGGAAAAAAAGTGTCCCCGGTAAATGATAAACTTGGCATTGGAAAAACACTTTACGTATGGGATAATGCATCTTGCACACGTGTTCCAGTTCTAGCTGCTGACTGCAAGGCATCCGAATCATAGCGATCACAGATCTCTGACAAATGTTTGCGTATCCTTTCATTGAATGCCAAGAGAATTGTCAGCAAAATAGATAAACTTGATATTTTGTAACTTACTTACTGCCCTCACTTGATGGTTTTGACTGAAACCTGGTTAAATGAAAACATTTGTGATAGTGAAATTATACCGCCTGGTTTTAGCATATATCGACGCTATCGTTGTTTACGTGGTGGGGGAATTTCATTGATTGCTAAGTCTGGTATATATGTTCATCTCATGCAACAGATCGAAGATAATGAGAGCTTATTTCTAAACATCACCACGAATAAGTTGTCATTTGTATGTTGCGCGGTTTACAGGGCACCTGATGCTGATGTGTCATTTCTTCCTAGATTGTGTGAACAATTGTTAAAGTTTTGCAAAGTAAATATCATAATAACAGGAGGCTTCGGCTTGCCATCTATAAACTGGAAGCATTTGGCATACGTTGAATAATGAATAATGAATGAAAAATGAATGAATAATGAATACTAATTCTTTCGCAAGTGCGATAGCCGAAAGTGGACGTGGAGGAGCCCGAATGACCATACTAGAAATGAAATAGACTTTATACTCTGCGCTAACCCTGGAATCATACAAGATGTGGACATGCTCGGGAAGGAGCGCTGTAGTGACCATAGGATGGTAAGAACTCGAATTAGTCTAGACTTGAGGAGGGAACGGAAGAAACTGGTACATAAGAAGCCGATCAATGAGTTAGCGGTAAGAGGGAAAAGAAAGGACTACCGGACCAAGCTACAGAACAGGTATTCGGCTTTAACGCAGGAAGAGGACCTTAGTGTTGAAGCAATGAACGACAATCTTATGGGCACCAATAAGGAGTCTGCAATAGAAGTCGGTGGCAGCTCCGTTAGACAGGACACCAGTAAGCTATCACAGGAGACGAAAGATCTGATCAAGACACGCAAATGTATAAAAGCGTCTAACCCTACAGCTAGAATAGAACTGGCAGAACTTTCGAAGTTAATCGACAAGCGTAAGACAGCTGACATAAGGAAGTATAATATGGATAGAATTGACCATGCTCTCAGAAACGGAGGAAGCCTGAAAGCAGTGAAGAAAAAACTAGGAATTGGCAAGAATCAGGTGTATGCGTGAAGAGACAAAGCCGGTAATATAATTACTGATATGGGTGAGATCGTTCAAGTGGCTGAGGAGTTCTACAGAGATTTATGTAGTACCAGTGGCACCCACGACGATAATGGGAGAGATAATAATCTAGAGGAATTTGAAATCCCACAAATAATGCCGGAAAAAGTAAAGAAAACCTTGGGAGCTATGCAAAGGCGGAAGGCAGCTGGGGATGATCAGGTAACAGCAGATTTGTTGAAGGATGGTGGGCAGATTGTTCTAGAAAAACTGGCCACCCTGTATACGCTATGCCTCATGACTTCGAGCGTACCGGGATCTTGGAAAAACGCTAACCTAATCCTAATCCATAGGAAAGGGGACGCCAAAGACTTGAAAAATTATAGACCGATCAGCCTACCCTCCGTTGCCTGCAAAGTATTTACTAATGTAATTGCAAATAGAATCAGGCACACCTTGGACTTCCGTCAACCAAAGGACCAGGCAAGATTCCGTAAAGGCTACTCAACAATAGACCATATTCGCACTATCAATGAGGTGATAGAAAAAAGTGCGGAATATAACCAACCCTTATATAGAGCTTTCATTGATTACGAGAAAGTGCTTGATTCAGTCGAAACCTCAGCAGTCATGGAGGCATTGCGGAATCACGGTGTAGACGAGCCGTATGTCAAAATACTGAAAGATATCTATAGCAGCTCCAGAGCAACCGTAGTCCTCCATAAAGAAAGCAACAAAATATCAATAAAGAAAGGCGTCATGCAGGGAGATACGATCTCTCCAATGCTATTCACAGCGTGTTTACAGGAGGTATTCAGAGACCTGGATTGGGTAGAACTGGGGATAAGAGTTAATGGAGAATACCTCACTAGCTTGAGAATCGCTGTTGATATTGCCTTGTATACTAACTCAGGGGACCAACTGCAATGCACGCTCACTTACCTGGACATGCAAAGCAGAATGGTTAGTCTCAAAATTAATCTGCAGTAAACTCAAGTATTGTTTAACAGTCTCGGAAGGGAACAGCAGTTTACGACAGGTAGCGAGGCACTGGAAGCGGTAAGGGAATACCTCTACTTAGCGCAGGTAGTGACCACGCATCTGCATCATCAGACTGAAATAATCTGAAGAAGAAGAATGGGCTGGGGTGCGTCTGGCAGGCATTCTCAGATCATGAACAGCAGTTTGTCATTATCCCTTAAGAGAAAAGTGTATAATAACTGTGTCTTTCCAGTGCTCACCTACCGGTGGAAACCTAGAGGCTTACGAAAAGAGTTCTACTTGAATTGAGGATGACGGAACGAGCTATGGAAAGAAGAATAATGGGTGTAACGTTAAGGGATAAGAAAAGAGCAGATTGGGTGAGGGAACAAACACGAGTTAATGATAGCGTAGTTGAAATTAAGAAAACGAAATGGGCATGGGCAGGACATGTAATGAGGAGGGAAGATAACCGATGGCCTTTAAGGGTTACGGACTGGATTCCAACGGAAGGGAAGCGTAGCAGAGGGTGGCAGAAACTCAGGTGGGCGAATAACATTAAGCAATTTGCAGGGACAACATGGCCACAATTAGTACATGACCGGGGCAGTTGGAGAAGTATCGGAGAGGCCTTTGCCCTGCAGTGGGCGTAGCCAGGCTGGTGATGATGGTGATGATTATGAATGCGCTCATACGTATTCCATTATTGATAAAACGCTTGCTTTGAAAGTTGAACGAACTGTATGTGATTTTACTAGACAGCAAGCAATTCTGGACCGTTTTTTGTCTGTGAATCTTTTTCTAAATGTACTATTGCTGTTGAGTCGGGTTTTTTAGACCATTAATTGTTGTTTCTCACCTGGTCGTGTCCCAGGGACGCCAGATACAGTCGGCTTAGTGCGACAAATCATAGACATTTTGAACGAAGTGCAGTTACCTCAATTATTGATTATTTAGAAGAAACACATTTCATTGGTGCTCATTCTGGGAGTGTTCATGACATATGCTGTCATGTTAAAGAAGCAGTGTCATTCTGTATTAAAAATGTTGTACCCATGAGGAGGGCTACTAAAGATCGCAAGAATCCATGGGTTAGTCGTGAAATCATCCACATCAAACGTAAAATAAAGCAATTGAGAATGCATCAAAATATGTGTAAGAAGACCCTCATGGAAGTGAGAAAAAAATTGGCAACTAAGGTGCAACAAACAAAGCATAATTCACTTTTTCACTTCCGGAATTGCTTAGAATTGATCCATCAAAATTTTGGTGTTACCTCGGAAATACAAGTGAGTCTATTCAAAAAATTTCAGTAAATGATCTCCTTTTCGAAATAGCAGCTGATATAGCTCACGCATTGAATGTATATTTCTACAGTCTTTTTTTCCCTAATGACAACTATAGCATAGACAAGGAACATTCGAAGACAGATGTGCCAGTGAGAACAAGCGAGGGGGTTCTATCTTGGCTACGTAAATTGAACGAGAAAAAAAGCGCGGGTAGGGATAGCATCCCTACTGCCTTCTTCAAACGCTTTGCAGCGCAGATTGCAGACTACTTGGCAAATCTTTTTCAGCTTTCTTTAACTACTAGTGAACTTCCTCTGACTGGAATATAGCACGTGATGTGCCAATCTTAAAGAAAGGCGACAAGCTCAGCATAACAATATATAGGCCCGTGTCGATGATATCGCCTTGTTCGAAACTTATGGAACACGTCATAGCTGGATATAAAAGGTATTTCTAGTGTAATAATAAAGCTTTGTCTCTTTATCAGCACTGATTTACCAAGGGAAGATCTACTACGACCCAGTTACTCACCACTGTACATGACATTATAATGACATTGGACTGCTCGGGGAAAATAGGTGCATTCTTTATAGACTTAAAGAAGGCGTTTGACAAGGTGTTGCATACGAAACTAACACATAAGCTAAATTAACCGGCCTTCCCTGCTACTTAGTGAAATCGGTTGAAGCACACTTGAATAGCAGAAAACAATTTGTTGTAATGGATGAGTGTGCGTCTGATATGCTCCCTGTTTCTTCTGGTGTGCTTCAGGGCAGTGTACTCGGACACTTGCTTTTCTTAGTTTATATGAATGACCTCATCGAATTTTTGTGTGATACAGTGTAGGTAAAACTTTTTGTTGATGACTGTACTATGGTACAAGGACATATAGTGCGAGAATGATCAAGCTGTATTGCAGTACCAATTGTTCCAAATTGAGCAGAGGTGTCAAGCTTGGGATATGGAAATTCGCGTGCAAGAAATAGTCATTAACAGTTACACGTAAATAACAGCCCAGTTCTTGTTCCTATACTCTTTGTAACCAAGAAATAGCAAAGGGTACAAGCTATGAGTATTTAGGCGTTACACTTACTTCTAAGTTATCCTGGTCAGGTTACGTTCCAGATATATGTGCATCAGCATTTAGGATGTTGTGTTTCCTGAGCACGAAAATAAACGAAGCTCCAGCAAAGTTAAAGTTACTAGCGTACAATACATACATAAGGTCGAAATTAGAATCATCAGCCTGGTTACGCCCACTGCAGGGCAAAGGCCTCTCCCATACTTCTCCAACAACCCCGGTCAAGTACTAATTGTGGCCATGTCGTCCCTGCAAACTTCTTAATCTCATCCGCCCACCTAACTGTCTGCCGCCCCCTGCTACGCTTCTCTTCCCTTGGAATCCAGTCCGTAAACCTTAATGGTAATCGGTTATCTTCCCTCCTCATTACATGTCCTGCCCATGCCCATTTCTTTTTCTTGATTTTAACTAAGATGTCATTAACTCGCGTTTGTTCCCTAGCCCAATCTGCTCTTTTCTTATCCCTTAACGTTACAGTCATAATTTTTCTCTAAAGAATAATTACATGGTGATGCTTACACTGCACCGTCATTCATAGTGGCGTACCTTGTCTAAATTAATTTGGCAACTTCTTCATATTTGACAGATAATTGACAAGGTAAGATGTATTTATGGAGGGTTACTATAACTAGCTGTTCTAACTTAATTTTACAGGTATGCAGGCATGTTTAAAACCCGTTCAAGAAGAGCAAAAGGTCGAGCTTCATAAGAACCTCAACAAAACAGAGTGAGCGGGAGCCGAATACACCGAAAAAGCACTGTGGATGTAGGGAAAGACAAGCTGCGTTTTCCGCTCCCTTCATGTATAGTAGGAATGTTCAGCACGTCTCGTGCAAGAATGCGGCACTTGGGCAATATATTATCAGTTCACAGCACTCAGGGTGCTTTGTTACTAAATAACTGGCCCTAACCACTCACAGCGAATCAACTTTATCTCTATTTCAAGTTTTCCTGGCGCCAGAAACGCAGGGATGAACTTACATGCAAACCATTTTGATATAGAGCGCAACGGGACGCCTGTATTGGGGACGCCTATGTTAGTCTTCCTTTCTATTGTGCCATCCCGTTGCGCTATATTTCAATACGGTTCTCGTGTCAAAATACCAACTAGCCCAGCATTCAACTCTTTTAGAGCAGGAATGAAATTAACAAATTTATAGCATTTCATAAGCATTTCACGATAGCTTCGGTTCACATATACATGTCGGCATGTGCGTTGGGTCCGCACAATTCTTTTTTCCTGTCTGTGTGCGTTTGCGGCGGCTTTCATTGACAATGTCTTACTGACTCAGCTTTCCGCATCAGCAAACTGTGATCGTGAGACATATCGGCTGTCAGATTCAAGATTGGCATACACTCTTAAAAAAAGATTCCACCCTTTGGGGCGTATCTGGTTACCATCTTTAATGCTGCGTGCCCAGTACTTCCAGGTCAGGAAAGACATGCGCGCTATCCATGTGACAGTTTCCCGTCTATGCCACGCGGATAGCGTCACATAGACGGGAAAATCGCGAGCGCAGATTTTTTAAGAAAACGGGACAACGATAACCGTCCCACAACGATTATCGTTGTGGGACGAGATTGGCCCCAAAGCTGCGAACTTTTTAAGAGTGTACGTGAGTGCTTGACAGGTAGCCGAGCATTAGCCATCTCCGTGGTCGGAGAAAAGGTGTAGTTGTGAAGCATAACTAAAATTAAAAGAAATTCGTTTGTTGACACCTGCTGATCGACGAATGAAGTCATGAAGCCGTGTACGTCACGTCCCCGAACAGTTGCCACAGGCACTCGTGCGAGATGGGTTGTACCACGGCTGATACACAAAGCCGAGCTGATCCCATGTTTCCCAGAAAAGCGGCTTGCACCGGCGCTTTGCGTGTCGTCAAAAGGAGGCTGCCACATGGCAGGCAGGCTCGCCGCATACGGACTTGCAAGTATACCGGCGCCGCTGGCGCCCCCTAGCTGACCCGATGTGGCTCGTGCCAACGCGTGCAGCCGTGACGTGACTGGCCTTCAGGTGTCGGAGTACGCGACGGAATTTGCACGCATACATGATTGGGGATGCTCGCGTGTCTGCCTTTGTCGAGGCGCTGCACTGTGTTGCTTTGATGAGTCAAGCACCAGCGCGTTGAGTCTGCGGTTCTTTTGAGAGTGTGATAGGTGCTGCAGCAACGACATCTCACTTAGTTACTTTCTTTTGTTGCTGACTGCTGCACATTGTAAGCGTCGTTCAAATACGGATGCAACAGTACAGGAACAAAAATCACCAGACGAAGTCACTACACTATTCAATACGATATCCTGGTTTGTGCATCATTTACAGGCTGAGGACTGTTATTCTTTAGATGTCGCTTCGCGTGCCACGGTCAGTGGTCGCGAAGTTGATGTCTTGCGTAAGAATCATGCATGACTTGGATTTTGCTGAATTTCACGTCTTGAGTCGACCGATAATTTGGCTTCTATCGATAACTGTACAACAGTGACAATACGGTCACAAACGACCACCACAACCAACAACAACAACAAAAAAATTGGAGGCTTATCAAGGTTAAGCCCAGTGGATGCGAAGCATCCACTGGGCTTAACCTTAGCGTATCCTTAGCGTTTGGAGGCATCTTGACCGCTTACACGCCCGGCGCAAAGACGCTGGCGCGGTTGCGGGCACAGAGACTGACGCGACGGCGGGCGCGCGCCGCTTCATCCCTGGCGTGACGTCACATATCACGTGATGCAGCAATGGTGGCGCTGCCGCCGCGTCGCGCGCGACGGCGCGAACCGAAGCCTGGAGGCCTCCGCCGGGCAACGTCTGACGGCGCGATATGAGGCCCCATCTGCAGCCGGTGTGATGTCATCACGTTACGTCATAACATGTGATCTCACTTCAGGGTCAATGGTGGCCACCGCCGGGAGGCGACCGACGGCGCGATATGAGGCCCCATCTGCAGCCGGTGTGACGTCATCACGTTACGTCATTTCACGTGACCTACTTGAAGGTCACTTGAAGGTCAATGGTGGCCACCGCCGGGAGGCGACCAACGGCGCGATATGAGGCCCCATCTGCAGCCTGTGTGACGTCATCACGTGACGTCATGTCACGTGACCCCACTTCAGGGTCAATGGTGGCCACCGCCGGGCGTCGCGCGAAGGCCCGAAACCTACGTTAATATGCTTCGCATAAAACAGTTTACGTGTAGGGCTCAGCGACTCGAACGCTTTTTGTGCCATGGTTGGAGGGAGAAATGTGTGGCTACAATGCGACACAAAGGCTGTCGCTTTCTTCGTATACCATAATGACCATAATATTCGTATATCGGCTTAGTGTCCTGTTGTGCCATTACCACCAGCCCGGATTCCGAATCTACAAGATGCAGAATATATCCTGCGAGCGCCCTTTGGACAAACCCGGGGCTGCGCCGAAAGGCACAGCGCCCTAATTCTTCCTGGACAAGTCAAGGTGCTGAGCCGTCAGGCAGCGGTGTCCTGCGAAGTAGTATCGGCGAGCAACATGTCCAAACGTGCAACCAAGTGCCAGACAGCCCGCCACCGCACCTCCTTTTGCCTGGAGGTCACCGCACGCGTGAAATTTGAACCGGGTGGCCAGCGCGGTCGTTGGTTGGACCTCTCGGACGACCGTCGAGTGCTGGCTTTGTATTGGGCCGTTTCAGTGACAATAGTTTCTCGGGGATTATAAAGCCGTGACGCGGCCGCCTCGAAAACCGGATCCGCCGACCCACCGGGAGCAGAGTGCCGCTCTCGAGTGGAGTGAGATGTGCCACGCGTTGGAATATCGGTGGACGTCGCCGTGTGGGAACAGTCGCGTTTCCTGTGAGCTCTCGGCCCCAGTGGCGATCCGTTCTTGTCCTGTATAATGACCTGTATATAGTGTGTAAGATCCATTTCGTTATTCTCACCGACGCCTGACTCGGAGTCTTCGCTACCAACGCTCTGTCACGAAAGGGGTGACGAGCGCTACGGGACCACCTCAAAGTCGTAATAGTGGTGACAGCGGTGCAAAGTCGTAACAGTCCACAGCGCCCACCAGTGGCGCTAAAAGCGCCGGCAGCCATGCACCAAAATAAATGAATAGGTAGCACAGAAGGTTTCATAGAAACCAATGCGTTCGGAAAGTGAGGGCTCAACAGCTGTTTATGGAGTATAGCGCCAACTCTGTGAGAAGGGGACACTTTCAAAGGAAGAAGAATAAAGCGGTAACGACGAAATGGCGATAAAAAGACAGTGGCAATATTTGCGCTATTGGCGCTTTTCTTTTTGTGGGCTTGCGAATACGAATGTACGTTTAAACATCCTGCAACTCTACACAAGTCGGCTGTGGACGAGGCTTTGAAAATTCCAAACCCCACTCGGCTGCTTTAGGTCGATGACGGCTTTTTAGATCTAAAGCGTTATCAAATACGGACTCGCGTTTAATGAAAAATCAATGAAATTTAGGCACACTGCCATTCTGCCTTGGTTTCACTGACACAATTAGCAGTCGGCGTGTTCGTCACCCCGCCATTAACTTGGCCCTTGATTATTATTCCGCAGTCGCCTAAGCACACCCGATAGCATACGATATGTTTGTAAGATACGATATGTATGCAGGTACGATAGTTTGTAAGATAAGTAGGGGACCTTAGTGTAGAGTCTGCTCCTCACTGCTTGTGAGTTCGCATTGAAAGAAGACTTGCAATTTATGCGGGAACGCCTGACAACAATTAGGTTTCACTGACCGAAAATCTTGAAACAAGAAATATAGTGTGGCACACAGTCTGCACCAACAGTAGTAACGCGACACCAGCAATATGTGCTCCCTATGAAACTGCTCATAACAGTCACAATGCGAGATAAGCGCTTATGGATAACCGCCTCCAATACTAGAGTGACTACACAACCAACGTAGTACATACTGACACGTGTACTTGTTTATCCTTTTCGGGTTACCGCTTTTCATCGTCTAACAAATGTTATCGCTTGGCTGGGGACGCACCCGCATGTATCGGAAGTTTCTCGAATGTTATCGATGGCCATGTTCTCACCGAAGCTTGCGTAATCTGACTGCATGCGTGACGCGAATTGTGTAGAACTTTCTGGAAAACACGCGGGGAACACCGATTACTCTGGACCCTTCGATGACTCGTGTATAAAAAATGACGCGCTTGACCGGCATATCAGATTTTCAGATATTATTTTCGTATCAGATTACCAGAGCTGCATAACACAGTAGGCGGCCGATCACCAACTGTGTTCACCGCTATCGTCGTGATTTAAACGTAACTTGCTTTTGAGGGCTCAAGTTCGCCAAATAGAACGCAAATTTCGCCACTCCCAGTTCTGCTGCTTTCTTCGCCGTCACTTCTATATGACAATACCGTAAGTTTGTTTAACAATTTGAATATATATGCAGCCTCGGCTCAAACTTCGAAAGTTAGCTTTTGCATTGCGTATCTTTCTTATACATGACAGTTGAAACCCGATTTAACGAAGTTATGACCACGCTCGTGTTATGCCGTGAAATCGGGAAGTACCGAAAATCGAGTAAGGGATTTTTCGTTCCTTCGAAATCTAAATTTGTAATATCGCTACACCAAAAAAGGTTACCGCGGCATTGTATTTGCCGCTAACCCGCGCCTGCACGCGTAAAAAGTCCTCGAGGGCAGTCCAACTACCACCGCCCCTAGCGCCTTCTGGTACGTAGGAACACTAATGACTACTGAGCCCGTTGTTCTGTGCATGCGCGTGGCGTGCAGCGTCGTCAAAATAAGCAAGAGCGGTGACTAGGGTGCCTAGATATTTTAACGCGATAGCGTTAGTGCGTACGCTCGAAGAAAACACGTCTGCGTCCAAATAAGAAAGAAATCAAAGCTTTTGCACTCATTTATTCCTGAAAAAGTTTCGGTAAATCGACTTTAACAAAAGCTAGTTTCGTTTATTCAATTTGATGACAACATTAAACCTAATGGGTTCTTGCCAGAGAACTGAAATATCTTCGTTAGATTGGGAACTTCGTAAAAGTGGGTTTTGTTAGATGGAGTTTTAACTGTATGTCCTTCTTAAACTTTTGATAAGCAGGCAGGTGGGAACGATCTAGAGTTTTGTGAAGGGCTGGTCAGTACTGTTACGTTTACAATTTTTCAAAAAGGAGTGATGCGTATATCAAGCAAGTAATTATGTGGACGTGCAAAACCATGATTTCATTATGAGACACGCCTTCGTCGGGGTCTCGAGAACGATACGAACCAGTTGGGGTTCCTTAACGTGCACCTGAATCACAGTGTGCGGGGGCCCTCGACCTCTTCGAAATGCAGCCGCCATGGCCGGAATTCGGTCCCATGACGTCGTGCTCAGCAGCTGAACACCATAGCCACTGAGCAACCACGGCTGGTTATATTTTGAGTTGTTAGTAAGCGCTCGTCCGTGTCTCTTCTTCCTGTGTCGTCTGTTTGGCGCTATAGTACTTCAGTAACGCACCAACTAGCCCAACAAAAAGTTTTGCTGGAATATTTTGAGCAGCCTAAAACAACGATGGCGTAGAGGTAGAGCGTCCGCCTCGCGTGCAAGGTGATCGTGGTTCGAATCCCGCTCCCACACAATTTTCCACCGGATTTAAGAAATCCGCGTGTTGATAAAATTGCAAAAACAGGCCTGGAGTGTGGTCTAATCACGGTGTCCAGAACCGGTAACGCACTACCTCACCAGAGCAGGATTGGCCACCCTGGTGCAGTACTTGGCCATGACCTCCTATATGAATACAACAATCAATCCTCGGCCCTCAGTCCCCAGCAGCTGCGAAGCATCGGACCACGGCGGCGGTCAGACCTACGACGTAGCAAAATGTGCTAAGAATTTCTGGCTCCGGATAGGCCGCCATTGCAATATGAACCTGGCAACACTTAACGCTAGGCGAGTCTAGCAGTGCTATTGGAGCAATTAGCGGGCATTAAATGGGATATACCAAGGCTCAGTAAGGTTAGCAGGACAAATGAAGCATACACAGTGCTAAAAAGCGAGCACCTCCTATGCTGCCGGCGCTTAGCGGAGAGGCGAGAACTAGGAGTCGGGTTCCTGTTTATTACGGATATAGCTGGTAGCATACACGAGTTCTTTAGCATTAACGAAAGGGTGGGATGTCTTGTTGGGAAACATAATAAGAGGTACACATTGAAGGTCGTAGAGGTCTACGCGCCTACATCCAGTCACGATGACCAGGAAGTCAAAAGCTTCTAAGAAGACCTGGAATCGGCCATTGGTAAAGTCGAAACGAAACACATCATACTGATGGGTGACTTCAATGCAAGAGTAGGCAAGAAGCAGGCAGGAGACGAGCCAGTGGGAGAATATGGCAAATGTTATAGGTATAGCAGGGGAGAGTTATTAGTACGGGTTGCAGAACGGAATAATTTGCGGATAATGAATAGCTTCTTCCGCAAGCAGGATAAGCGAAAGTGGACGTGGAGGAGCCCGAATAGCAAGACCCGAAATGAAACAGACCTCATGCTCTGCGCTAACCCTGGCATCATACATAATGTGGACATGCTCGGCAAGGTGCGCTGGAGCGACCATAGGATGGTAAGATCTCGAATCAGCCTAGACTTGTGAAGACAACGGAAGAAACTGGTACATAAGAAGCCAATCAATGAGTTATCGGTAAGAGGGAAAATAGAGGAATTCCGGATAAAGCTACAGAACAGGTATTCGACTTTAACTCAGGAAGAGGACTTTAGTATTGAAGGAATGAACGACAATCTTATGAGCATAAATGGTGGAATGTGCAGCAGAAGTTGGTGGTAACATCGTTAGGCAGGATACCGTTAAGCAATCGCAGGAGAAGAAAGATCTGATTAAGAAACGGCAATGTATGAAAGCCTCTAACCCTACAGCTGGAATAGAACTCCCAGAACGTTCGAAGATAATCAACAAACGTAAGATAGCTGACATAAGGAAGTATAATATGGGTAGAATTGAGCATGCCCTCAAGAACGGAGGAAGTATAAAAGCAGTGAAGAAGAAACTACGAATAGGCAAGAATCAGATGTATGCGTTAAGATACGAAGCCGCCAATATCATTACTAATATGGCCGGTGGTTCAAGCGGTTGATGAGTTCTATAGAGATATATAAAGTACCAGTGACATCCAAGATGATGATGGAAGAGGGAATAGTCTAGAGGAATTTGAAATCCCACAAGAAACACCGGAAGAGTAAGGAAAGCCTTGGGAGCTATGCAAAGGGAGAAGGCAGCTGGCGAGGATCAGGCAACAACAGATTTGTTGAAGGATGGTGGGCACATTGTTCTAAATAAACTGACCACCCTGTATACGCATTGCCTCATGACCTCGAGCGCACCGGATCTTGGAAGAGCGCCAACATAATCTCAATCCATAAGAAAGGGGATGCCAAAGACTTGAAAAATTATAGACCGATCAGCTTACGGTCGGTTGTCTACAAAGTATTTACTAAGGTAATCGCAAATAGAATGAGGAACAGTTTGGACTTCAGTCCACCAAAGGACCAGGCAAGATTTCGTAAAGGCTACTCTACAATACACCATTTTCACACTATTAATCATGTGATAGACGAATGTGCGGAATATAACCAACCCCTATATATAGCGTTCATTGATTACGAGAAAGCGTTTGATTCAGTCGAAACCTGAGCATTCATGCAGCCATTACGCAATGAGGGTGTAGACGAGTCGTATGCAAAAATACTGAAATATATCTATAGCGGCTCCACAGCCACCGTAGACGTACATAAAGAAAGCAACAAAATCTCAATAAAGAAGGACGTGAGGCAGGGAGATACAATCTCTCCAATGCTATTCGCAGCCTGTTTGCAGGAGGTATTGAGAGACCTGGATTCTGAAGCTTTGTGGGTAAGAGTTATTGGAGAATACCTTAGTAACTTGCGATTCGCTGATAATATTGCCTTGCTTAGTACTCAGGGCATCAATTGCAATGCACGCTCACTGACCTGGACAGGCAAAGCAGAACGGTGGGTCTCAAAATTGATCTGCAGAAAACTAAAGTAATGTTTAACAGTCTCGGAAGAGAACAGCAGCTTACGATACGTAGCGAGGCACTGGAAGCGGTAAGGGAATGCCTCTACTTAGGACAGGTGTGACCGCGCATCCGGATCATGAGACTGAAATAATCAGAAGAATAAGAATGGGCTGGGGTGCGTCTGGCAGGCATTCTCAGATCATGAACAGCAGTTTGTCGTTATCCCTCAAGAGAAAAGTGCATAATAGCTGTGTCTTTCCAGTGCTCACCTACGGGTGGAAACTTGAAGGCTTACGAAAAGGGTTCTACTTGAATTGAGGATGACGCAACGAGCTATGGAAAGAAGAATGATGGGTGTAACGTTTAGGGATGAGAAGAGAGCAGATTGGGGGAGGGAACAAATGAGAGTTAATGACATCTTAGTCGAAATCAAGAAAAAGAAATCGGCATGGGCAGGGCATGTATAGAGGGAGGATAAGAGATCGGTCATTTAGGGTTACGGACTGGATTCCAAGAGAAGGGACGCGTAGCAGCGGGTGGCAGTAAGTTAGGTGGACGGACGGTATTAAGAAGTTCGCAGTCACAGCATGCCCACAATTAGCACATGACAGGGGTAGTTGGAGAAGTATGGGAGAGGCCTTGGCCTGCAGTGGGCGTAGCCATGCTGATGATGACGCTGATGAAAACACTTTAGATTTTTTCAGGATCCCAGGAACGGTGCGTACGTGCGAACCTCGGCTCAGACATACGGTAATGCCTTATCTGTTCTTGTGCATACCGCGCCACCTTCTTTGTGTTGGCAAACACTGTAGTGAGAAGATGGAGACGACAAATAAATAAATAAGTAAATAAATAAATAAATAAACCAACCAACAAACAAACGAACAAGCAAATAAATAAATAACTGGATGAACCAACCAATCACATGAAACGTGTCATGACGAGAACGGAAGGTACAGAGTGTACGAGAAAAAAACGAGCTTTTTACAAATGAGCCAAAATGTGTTGCCTGTGGGGAAACTCATCGTGTCCTCCTGGCGCCTTGCGTACCCTGGTTAACCTCAGGTACTGCTCAGGTGCGAGCTGGCAGTCCCAGTAGTCGCCCGAAGACCGCTGAAGCCGACACGTGTCTGGTGTTTTTGGTGCGAGGAGACGCGATTGACACGTTTGTTTCTTGAGGATCACTTCTGGTTCAGGCCCTGAGCGGACAAGGGATGAAATTCAAAAGAAATCAGAAAAAGATAGAAAATATACTGCAGTACCAAATTCATGGATTTGATTATATACATGATATCACAGCATAAGTTTAGCTACAATATGAGTTACTGAAGTGTGTGCAATAATTAGAACGATTAGAAATCACTGATTAGCGTTCCCCAAAGCACAGAATCGTAGACTTCAGAGACCCGCCAGGTGAGCCCGACTTGGCGAAATTCCTGAAAACCAGGAAGTAGAAAGCGGAAGTATGACGTCACATGACATCATACACAAGAATGTGGCACAGTATGTAACGAGCCAATTAATGGAAAGCAGTTGCACGGCAGATACTGAACATCTGCCTAGCAGAGTGGATGGGCCATCACTCCCTGTTCTCTCGCTTCTCCTCTCCTTAGAGACTTACGCGCGCACAAAGGCAGGACGTCGGACGCAGAAGGGTCACACACCAACCGGCGCTCACTCACTCGCTTGTTCCCAACGGCAGCGCGCGCGCTTGTCACATGCTCTCACGTAAGCATCGGAGAGGGCACGTAAGGTGCGCTTCCTGCGCCGCTTGCTAAGGGGTTATGCCCCGCCAGATGGCACGTGCTGCGCTTCCTTGTTGCCCTCCCTAGCTCCGCCCCCCCCCCCCATCGTGCCAGGGGAAAGACATTCGCTCGCTTAACCTAACGAACACCAACGCCGAGGTTCGAGCGCCACTAAGAGACTCCTAAGTCAAAGATTAGGGTCGCCTACCCCACTTTTTACTCACTTCACATGAAAACTTTTCACTCAACACTTTTACTCCCGATGAGTCGGAGACACCGCGCTCAGAAAGCGCAAAATTTGCGGCACCGGAATTTAGACATCACAAGACGGAGCAAACTACGAAAACATTTAAGGGAGGCATATCCCCCCCCCCAACCCCCCTAGCAGGCCAACTTTTCGATTTCGAAAAGTTCACGCCCAGCGGCGTGAACTTTTTCTTCTTGGGCCGCGAATAAATATATTTCTTTTATATATTATAAAATAAGACGCAAACTTCTGTAGCGAAGTGACGCCGCAGTTAGTGTTCTGACGCATCAGCTCACCAGGGAGAAGACAATAAGGGGCGATGAGCTACGGGAGGGGCAAATCCAGATTTGCAAGTACGAAGACGTCGAGAAGTGCCATTGGAGTAACTAGGTTTATTAACTTGGCATTTAGGTTTATACTCCACACATATCAAATACAAAACGATGACATACCAGTCGTCGACGGCCTGCCTGACCGGCCTCATGTCCCGTGGGGAAGTGGTGCCGTGTGCTGCTGTCTCTTTGCTCTCTTCAAAACTACTCAGAACATTCCTTAAATGAGATTCTGCTGTATTCAATAGACCGGCGGACCGGTGGGAGGCGGAGGCTTCTCCACCAACGGTCTATTTCGACCAATCAGGCAGGCCGACATGATCCAAGAAGGACCAGAGTTTCAGAGGCCAAAAATTGTCGCGAAAACACTCCGCATACACAATTAATTTGCCCCTAACTAATCAATTTTTGACACCCGATACAGCCGAGCGAGAGAAGAGGGCGCGACACGTGCACGTAGTGACTGTCAGGTGCGGCGGCGTCGGCCGGGCGGGAGCACGTTCCCGAGGCGCCGTCGCGGTCATTTCCGCACAGAGGCTTCCCCCGCATCAAGGAACCCACAACATTCGCGGAAAGAAAGGGGCCCGCGGTGTACTCTGCTCGCTACACTCCCCTTCTGTCCGCATCCAATCTGCTTAAACTAGATGAGAAAGACATTCGTTTGAAAAGAACGGGACATTGTCTTGTTTTTCTTTTTCGAAATTGTTTTTTTTCTTAATAATATTCTTCCCCCTCCCTCATCTAGCCGCGCTGAAATCGTAACTCCCATGAACCCCTTGTTCATGCCCTTCAAAAATTGTTCAGGAGAGCTTTTCATCCAAACCTCAGCGACCACATCATTTGACTTTGCATGCACTCCGAGTGTCGCGTTTCAATCACTGAGCACAGTATGTGTGACATTTTTTAATCAAATAGTCATCATATTCATTATCATCATCATCATCATCGTCGTCATCATGATCATCATCAGCCTGGTTACCCCCACTGCAGGGCAAAGGCCTCTCCCATACTCCTCCAACTACCCCGTTCATGAACTAAGTGTGGCAATGTCCCTGCAAACTTAATCTAATCCGCCCAAATAACTTTCTGCCGTCCCCTGCAACGCTTCTCTTCCCTCGGAATCCAGTCCGTAACCCTTAATGACCATGAGTTATCTTCTCTCCTCATTACATGTCCTGCTGCCCATTTCTTTTTCTTGTTTTGAACTAAGATGACAATAACTCGCGTTTGTTCCCTCACCCAATCTGTTCTTTTGTTATCCCTTAACCTTACACCTATCATTCTTCTTTCCATACCTGGTTGCGCCTTCCTCATTTTAAATAGAACCCTTTTCGTAAGCCTTCAGGCTTCTGACCCGTACGGGAGTACTGGTAAGACAAAGCTGTTATACACTTTTCTCTCGAGGGATAATGGCAACCGGCTGTTCATGATCTGAGGATGCCTGCCAAACACACCCCAGTCCATTCTTATTCTTCTGATTATTTCAGTCTCATTATCCGGATCTGCTATCGCTACCTGCCCTAAGTAGATGTATTTCCTTACCAATTCCAGCGCCTCGCTACCTATCGTAAACTGCTGTTCTCTTCCGAGACTGTTAATCATTAGTTTTCTGCAGAATAATTTTTAGACCCCCTTCTGCTTTGCCTCTCCAGGTCAGTAAGCATGCATTGCAATTGGTCCCCTGAGTTACTCGCAAGGTACTAATGTTAATTGAAAGTTACTAAGATATTCTCCATTAACTTTTATCCCCAATTCCTCCCAATCTAGGTCTCTGAATACCTCCAGTAAACACGCTGTGAATAGCATTCGAGAGATCGTATCTCCCTGCTTTACGCCTTTCTTTAGGATTTCTTTGGGATTTTGTTGCTTTCTTTATGGAGGACTACAGTGGCTGTGGAGCCGCTGCAGATAACTTTCGGTATTTTCACATACGGCTGGTCTGCACCCTGATTCCGTAATGCCTCCATGACTGCTGAGGTTTCGACTGAATCAAATGCTTTCTCGTAATCAATGAAAGCTATATATAAGCGTTGGTTATATTCCGCACAATTCTCTATCACTTGACTGATAGTGTGAATAGGGTCTATTGTTGAGTAGCCTTTACGGAATCCTGCCTTGTCCTTTGGTTGACGAAGTCTAAGGTGTTCCTGATTCTATTCGCGATTACCTTAGTAAATACTTTGTGGGCAACGGAGAGTAAGCTGAGCGATCTATAATTTTTCAAGTATGGATTAGGATTATGCTAGCGTTCTTCCAAGATTCCAGTACGCTGGAAGTTATGTGGAATTGCGTATACAGGGTGGCCTGCTTTTCTAGAACAATCTGCCGACCATCGTTCAACAAATCTGATGCTGCCTGATCCTCCCCATCTGCCTTCCCTCTTGGCATAGCTGCCAAGGCTTTCTTTACTTCTTCCGGCGTTACTTGTGGGATTTCAAATTCCTCTAGACTATACTCTCTTCCAATATTATTGTTGGTGCCACTGGTACTGTACAAAACTCTTTGGAACTCCTCAGCCACTTGGACTATCTCATCCATATTAGTAATGATATTGCCGGCTTTGTATCTTAACGCATACATCTCATTCATCCCTATTCCTAGTTTCTTCTTCACTGGTTTTAGGCTTCCTCCGTTCCTGAGAGCATGCTCAATTCTATCCATAATATACTTCCTTATATAAGCTGCCTTACGCTTGTTAATTAACTTGGAAAGTTCTGCCAATTCTATTCTAGCTGTAGGGTTAAAGGCTTCCATACACTGGTGTTTCTTGACCAGATCTTTCATCTCTTGCGACATCTTACTGTCATCCTGTCTAACGGAGTTACCACCTACTTTTCTTGCACACTGCTTAATCATGCCCTTACGATTGTCGTTCATATCTTCAAAACTAAGGTCCTCTTCCTGAGTTAGAGCCGAATACCTGTTCTGTAGCTTGATCCGGAATTTTTCTATTTTCCCTCTCGCCGCTAACTCATTGATCGGCTTCTTATGTACCAGTTTCTTCCGTTCCGTCCTCAAGCCTAAGGTAATTCGAGTTCTTACCATCCTATGGTCAGTGCCCCGCATTGTGCCGAGCACGTCCACATCTTGTATGATGTCATGTTTAGCGCAGAGTATAAAGTATGTTTGATTTCTTGTCTCGCCTTTCGGGCTCCTCCACGTCCACTATCGGCTATCCTGCTTGCGGAAGTAGGTATTCATTATCTGCATATTATTTTTAGCCAGGCCGGCAGTTGGGCGAACAACAACTTTGTTGCGGTTGCGCAAGTTACATATATAGTGAACCCTACGTGACGTAACAGATCACGGGGTTACTGGTGCACCATGACGACTGCAGATTCAGCCACGCTACAATATTCCGTTTTGCTTATTCTACTAATAACTTTCCCCTGCTATTTCTAGAGCCTATACCATATTCCACCACTGACTTGTCTCCAGCCTGCTTCTTGCCTATCCTGGCATTGAAGTCGCCCATCAGTATAGTGTATTTTGTTTTGACTTTACTCATCGCCGTTTCCACGTCGTCATAGAAGTTTCGACTTCCTGGTCATCATGACTGCATGCTGGGGCGTAGACCTGTGCGACCTTCAATTTGTACTTCTTATTAGGTTTCACATGAAGACCTGCCACTCTCTTGTTAATACTATAGAATTCCTGTGTGTTACCAGCTCTATCCTTATTAATCAGGAATCCGACTTCTCGTTCTGATCTCTCCGCTAAGCTCCGGTAGCACAGGAAGTGCCCGCTTTTTAGCACTGTATATTCTTCTTTTGCCCTCCTAACTTCACTGAGCCATGTTATATCCCATTGACTGCCCTCTAATTCCTACAATAGCACTGCTAGACTCGCCTCACTAGACAACGTTCTAGTGTTAAACGTTGCCAGGTTCAGATTCCAATGGTGTGCTGTCCGGAAGCAGGGTTTCTTAGTGCCCTCTGCTGCGTCGCAGGTCTGACCACCGCCGTCGTCAGTTGCTTCGCAGCTGCTGGGGACTGTTGACCAGGGTTTGATTGTTGTATTCATATAGGCGGTTGCGGCCTTGTACTCAACCACGGTGGGCAATCCTGCTCTAGTGAGGGAGTCCGTTAGTGGTTCTGGTCAACGGGATCAGATCACGCTCCAGGCCTGTTTACGCAATTTTATCAACTCGCGGATTTTGTTTAGCACGCGTGTTTTATCAAAACCCGTATTTTTTCTTATGTATTCTCATTATGTATTCTCATTATTCCCTTTATATATTCTCATTTATATAACAACATACTCGGTTTTCGAGAACGGCTTTCCTGGTCTCATTCAGCGTTCGTGGCGCTTATTTCGGATGCGATCGAATCAAGAAGCAATCTTTCGAACGACGTTGTATTGCTGCGAGCTGCAGCAGGATTCCATGCATTATCTTCAGTGGCATTCTACCGCGTCGCATTACCTTTTCCACTTGACATCTGACTTAAGAAACATCAGATCGCAGGTTCCATTGTCCGCACCTTTCGCTGCGCCATGCTTCATAGCAAATGGTATCGCCCAAACTCAACATCCTAGTTATGTTTTGCCTGTTGGTGTGCGCTCGGTTCTTCCCTGTCCCGCGCACCACGGAGTCGTGTCGGAGGGATTAGCAGTGCGACCTCGTCTCTTGGCGCCGGCACTGGACCTCTCGCAAGCGGCGCGTCGACTCATCCGGCGCTGCCCTTTTACAGCGCTGCTCTTTTCCGTGCACTGGAGAGGGGAGCAAAGGACGAGGAGGGTGACAGGGGGTGCGATTCAGCCGCCACTGTAGCGGCCGCGTCGGAAGCTCGCGGCCTCCAACGAACTGGCTGGCACTGATGTCCCCCCGATGCGTCGCCTAGCGATCGACCGCGATTCGGCACGCTACGCTAGGACGGAAGGTCGCTTCGCTACGTTTCACAGGCAGGCGAGTGCGTGAGTTACGCACAGAACACTGCGTCACGTCGGAGAAATCAGCCCACCGAAAGCTAAAATGTTATGGCGCTGCAAATGGAGCAGTATTCCCAGTATAATAATAATAATAATAATAATAATAATAATAATAATAATAATAATAATAATAATAATAATAATAATAATAATAATAATAATAATAATAATAATAATAATATAATAATTATTATTATTATTATTCACACACGTCCAAACACAATACAAAGAAACGGGCCTGTCTAAGTCTACGAGGACTTGTGCGACTAGGCCCGGCAGAGTCGGTACAGCGATGTGGTTATATATTTACTTAAAAAGTGAAAAGGTAGACATATACATAATAACACGTTTTTTTCAACTTTGAGAAGAATGTTTGGTAGTATTACCCGTTAACAGACAATGACATAGTAAATAAAGAGAAACACATCAACAACTTAGGTAAAGATCAGGAGTAAATTTCAACGTTTCATCAATAATTTCCTGAACGGTTTTTTCGAAGTTGCCAAGAAGAATTCGTCGGCCAAATCGTTAAACATTTTTGGGATGTATAAACTTCTTCTCGCTTCACCATACTTAGTAGTGGAATAGGGTACCTTAAAACGTTTTTTATTTCTTAACAAACGAGGTGTATCGTATGCCTCCTTGAATTCATCGCTCCAATTATACCGCATAATAACAGTTCTGGTAAATAAACCCTCCAATGTGCAAAATCCTAATTCCTGAAAAATATTATTGTCGTTAAGTGTAGTACCATAAGCCACATTTCTTAATATATTTTTTAGTAGTTTACCAATCCGATTTTTCCAGTGCTCTGTACAAAAGGCGAAGATCGTTATCCCATACCTCAGCACACTGTACGCTAGTGCATGCACTATCATTTTCTTGACTGGTAGAGGTACTAAACCCTTTATGTTGAAAAGTAAATATGCAACACTACGTAGTTTCCCACACAAAAACGCCATGTGATGTTGCCAAGACATGCCGCTGTTGAACGTTATACCCAGGTATTTGAATGTCTCTACTTATTCTATAGCAGTACATTTACATGAAATACAATGTTCATTATGCAGAAATATTGGCAAGTTCATTTTTTGAGTTTTTAATGGACTACGAAAGCACATGATTTTGCTTTTCTTAGCATTGATATAAACACAGTTTTCTTCAAACCATTGCATAGCCTTATGGACTGCATTTTGTAGGGCGCTAATTGCTTCTTCATAATGCATATGACGAGTGAGTAGAACTGTATCAACTGCATATTTATACACAGTGGCTTTTGTAATTATCGTGGGAAAGTCGTTCATAAATAAATTGAATAAAAGAGGGGATAACACGGATGCCTGTGGAACACCAGCTGTAATATATTTTCTAGCGCTAAATATTTCTTTACTGCCCATGACCACCTGTGATCTATCCTGTAAATAATAGCAAATAATATAAAAAAGGGTCCCCTGAAACTCAAACGAAACAACTTTTCCAATAAAATATCGTGATTTACAGTTTCGAACGCTTTTGCTAAATCTAAAAACAAGGCACAACTATACAGGTTCTTATCTAGAGCAGAATATAATTCATCTGTGAACTCTTCTAACAGTGTAATAGTACCTCGCTCAGCAACATATCCAAACTGTCTTGGTCTTAGGATTGAAAATTTCTTTAAGAAGGAAGTCATGCAATCAAACAGAAACTTTTCCAGTATTTGAGAGAGTATAGGCAAAACAGAAATAGGTCTATAGTTTTCAACTTCATCTTTTTTTCCTGCTTTATACAGTGGCTTAACAATCGTCGTTTTTAAGGTCTCCGGAATTGATGCGGTGCTTATAAAAGCATTAATCATAAAAAGCAGTATGTCTGCTAATGTATCAAAATTTCTTCTTAGTGTGGCCACAGCCAACCCATCTATACCCGGTTGTTTATTAGGTCGGAAACTAAAAATTATTCGCCTCAGATCTTCCTTCGACAACGTGGGCAAAAAAGCAGATGCTTGAACAGTATGTTTGAGTGAGCAAGTGTGTCTCTGCGACTGCGCAGTGTTAGAAAAACGCGTGAAAAAATTATTGAAATTATCTACAACTACATCTGACTTCTCTGAAAAAGATTCCAAGAAATTCGCAGGTACCGCAGTACTGCCTCGGAGCATATTTATTAAAGCCCAAGTTTTTGCAGAATTTTTGCGTGCTTGATTAAATCTGTCTACGAAATACCGCCGCTTTGCTGATCTCAAGAGGGCAACGACCCTATTCCTCGCAATCTTATATGCAGTTTTCAAATCTTGATTTTTCGGCGCACGCCTGCTTTTTTTCCACAACCAGTCTCTGTTGGAAATAGCTCTCATTATGTCGGCTGTGAACCCGGGCTAACTTTTCCTTTGTTTTTTAGTTATTGTGTACGTACTAGAAAGCTCAAATTTTTTCAGCTGCTCACAAAATTTTTCATAGGCTTTAGCATAATTACAATCATTAATCATTTCCGCCCAGTTAAACTGTGCGATCAAATGATCAAATGTTTTCTTGTTTAAAATCTGCACTTTTTAATTGATTACTGTCTTGTTTTTCTTCTGATTTGTCCTTTCCGGGCAGGGGTAAAAGTGCCTTAAGGCGACATGCGACAAAATAGTGATCCGCTATCTTTTGCCTTATGATACATGCCTCTAAAGAATAATTCGGTGCTCTTATTGCTATATGGTCTAGACAGGAGGATACTAGTCTATTTTGTAAAAGTTCTTCTCTTGTAGGTTGATTTATAGTCACTTGTAAGCCATAGGTTGATAAGATGGAGAGGTAATCCGACACAGTAGGCGAACTGATGTTCAATATATTAATGTTTAGGTCACCCGCCAAACAAATCTGATCTGCTGCTTTGTGGCCTTCTAAAATTTCCTCAAGTTCACGCAAGAACCGTGTGACACTGTTATTAGGTGGACGATAAATAGCTATCAACAATAATTCTGTGTTCGTAAGCGTAATTTTTACTGTCAAACTTTCGGCGTGGTTTAAAGAAATGTCTGTAACCACAGTGTCATATCTTATCTTAACAAACACTGCTAAACCCCCTCCTCGTCGTTTCTGCCGTGACATGAAATGGGCTTTGAAACCCTTTAAATTGTAAATGTTAGTGCAGTCCTCTGGTACATTTGTTTCCACTATTATAAATGCATCTACTACATCTGCGACTGATTCCGCTACCTGTCTAAATTCCTCCCAATATTTTCGTAGACTTCTGATAATAATACTAATTACTGTGAAACCGTGTTTACGGCTGGTAGCAAATATATCTTTGAACTCATTGAAATTTGAGACAGAGGAAAAATTTGTTGCCATGTTGCTCATGAAATTTTAAGAATATCGGCTAGACTCTTAATCCGAATCAGGGGTGCATCTTCATTCTTCTTCACGAAAATACTTCCGCCCTTGATCCATGCAAATTTGTAGTTCTTTTCTTTTACTGTAGTTCTAGCTCGCCAAAACAGATTTCGGTTCATTCTTGTCAGATTATCATTGATGAAAAGCCTCGGCAGTGGTCTAATTTGATGCAAGCGTCTTAGCTTGCCTCGCGCATCAAACCACGCACGGAAGACAAACGTACTAGTACTGTTGGGTTCACCTTATGTTTGTTTGGTAAGCGATGCACCGCCTCGATATCAGAGCTACAGAAATCTGATAGCTCCAGTTTGCTGGCTATGTTCGATAAGACTTCTTTTAGGTTTTCCTCGTGTTTGACAGGTTGCCCTTCGATTTCCATATTTACTTTTCTGCCATACTGTTCGCTCTCATTTAGATCCTGTTGCAGCTGCTGCAGCTGTTCCGCCTGTGTTTCCAGTTGCGTTTTCATGTCAGTAATTTGTGCTTCACGCCAGCTTCGCGTTCTTTACTGGCGGAAAGCTGTGCTAACACCATGTCGTATTGTTTAGACAAAAAGGAGACTGTTTCTTCTAGGTCTTTCATTGTTATGCTCAAGTTTTTGAATTCTGCTTTGAGGAGGAGCAGAGAATCTACTTTTCCATGTAAAGTCAGCAAAGAGGTCAAAGTTTGCTTAATACCTGCCAGCTCTGACATTAATGTGGCTTCTGAAGTGTCTTCGTCTGGTAGAGTTGTACTCGCAGACTGTGAGCCCGCCCCCCCCCCCCCCTCGTTGCTTTAGCGCGCGACACGTTTTGCAGACCCATGATTGACATTTGCTTTGACTCATCGCTGCGAAAGTATTTTGAGCTACACCTGAGCAATGTTGACCCAAATGATATGGGTTCCCGCACTCCGAACAAATAATGATACGACCATCATCGGGTAGTAGTTTGTTACAAGCAATACAATTGTCCATAATAACACTCAACAAGATACACTCTGCAGTCGGCGGCCAACACCCTTAGTTAGATTCACAAGGTAAGTACAGTACCTGTAAAATATGTGCGTTAATGTCCGGTCGTTGAATCGCCGCCGACTGCAGAGCGTCCCGTGCTGCAGGCTGTTTAAGTAGGCGTTTCTGCCAGGGTTTCCAGAGGCTGGTGTGATTTTGCAAAGGCCTTCTGCGATGACGTTTGTGAATTGGTGATGGCTTTAAAACCGGATGTAGGTCCAATCCAGCAGTAGAATGTTCTCGGATGATAGCACGTGCGAGCCTGTAAAATATGTGCGTTAATGTCCGGTCGTTGAATCGCCACCGACTGCAGAGCGTCCCGTGCGGCAGGCTGTTTAAGTAGGCGTTTCTGCCAGGGTTTCCAGAGGCTGGTGTGATTTTGCAAAGGCCTTCTGCGATGACGTTTGTGAATTGGTGATGGCTTGAAAACCGGATGTAGGTCCAATCCAGCAGTAGAATGTTCTCGGATGATAACACGTGCGAGCCTGTAAAATATGTGCGTTAATGTCCGGTCGTTGAATCGCCGCCGACTGCGGCGATTAATAATAATAATAATAATAATAATAATAATAATAATAATAATAATAATAATAATAATAATAATAATAATAATAATAATAATAATAATAATAATAATAATAATAATAATAATGAGCCTATTTTTATATCCCTGTCGCATGTAGGTGATTTCAACTTGCGCCAGCAAATGTCGTCATTTCATCACCCCACTTAATTTTCAGCCGGCCCCGATTGCGCTTCCTTTCACTTGTCACCCATTCTGTAACGGTCTACCGGCTATCTGCCCTACGGATTACATGGCCTGCCAACCTTCATTTCGTTTTTCTCTTATTGTCAACTAGTATATCGGCTATCCTTGTTTTATCTTTTATGCACACTGCTCTCCTCCTGTCTCAATGTTACGCCTAACATTTTTCGTTTCATCGCTATATTGCGCGGTAGTTAACTTGTTCTCGTGCTTCTTTGTTAACGTCCATGCTTCTGCTTCAAATCTCACCACTAGTAGAATACAACTATAATAGACTTTTCAGTGACAGTGGTAAATGCGCAGTCAGGATTTGCTGATATTTCCAGTATGCACTACAAACAATTTTTAGTCTCTGCAAACTTCTTTCGCATAGCCGGGGTCAGTAATTGACCTAAATAAACTTATTCGTGCACAGACTCTAGAGGCTGATTGCCAATCATGAACTTTTCTTCCCTTGCAGGCTATTGAATATTGCCTTTGCTTTCTGCGTAATAACCTGGAAGGCTACTCTTATACATTATAAATTAAGGTCCTCAATGATAGGTTGCATTTCTCCGTCAGCGTTGCATCTTATATGCCTCAGAAGTATCATGTGTGCACTGATCGTGACATTTCATAATGATTGAGGTATCCTCATAAGAAAGCGTAGAGCCGCAATCACCACAACGAGTGCCAAGAAGCGAAGACACGACTCCCCAAGCCATTGCCCTGGTTGTGGCTGCATGAGTTCTTTTGAAGACTCCTCAAACATTATGAAACATCACGATCAGCTCACACGTGAGATTGCTTATAGTCGGGTACAACACTAGAAAAAAGGGGGTGTGTATTCCTCCGAGGCGGATGCACACGAGCATCCGCCAATCGGCGCGCACTCTGGACGGACGTCATGAGTCGGACGGCCAGTGACTTCGCCGACGAAGGTAATGGCCGCCTGCGCTTCGAACTGGGCTATCTGGCGTCAGCTGTCTGCGTCAGCCCCTCGTCAGAGTGAATTCCCGAGTGGTTTGTGATGGTCTATCATGCTGGAAATATTACTGTGTGCTTACGATGCACCACTTGTGCCACGTGCGTTTATTCTGAGCCGTGATCGGGCGAAGAAATACTGCAGCGAGCATCGCTGACGCCACGCTACGCTTCGCCTGAAGACAGGATTCCACGGCGACGTACCGCTACAAACACGCATCCTGCGCGTTTGATTCATGTTGTTTTATTTCGCTCCCGAGTGAAGTTCCGACGAGGAAAGTTTGCCAAAGTCTGGTGCCAACTGTTAGCAGCGGATGTGCTCATGAACTGTGTCGCTGCCTTTTTCGTCGGACAGGGTGAAAAGATGGATCAAAACTATCCTCACGGGAAATGAGAAAAGCGTGTGCGCATGAAACAAACCTACTAGTGTCTCAACAGAAAATATTTGCAAAAGAAGCCTCCAACGCACAGATTGGTTGCCGTCAACTTAGCGTAAACGATCGTTGCCAGCAGTGAGATAGCCGAGCGGGCGATGTTCGAGCGTTGTGTAGCATCGTCGATGTAGCTGTAGAACGCGCGCTGTGGCACAATCACGCATAAGGTGTGCTTCCAGCGCTCGATATGGTTTTCCACAACACAGCTCCGCGCTGCTTTTCGATTCTGATTCAGATTCTTTAATTTTCTAGAATTTGTTTCTTCAAGAAAGGCACAGAAGCTAAAGGTATGGCAATACCTGACAGAGGCCTCTGTACCGGTTACACATAAACATAATACATACAAAGTAAAAAAAGTTCGCAGCATTTGTCAATTTTCATTTATACAACAACAACAACAACAAATTTTTCACAATTCTCTCTTGAAAATGTGTACGCTTCCTAACAATGTAACTACGAGAGCTTTGTATGCACAGTGCTATTAACAATACGTGTTGCAGACACGTATTGTTAAGTTTTGTTTAGTAGGATAAAGTAAAAGTGGATGCATTGATTAATAATACTTTCTTTAGCTGCTTCTTAAAGAGGTTTCGACTAACTTCGAAGTGCAAATCTCTTTCCATTTTATTAAGAAGCGATGTTATTTGATATATCATGGATTGTTTTCCATAGTTAGTCCGTGTTATTGGCACGTGTCGCTTTTTTTCTGTAAAGTAGTAAGATGATTTGTCAATGTTGCTATTTATGTATAATTTTTCATGATGCATAAATTGTAGTAGCTTGTAATAAAATATTTCGTCAGCTCTTAACATATCATGTTTTAAAAATAAAGGTGGTGTTCTGAGGTCCCGTGGTTTCTCTTTATAACGTTCGTAGCAGCGTAGTACTCGTTTTTGTAATACCATTAATTTATCGTAATTTCCACGTGTTGTTGTTCCCCATAATAAATTTCCGTAACATAGTTTGGAGTAAAACAGTGCGTAATACATAGATTTCATTAGCCACAGAGGAACAAAAGCGGCCGCTTTGTATATGTCTCGTGGTATGTTGCATGTATATGTCTCGGTCTCGTGATATGTTGCAATTAAATATTCCTAAGAGATGTTAAGAGAACGGTAAAAAGAAAAAAGAAAAAAAAACAAAACATACGAGAAGGTAGGCACAGCAGCTTGCGAACCCGCTCCTACTACAGCTGAAGTAGCAGTAGCGAACCATGCAATTTGGATACGAGAACAAAAGGAAGTCGACGCAATGCACAAGACAAGTCGTACTTCAGAAGTAAAGCAGCGCAAAAGTTAGATATGTCAAAGGTGCGCAAGGGCGGATACAGCCCGAAAATGCCCAACTTAGGGACGAAGATGTGCGCGCCAATGAAAAAACCACTTCGCAATATGTTGCAAAGCAAAACCGCATGTAGGCGAGTTGCAAGATAGTGAAGATGATTTTGAAATTCTCGCTATCGGAAATAAGACCAGCCGAGGTAGATTGGATGGTGAAAGTGAAGGTGGGAGGAAAACTGATTGATCTTAAAATACATACGAGATCACAGGCCAACCTGCTACCATTAGCACCAACCTGCTACCATTAGGCCAACCTGCTGCCATTCCATCGCTCGCGATCCGTTGTCAAGATTGGAGTCCGGTATGAATTAGAAGGTAGCTGGCCCATGCAGTCGTCCAACTTATCCCCGCTGAGGACGTTGATGAAGGGAAGGACTGCTTCGCATGGAGAACGAGGAATATGGGTTTATTTACAGTATTTATATCAGTCTAATATGACTGTTTGAGAAAGTACATCAGTCTAACATGACTGTTTGAAAGAGAGCGTCCTGAGCAGCCGCACAACAGCGCTTTTTAAACACTCGGTCCTCTCCCGATACAAGGTGACGCGAACGTTCGTTTAGTCATTTAAACAGGCCGCCTCTCTCTGGGACGGGTTACACACACACACGAACACACGCATACACACAGGTGCGATGGTCCGGAGCCGATGTCAGAGGGGCTTCGTAGAACTCGGAGCCGTTCCTGGTAGCGCGTTGTCTTGCGTCTTGGTCGGTGCGTGGGAAGAAGCCTGCGTCTGCGTTCCCGCGTCCACACTCCCACCCGCAGCAGATCAGGTCGGCGTTGTGCTGTTGCGCACAAAGCCTGCTTCGTCGAACTCCTTCAGTCACAACGGAGAAGAGGCTAGAGCGCAACGGTGACAGTTTCAGCACAAAGCCTGCTTCGTCGAACGCATCCTAGTTGAAGCGACGGAGAGCGGAGGATGCGTGTATCGTTCATGACACAAAGTCGACTTAGTCACGCCGTGGCTAGGGGTTGGCGGCGATGCTCCCGGGATGTTGCCTCCACAGTCGCAACTGGTTGGCGAAACTTGCACTGCAGCTGGCCGTTCTTAACAGCGCCTCCATGGCCCGGAAAATCTCGACTGTCTAGCGCAGATAACCGCTGGGCAGGAAGAGAACGGCTGGTGGCCAGGGAGTGTCCACTTGTGTAATGTCACCGCCCCAAAACATCCAACAAGGACAGGAAACTGCAAAATGAACCTCACAACATGGCTCTGCACCGAGATGACATACATTGGCCCTCACTTTAGACCGGCTAGGCTTGAAAAAAAAAATATATATATATATATAAGTGCACAAACAAAAAAAGGCTGCAGTTCGCTATGCCAATTTTTGAAGCAATTTCGTGCTGACAGATTCAGCAATCATGGAGGGAACCCTGCTAAATGAGAGGCGATCTTCTCGGCTTAATAAAGTTACCCCAGTAACCCTGCAATTTAGGGGGGACCCTCAAACGCGGAATTCAAATTAGCCTGCTCAAACCATCCAACTTTCAACTTTATGCAACTTTCCCTTTTTATATCTAGCGGAGACGTTGTACTCTTGGAGAGTGAGGCTCCATCGGAGCAAGCGGCCATTCTTGTGTGACATTTGATTGAGCCTCGTCAGAGGAGAGTGGTTGGTCTCGAAGATGAACTTCACTCCGTACAAGTAACACGACAACTTCTGGGCGGCCCAAACTAAACAAGCCCATTCCTTCTCTGAAGCGCTGTAGGCTTCTTCTCTTACATTTAGTTTACGGCTGGTGTAAAGGATAGGATGCTGCTCGTTATCTTAGCCGACCTGACTAGGTACCACGCCCATACCTCTGTCGCTTGCGTCGCATTGAACTATGAATTCCTTTGTGTAGTCTGGCGCGCGAAGCACAGGACGAGAAACTAGTAGCGTTTTCAAACTTTGGAAAGTGTGCTCTTTGTCCTTATCCCAGTGCACGTTACTCGGTGCTCCCTTTCGGAGGGCGGTTGTTAATGGACTTGCTTGCGAGCAATTCGGAATGTACCGTTGATAGTACCCCACAACTCGCAAAAACGAACGAAGGTCTGTTTTTGTGAGCGGCTCAGAAAATTCTCCAATCGTAGATGTTTTGAGCTCGGCCGGCCGTCTCATGCCCTGACCGACAACATGGCCCAGATAAGCAATACGCGAGCAGCCAAACCTACACTTTTCCACTTTCATCGTTAAGCTGGCTACCCTCAACCATTAGAACACCGGCTTGAGGTGCGATACGTGCTCTTTACAGATGTCCGAAAAAATTGCTATATCATCAAGATAAGGCAAGGCGAGTTCCTGCAATTCTTTTAGGACAACATCCATTATTTAGAGAAGCTGAACGGGGCGTTCTTCAGCCCGAAGCTGAGTGCGAGAGGGCGAAAACTGCCTACAGGTGAGATGAATGCGGCATAGGGGCTGGCACTTTCTGAAAGCGGAACTTGCCAGTACCCCCGCACGAGATCTATTGTTGAAATGTATTTAGCAGCGCTAACTCTTTCAATTCGTTCCTCAATGTTGGGTATCGGGTGCAGCTGATCCATAGTGATGGCATTTACCTTCCTGTAGTGAACAGGCTTGGAGTGGCCTTCACGACTACCTACTCAGCACTAATTGGAAAAGCTGATAGTCCTGCATGTGATGGTTGCGGATGCGAGGAAAACATTGACCACTTATTGTCCATTTTCCTCATTTTCAAGCACAAAGACAGTAATTGTCCAAGACATTGAGGAAACTAGGTGATCGTCCTCTGAGTGAACAGACAATATTAGAGCACCGTCCCGAGCGATCATCGGCTCAGAAGGTATTGAAGGCACTTTTGTGTTTTCTGAGAACTTCTGGTTTGCTCGAGCGACTTTAACTGAAGTGCTGTCCATACACGTACCTACACCTTCTCTCTCCCTTCTTTCTCTTCCCCTTCTCCCATACCCCAGTGTAGGGTAGCCAACGAGACTATTGACTCGTTAACTTCCCTGCCTTCCTGTATTCTTCTCTCTCTCTCTCTGTAGTCAACACATGGACGAGGGTCCTTGTTAGGGGTTTTTACCAGTATTAGCGGTGACGTGTAGTCACTCTCAGCGGGCTCAATAACTCCAAACTCTAGCATGCGCTGTATCTCTGCCTCCAAATATCTCTCTGTCTTGGAGACACCCTGTAAGGCTTTGATCATATTGGTTCGGTTGATGTCAGCTCTATTTCATGCGTTATTAGCTCGGTTCTACCTGACCGATTGCTGAACCTGTCGATATATTCCCCTAACACCCCTTTTAGCTCATCTAGCTGCTCGGGTCTTAGAGCGTGCGAGCTTACTGAGTGTTCTACTACTTTTTCTAAGCTGATTTCAGCGTTGGAGGTCGCCCTATGCTCTTTAAACTTGGTAGCCATCCTGCTCTTCGATGGTATAGTTAACGACTCTGCTACGCTCTACATACGGCTTCATCAAATTACAGTGATATATCTTCACTTCCTTCCTGTGACCGGGCATTTTCAGAGCATAGTTAGTGTCTGGAAGTTTGTGCAACACTTTAACGGGCCCGTCCCAGTGAACTTCAAGCGTGTTCTTTCTTGAAGTTTCGTGAATCATTACCTGGTCTCCGGCGTTAAACGTACGAAGCCTCGCATTCTTGTTGGAATAGAATTTGGCGTTCTTTTGAGCTACTCCTATGTTCTTTCCGACTAGTTCTTGGGTTGCGCTTAGCCGTTCCAGCAATTTTAGCACGTATTCAACCGCTGTTGGACTCTCCCCTCTTTCCTCCCACATCTCTCTCAACATTCTTAATGGAGAACAGAGTGTCCTCTCGTACGCTAGTTCTGCTGGCGAGAACCCTGTCGCTTCATGTGGAACCGTTCGCAAAGCGAACAAAGTTGCCGGCAGACAGTTCTCTCAGTCCTCCTTGTGCTCGTAACAGAGCGCACGCAGAATTCGCTTAAGCACCGAACGCCACCTCTCTACACTGTTTGACTGAGGGTGAGAGACGGAACTGCGTATCTACTTTACCGCGCACTTTTGCAATAATGTGGGTTTCAGTGCGCTCGTGAATACTGACCCTTGATCTGCCTGAATTTAGGCTGGAAACGCAACTCGTGCAAGCACTGTTAAAAGTGCGTCTACTACTTTGGTGGAGCTAAGCTCTTTCAGAGAGATTGCTTCTGGAAATTTTGTAGCCGGACACAGCATGGCAAACAAGTACCTGTAGCCCGGTTTTGTTTTTGGAAGAGGCCCTACCATGTCTATTACAAGTCGTCCGGACACAGCATGGCAAACAAGTACCTGTAGCCCGATTTTGTTTTTTGAAGAGACCCTACCGTGTCTATTACAAGTCGTCTGAAACGTTCTGTTATTAAGGGCACTACCTTTAGTGGGGCTTTCCATGTCTCTCCTGGATTACCAGAGCACTGGCCGGCGTCGCATGATCTCACAAAGTTTTCTACGTCTTTGAAACAGTCAAGCCAGTAGTATTCCATAAGCATTTTGATTTGTTTATGCGTAGGTGGCCGGACCACCCATTTACTTGACAGAGACACAAAAGGCCCTCCCTACACTTAGTAGGTACGACTAACTGATCTAAAATCCTACCCTTTCGATCTCTGCAGTGCCGATGCAACAATCCTCCTCGCTCATGTATCGTTAAGTTGCGCCTAGCAATGCCTTCTTTGGCTGTGTGACGTATTTAGCTAAGCTCTCATCATTATTTTGCTCGGCTGCAAATGACTCTCTATCCACACGTAAGAGCTGATCAAAGTTCTTTGAGGCCGGTGATAATAACGACCCTGTGTCGCTTGCGATTGCGTCAGCTCGCTTTTCCTGCGGGCTTGAAATTTGACACTCTAGTGATACGCTCTCATAGAGCTGGTCAGCTGGAAAGCTCTCCTCGACTGCTTTTTCATCCTTCAAGCCTAGCTCGGATTTCGGTATTGAAGTTATCCCCTTTTCTGCTTCCGGTGGAGCAGCTTGTGCATATTCAGCCGAAAGCGACGCGATTTTACGAGCTTGGCCTCGGGCACGGAGCAAGAAATATAGGAGTGGAAACTCCGCTGTTTGCGGCGACCAGAAAAGGTCACAAGCCCGCGGTTATATTTTCATGCTGGCGGCACCTGGCGGCATGGGAAGAAATTACCGCTGTTTCGGTTGCCAGGGCAACCGGTCGAGTGTTGCTCCCATTCGGCCGCGCGCGCCTGACTTCTACCAGAGTCCTTGCATTTTTTTTTTTACTCTGCTTCTACTGAGGGAACACTCACGCGCTTCTTTAACGCTTGTAGCCCGAAGAGCAACTGCTGCTACGCCTCAGCCATTTGAGCACAGTAAAAAATAAAACGCGTTCTCCATGACAGCTATAAAATGATACGTAGCTTCTGGTTGTAGCCAGGGCTATCTTGCTCCGTGGCGGGCGGTTTTCGGCTTTTTGCACTTGCGAAACTGATGGCTATCTCGTTCCTAATCGCTTATAGGGCGACCGCTTGTTTCTCGCTCTAGTGCTCACAGGGGTGCGCTTAGGAAGGATGCCGCCGTGCATGTGTTTCCGTTCCTTTTCTTTTTTATAAGACTCGCGAAAACTAGTTGCCCTAGCTGCTTGGCGATAAGAGGAAGATTAGCGGAAGTTTGCCACACGTGTTGCTTTTTTTGATGGGCACACAACAAAACAGTTTTCTTGAGTGCGCGCACCTACGCAGTTCGATTACGGCGTGCCCGCTGAAGCAAACACCCGTGTCGTCTGCTTGTCGTCTGCTTTGAGCGGGTGCCGCCGGAGTGAGCGCCGGGCGCTGCTTTTTTTTTTCCGCTGCTGCTTCTAGACGCGCCGCATGGTGCCGCCACTGCATAGGGTAGCGTCGGCGCATGCAACAATTGTGACTTTATCTGGTCGCCCGCGCTCGCTCGCGCTGACGGGAGTTTCACCTCCTATATGTCTTACTCCGTGGCCTCGGGTCAATGCCTGTACTACGCCCTCTCCCAGTTTAAGCCCTTTGTCACGCAGTAACTGATTTGAACGATTCGAAAAGATGTAAGGGTAGTGCAGTGACAAAAATTTGGGAACTGCAGCCTCAGTCTCTAGCTCCCCGAATGGTCCGCTGATTTTGACTTTGGCCGTGGGCAGACGTACGCTGTGTTCTTCTACAACCTGTTTCATCCATGCTACTTTCCAGGGAAGTCATCTACCGTCACGTAAGTCGGATGGACAATGTCCATCGTGGCAGCACTGTCTCTTAGCACTCGGCATGGTTTGCCATTAACTTGCAGGTCGTGAAGATAGGGGCTTAAAAGTTCCATATTCTCGTCTTTTTCCTCTACGTAGGAAAAAACTACGCTAGGCTTCCCGCAGTGTGCAGCCATATGTCCCAGTTTGTGGCATGTATAACAGCGGAAAGGCCTAAGAGATTGGAATTTTCTTTTCTGTTCCTTTTCTGTGGTTTCCCCGTTAAGTTTCTCCTCGCTCTTTTCTGCGGTCTTTTCTTCCACGTCTACAGGCTCCGATCGAGTAGTTTGCGAACCCTTTTTGAACGGAAATGGTTTCCGCGGTCGATTTCAACCATCTCAATTTCCGTCCTCGGCATTCAACTTTCTACGGGCTGCGTGCTCTTCGGCTAATTTAGCCGCCCTTTCCACAGTGTGTACATTCCCTCTGTCTCGCACCAACAGTTTCACAGCTTGGGGGATGGTTTTATAAAACTGCTCTAGACACATGCATTCTATGATCATGTATCAGCTGTCGTACGCTTCCGCGCTTTCCGCCACTCGACTAGGTTGGCCTTTCAGCTATATGCAAACTGCGGGCACCCCTCGCTATAATTCTTGCCTGTGCTTCTAAGCCTTTGCCGAAAAGCGTCGGCCGAAAGCGGTATTTCTTCTGGAGACTAGCCTTAACTTTTGCATAATCATATGCATCCTGTGCACTCAGTCTGGCGACTACTTCCGCCACCTCAAACGGCAACATAGACAGCAACCGCTGTGGCCATGTACTCGGGCCGAAGTTCATCTTCTCGCAAGTCATTTCAAAATTGCTTAGGATCGAGCCTATGTCGGTCCCGACCTCAAATGGCTTTAATGGCCTGTTCATGCGGTATGATTCTGCCTCACTTGATCGTCCCAGATCCCCTTCATTTCCTTGAGAGAGCTCTAAACGTTCGCTTTCAAATTCAAGTTGCATTTTTCTTAACTCACGTTCCCCTCTCTCTCTGTCCCGTTCTCCTCGTTTTTTCAGAAGTTCCAACCAATTTCAATTTCTTCCTCACTGGCCTGTTCGGAAATTAGCTGCAATAATTCCGATTTTAGCATTTCCTTGCGTACATCTAGGCCCAGTTCCTCACCAACAATCAACAATTCGTCTCTCAGCAGTCTCTTTAACTCCATGATTGCTGCGTTACTGCCTTCATCCTGCTCGCTAAATCTAGCAAGGAAAACACAACCTAGCTAACACTCAACGATCTAGCTTCCCTACTGTTCTAAACAGAACAACCACAAAATGAAGCCTAGAGAGTCGAAGCAAGAACCAAGCACTCACCGCAGTCACTGCACCACGTCGCGAAGTCCTTCCCACCGCTGTCAGCCAGTTGTTATGATTGGGGGTTCAATTCCATCGCTCGTGATCCGTTGTCAAGATTGGAGTCCGGCATATATTAGAAGGTAGCTGGCCCATGCAGTCGTCCAACTTATCCACGCTGAGGACGTTGATGAAGGGAAGGACTGTTTCGCATCGAGAACGAGGAATATGGGTTTATTTGCAGTATTTATATCAGTCTAATATGACTGTTTGAGAAAGTAAATCAGTCTAACATGACTGCTTGAGAGAGAGTGTCCTGAGCAGCCGCACAACAGCGGTTTTTAAACACTCGGTCCTCTCCCGATACAAGGTGACGTGAACGTTCGTTTAGTCATTTTAAACAGGCCGCCTTTCTCTGGGACGGGTTACACACAGACAGACGCACACACGCATGCACACAGGCGCGATGGTCCGGAGCCGACGTCAGGTGGGCTTCGTAGAACTCGGAGCCGTTCCGGGTAGCGCGTTGTCTTTCGTCTTGGTCGGTGCGTGGGGAGAAGCCTGCGTTTGCGTTCCCGCGTCCACTCCCCCACCCGTAGCAGATCAGGTCGGCATTGTGCTGTTGCGCACAAAGCCTGCTTCGTCGAACTTCTTCAGTCACAATGTCGAAGAGGCTAGAGCGCAAATTTGACGGTTTCAGCACAAAGCCTGCTTCGTCGAACGCGTCCTAGCTGAAGTGACGGAGAGTGGAGGATGCGCGTATTGTTCATGACACAAAGTCGACTTAGTCACGCCGCGGCTAGAGGTTGGCGGCGATCCTCCCGGGATGTTGCCTTCACAGTCGCAACTGGTTGGCAAAACTTGCACTGCAGCTGGCCGTTCTTAACAACGTCGAGAATCTGCACTTTTGCGACGCCTTTCGGTCGCTAGAGTTTTCTCCGATTGCCTTTCGGCATATCGTCAGCATCGGAAGTGTTTCAATAGGCCCCATACAACATTTCTGAGACTGTACCAGGAACGAAGGTATATGTCTATGACATTGCATTTTGGGGCCCATCAAGGCAAGAGCATGACGAATGACTGAGGTTGTCGCTAAAGACTGCAGAAAACGCAGGGCTAACATGCAGCCCTGCCAAATGCATTGTTGGAGTCAACGAAATAGACTTTCTATAGGGGACGTAATTTCTGCAGAAGGCATCAGGCCGAGTTCTACCCTCATTTTGTCTATTCTCCAAATTCCACATCCGCGTGACAAAGAAGCCACGCAAAGAATCCTCGGAGTTGTAAATTATTTCGGCAAGTTTGTTCCAACACTGGCAGAAAGGACGAAACTTTCGCACAACATAATCAAGAAAGGTGCGGCGCTTGATTGGATGCCGAACCGCGCGGAAGAATGGCGTCAAATATGTCACACTTTAGGAAGACAACCGTTGCTGTCCGTGTTCGACCCAGCAAATGAAACAAAACTCTCGTGTAACAATTCGCGCCGTGGCGTAGGCGCCGCACTCTTGCAGCACTACAGCGGCACTTGGAAACCGGTCGCATATGGATCGAGAACAGTTTCGGAAGCGGAAAGACGCTATTCGTCAATAGAAAAAGAAACGCTGGTCATTACACACAGCTGCGAAAAATTCGACAACTTTGTGTACGGATGAAAGGTCGTCATTGAGACCGACCATTGCCCTTTGATTGTTATCTGTAAGACAGCAATAGGTGACATGCCACGCAGGCTACAACGTTTTTTTTTATGCGATTGCTCAGATATGACTTCGACTTATAATTCGCTTCAGGAAAGCAGCTCGTGCTCATGGCCATGCTGTCTCGAGTGCCCAGCAATTGGGACACGGATGCGGCTGGCACCGCTGACGTAGAAGTTCATGCCGTGTATACATCGCACTCATCAGCGACGAATCATGGAAGCGTCTCGCAGCGGAAACAGCCATGGATAGTTATCTGAAAGTGGTGCTGCAAAACCTAATAAGGAATGAGCCAATAGACATTCCCTTGAAACCATTTTCATATGAGTGCAATCTCATAATAAAGGTGTGCTATTCAACGGGTGCAAGGTCGTAATTCCACGTAGTATGAGGCCAGAGACGTTGCACAGGTTTCACGAGGGTCATCGAGGAATCGGCAAATATAATGTTAGGGCTCGTCATCTCGCCTTCTGGCCTGGCATGAGCTAGGAAATCGTGGTGTTCGCTCAGAGGTGCACTGCATGCAAAACGTATGCGCATACCCAGCCGATGGAACCACTTATGGTGCGTCCGGTTCCGGACCAGTCTTGGTATCGCGTGGGAATCGAAATATTCCACTACGGGGGCAAGTCCTACCTGTGCGTCTATGACGCCTTGTCTAACTTCCCAGAAGTAGAATGCCTCTGAGACACTACAGCCAGGACCATTGTTGACACGACTAGTGCTATTTTTGCTCGTTATGGCAGTCCAATGGAGGTTCTTTCGGACAATGGCCCCCACTTTTCGAGCAGAGAATTTGCCACGTTTCCGCACACTTACGACATCAAACACATTACCTCCAGGCCGGGATTCCCACGTACCAACGGGTTATCGAGAAAGCTGGTAGAAGTGGCGAAGAGGCTTCCAAAGAAAACGACCGAAGTTAAACAGGATTTCTGGTCGGCACCTTTGGCTTACAGGACTTATCCCTAGGAGTGTGGCCGGGCGCCAGCAGACATCCTCCAAGGCCACCAACTACGAACACCGCTGCCTGCTTTCGAATGTGGACCAGCCCACGAAGTTGTCAAGCACCGTCAGGTTCAAACCTCCGCGCAGCCACTAGCACCCTTCCACGAAGGCGATGCGGTGCGAGTCCAGACTGGCACGTGGGCTACGAAAGCTCATGTTCTGAAACCGTCGACGTACCCTAGGTCGTATCATGTCATCACGCCGGAGGGGCGGTCCTTCAGGCGTAATCGCAAACACTTACTACCGAAGAGGCCTTGCAACGTGACTTCATTCCCAGCGGTAACGACGCGAACCCGAGTGCTCGACATCTGCTCAACACAGCGAAGACGCAGCGCTGACTATTGCTGTTACGACAGCCACGGACTTGTTCCACAGTGCGCCGCCAACGCCAGCCAGTGTTACGGAGACTGCGGACCGATCACCTCCTCCACCAGCCCCGAGGAGGTCCCTGAGGCAAGCAACACCACCGCGACGACTGAAGTATGATCAGAACTTCGAACAGATTTTCTAAACCCACTGGGCCCATGTTTATATGCTTTACTTTCGTTACAAATGTGTAACATCGGCAGTCATCACTATACCACAACTGTAAATAATTGCGCTGTTTTTTTCATTTTGCGTCTCGTAACGAAAGAAGATGTATCGTATCGCGTCTGGCACCTGTGCTATGCATGATAAGCTGAGGGGGCGTAGTCCCACTTTTCTGTACATCGTTGCATGACCGTCTGAGGGGCGTTGCCCCATTTTATTGTATAAAACAGCTGCTCAATAAATCCCAGGCGCTCGTGCTCTGGCAACCGCAAGCATTGGGCCATACTGATACATTTAGTACACACCATGCTAGCAGAGCTATCAAAGGTGAATAATTGTGCTTACACCCGTGTTACATGCCCATTCAGATAAACAAATAAAGCAATGGCTACGGCATGATTGCGATTTGAAGTGCAGACTGCTAAATGTGGCTTTCAAGTGTGCCCTGTTATGAACGGCCTGCAGAGGTGCCGACCTGCAATGTTTTACCAACCAGCCGCAGCCGCGCGGGTGGCGTTCTTCGGGGAAGCGACTGTCGTCCCCATGTCTGCTGCGGCGGCAACCTGCTTTGTGAAGGCCAGAATTACCCGTGTCAGCAGGGGCCCGGCGCCGAGATGTCTGGACGTGGTCGGTAGAGCAAGTACTGTTAGTGAAGTTGCCGCCACCTTCATGGTCTGTTTGGAGCAGCGGAGCTCCTGGAAGATATTAGGCGGTGCCATCTCACGCAGCTTAGAAGTCGTCAGTCAGTGGACAGACGCGGCGGCCATTGTCTGCGGCGTCGACTCTGGGATAAAGAGACGCCTGTAGGGTCAAGCACCATGTCTGCGAGAATCCTCTCAGCTTGCTGTGGTCAGTGCAACCTGTGCGCAAGTAGTGAGTGGGCGCTCCTCCTCAAAGCGGGTCGGCTACGATGACTTTGGACGCTCCGAATAGGTTGGCGGTAAACTACCATTTTCCCTCACCTAATGATCTAGGGAGGACAGAGTTTACTTAAGGAGCCGTTGGCGGCTCCTCATTGTGCATTCTCGTTCAGTCATGCTAGACTGATGAACTGCAATGTTCTCACATAAATACTGTAAATATATCCCATATTCCTCGTTATCGATGAGAACAAGTCTATCCCTTCAACAACGTCCTAAGCGTGGATATGGTGAACGATGGCATGGGCCAGCTACCATCTATTTCATTCCCGATTCCCACCATTATGACTGTCTGACAGCGGTGAGAGAGATTTTGCTACGTGGTGCTGTGTCTGCGGTGAGTGCTTGGTTCTTACTTTGACTCTCTAGGCTTCATTTTGTGGTTGTTCTGTTCAGAACAGTCGGGAAGCTGGATTGTTGATACTTAGCTAGGCAATGTTTACCTAAGTATGTTTAGCAACCAGGACCAAGGCAGTAAAGCAGCAATCATAGAGTTAAGGACATTGCTGAGAGAGGAATTGTTGATTGTTGGTGGGAAACTGGGCCTAGAGGTACGCAAGGAAATGGTAAAATCGGAATTATTGCAGTTCATTTTCGAAAAGGCCAGTGAGGAGGACATTGAAATGGGGTTGGAACTTCTTAAGAGAGAAACAGGACAGAGAGAGAGAGAACGGGACAGAGAAGAACGGAAGATAGAAAGAGTGGAACGTGAGAAAGGTCATGAGTTTAGAAAATGTAGCTTGAGCTTGAAAGCAAGCGTTTGGAGTTGTCTCAAGGAAGTCAAGGGGCTCTGGGGCGATCAAGTGAGGCAGAATCCTACCACATGGACAGGCTGTTAAAGACATTTGGGGTCGTAAAAGACATAGGCTTGTTACTTGGAAATCTTGAAAAGACTTGCGAGAAGATGAACGTCAGTCCGAGTAGATGGCCACAGCGCTTGCTGTCTATGTTGCCGCGCAGGATGCGCCTATGCGCAGGATGCATATGATTATGCGAAAGCTAAGGGAAGTCTTGTGAAGAAATACCGCCTTTCAGCCGAAGGTTTTCGGCAAAGGTCTAAAAGCACAGGCAAGAAGGATAGCGAGGGGTACCCGGAGTTTGATAAGGCTTAAGGGCCAACCTAGTCGAGTGGCTGAAAAGCGCGGAAGCGTACGAGAGTAGGGACAAGATCATTGAATGCATGTGTCTAGAGCCGTTTTACAAAAGCATCCACCCTCTGTGAAACTTTGTGTGCAAGAAAAAGGAAATGTAAGCACTTTGCGAAGGGCGGCTGAATTAACCGAAGAGTACGCAGCGCGTAGAAAGCTGAACGCCGAGGACAGAAATTGGGACGGTCGAAATTGATCGCGGAAACCATTTCCGTTCAAAAAGGGTTCCCAAACTAGACGACCGGAACCTGAAGACTTGGAGGAAGAGCCCTCATAGAAGAGTGAGGAGAAGTCCAACAGGGAAACAGTACAAAAAGAACAGAAAACAAAATTAGAATCCCTTAGACTGATCCGCCACTATAAGCGCAACACACTCGGACATATCGTTGTAAACTGCGGGAAGCCTAGCGCAGTTTCCTCCTACGTGGATGAAAAGTACGAGAATATGGGACTTTTAAGCACACATTTTGACGACCTGCAAGTTAATGGCAAACCATGCAGGGTGCTGCGTGGCAGTGCCGCCATTATGGACCTTGTCCATCCGTTTTACGTGACGGTAGATGGCTTCACGGGAAAAGTAGCATGGATCAAACAGGTTGTAGAAGAACACAGCATTTGTCTGCCCATGGCCAAAGTCAAAATCAGTGGACCGTGTATCGAGGTAGTGACAGAGGCTGCATTTTTCATGTTTTTATCGTTGCAGTACCCATACACTTTTTTTCGAATCGGTCGAATCACTTACTGCGTGACAAAGGGCTTAAACTGGGAGAGTGCGTATTACAGGCATTGACGCGAGGCCAAGCTCGTAAAATCGTGTCGCTTTTGGCTGAAAATGCAATAGCTGCTGCAGCGGAAGCAACAAAAGAGGTAACTTCAGTAACCGTGTCCGAGCTAGGCTCGAGGGGCGCAAAAACAGTTGAGGAAACACGGCCAGCTGACCAGCTCAATGAGAGCGTTTCACTAGGGAGTCAAAGTTCATACCCGCAGGAACAGCCAGCTGACTCACTCGCAAGGGAGACGGGCTCGTTACTATCACCGGCCTCAAAGAACTTTGATCAGTTCTTACGTGAGGACAGAGAGTCACTGTCATCCGAGCAAAAGAAGGATGGCAGCTTAGCAGAACTACATCCGACAGCTAAAGAAGGCATTGCTAGGCGCAACGGGACGATACAAGAGACAGAGGAGGTTTGTTGTATCGGCACCACAGAGAGCGAAAGCGTAGGGTTCTAGGTTCGTTAGTGGTACCTACCAAGTACAGGGAGGGCCTTTTGAGTCTCTGTCAAGGAAATGGGTGGTCTGCACACCTAGGCATAAACAACCCAAAGGAAAGATTGCTTGTGGAATACTACTGGCCTGGCTGTTTCGAAGAAGTAGAAAGCTTTGTGAGATCATGTGATGCCTGCCAGCGCTCGGGTAAACCAGGTGAAACATGGAAAGCCCCACCAAAAGTAGTGCCCTTAATAACGGAACCCTTCAGACGATTTGTGATTGACATGGTAGGGCCGCTACCAAAGTCAAAGTCGGGTTGCGGGTACTTGTTTACCATGCTGTGTCCGGCTACAAAGTTTCGAGATGCAATCCCTCCGAAAGAGCTGAGCTCTACCGTAGTACTAGACGCACTTTTGACAGTATTTGCACGAGTTGGGTTTCCAGCTAAAATTCAGGCGGATCGAGGGTCAGTATTCACCAGTGTACTCACATCCACATTCTTACAAAAGTGCGGGGTAAAATTGATACACAGTTCTGTCTGTCACCCGCAAATAGTGTACAAAGATGGCATTTTGTGCTTAAGCGAGGTTTGCGGAAGCCCTGTTACGAGCACAAGGAGGACTGGGAGAGTAGCCTTCCGGCCACTTTGTTTGCTTTGCGAACAGTTCCTCATGAGGCTCCCTGGTTCTCGCCAGCAGAACTAGTGTACGACAGGGCACTCCTTTCTCCACTGAGAATGTTAAGAGAGATGTGGGAGAAAAGAGGAGAGAGTCTAACAGTGGTAGAATACGTGCTAAATCTGCTGGAATGGCTAAGCGCAACGCAAGGACTAGTCGAAAAGAACATGGGACTAGGTCAAAAGAACGCCAAGTTTTACTACGACAAGGATGCGAGGCTTCGACAAGAATGCGAGACCAGGTAAGGATCCTCAAACCTTCAAGAAATAACAAAGTTGAAGTGCACCGGGACGGGCCCGTTAAAGTGTTGCACAAACTTTCAGATACTAACTATGCTCTGAAAATCTACTAACTACTAAGATACTATCTACTAAGATAGAATCTACTAAGATACTAACTATGCTCTGAAGGTGAGGATATAGCACTGCAATTTGCTGAAGCCGTACGTAGAGCGGAGTGGAGTCGTTAACTGTACCATCAAAGAGCGGGATGACACTAGTAACAAGTATAATGAGTGGAAGGTGACCTCAAACTCTCAAATCAGCCTAGAAGAAGTAGTAAAAAATTCGGTAAGCTCGCACGCTCTTAGATCCGAGCCGCTAGATGAGCTAAAAGGGATATTAGGGGAATATCTCGACAGATTCAGCCATCGGCCAGGTAGAAACGTATTAATAACGCATGAAATGGAGCTGACACCAACCGAAGCTGTAAGATCAAAGCCTTACAGGGTGTCTCCATGACAGAGAGAAATTATGGAGGCAGAGATACAGCGCATGCTAGAGTTGGGAGTTATTGAGCCCGATGAGAGTTACTTCACGTCGCCACTAATACTTGTAGAAACCCCTAATAAGCACCCTCGTCCGTGTGTTGACGGCAGAAAGTTAAATGCCATCACTAGGGATCAGCTGTACCCGATAGCCAACATTGAGAAATGAATTGAAAGAGTTAGCGCTGCTAAATATATTTCAACTATAGATCTCGTGTGGAGATACTGGCAAGTTCCCCTTTGAGAAAGTGCCAGCCGCTATGCCGCGTTTATCTCACCTGTAGGCAATTTTAACCCTCTCGCCTTCAGCTTCGGGCTGAAGAACGCCCCCTCTAGCTTCTCTAAGTTAATTAATATTGTCCTAAAAGACTTGCAGGAACTCGCCTTGCCTTATCTTGATGATATAGTATTTTTTTCTGACATCTGTAAAGAGCACGTATCACTCCTAAAGCCGGTGTTCTAATGGTTGAGGGTAGCCAGCTTAACGATGAAAGTGGAAAAGTGTAGGTTTGGCTGCTCGCATATTACTTATCTGGGCTATGTTGTCGGTCAGGGCATGAGACGGCCGGCCGAGCTCAAAACAGCTGTGATTTCAGAATTTTCACAGCCACGCGTGAAAACATACATTCGTTCATTTTTGAGACTTGTGGGCTACTATGAATGGTACATTCCGAATTACTCGCAAATGGCAAGTCCTTTAACGGACGCCCTCCAAATGGGAGCACCGAATATGTTGCACTTAGATAAGGACAAAGATAATGCTTTGCAAAGTTTGAAAACGCTTTTGGTTTCTCGCCCTGTGCTTCGCGCGGCACAGTACGCAAAAGATTTCATAATTCAGGGTGACGCAAGCGACAGGGGTATGGGCGTGGTAATTAGCAAGGTCGGCGACGATAACGAGAAACATGCTATTCTCTATGCCAGCCGTCAACTAACTGCAAGAGAGGAAGCCTACAGCGCTTCAGAGAAGGAATGTGCTTGTTTGGTGTGGGTAGCCTAAACGTTGTCGTGTTACTTGTACGGAGCGAGGTTCATCTTCGAGACCAACCACTATTCTCTGACGTGACTGAATCAAATGTCACACAAAAATCGCCGCTTGCTCCGGTGGAGCCTCACTCTCCAAGTGTACAACTTCTCCATTAGATAAAAGAAGGGAAAGTTGCATAGCAATGCGGATGGTTTGAGCAGGCTAATTTGAATTCTGCGTTGAAGGATGGCGCCTAAATGGTGGGGTTGTTATCGTTAATTTCGTTAAGCCAAGGAGATCCCCTCTCCTTTAGCAGGACCCCCTCTGTGATTGCTCAGTTTGTCCGCACGACATTCCTTCCAAATTGGCGTAGCGAAAAGCGGCATTTTTTCTTCCTGCACCTATGTTTGTTTGAAGCCAGCGGGTATAAAGTGAGATCCAATGTACGTCATCTCAGCACATAGCCGTGTTGTGGGGTTCGTTTTGCAGTTGCCTGTCCTTGTTGGACGTTTTGGGGTGGCGCCACCATTTCACAGCTGGTCGCCTCAAGCCATGGTATCACCCCCATTGCCTGGAGCTATTCTCTTCCTGCCCAGTAGTTGTCAGCACTTGCCAGTTGATATTTTCTGGGCCATGGAGGAGCTATTATGAACGGCCTGCAGAGACACCAACCTGCAAAGTTTTCCCAGCAAGCCGCAGCCGTGGGGGTGGCGTTCTTCGGGGAGGCGACTGTCATCCCCAGCCGATCGGCGCCGGCACGTCTGCGGCGGCGACAAGCTGCTTTTTGAAGAACAGAATGAGCCGCGTCAACAGGGGGACGGCGCCGCGATCGTGGTCGGTGGAGCAAGTATTGTTAGTGCAGTCGCCGCCACCTTCGTGGTCTGTTTGGAGCAGGGGAACTCCTGGAAGATGTTCGGCGGTGCCGTCTCACGCAGCTTAGAAGTCGCCAGTCAATGGACAGATGCGGCGGCCATTGTCTGCGGCGTCGACTCTGGGATAAAGAGGCTCCTGTTTGAGCGAAGCACCGTGTCTGCGAGAACGCTCTCACCTTGGTGTGGTCAGTACAACCAATGCGGAAGTGATTGTGTGGGCCCTTCCCCTCAAAGGTTGGTCGGCTACAATGAAGTTGGACGCTCCTATTTGGTTGGCGGTGAACTGCCGTTTTTCCTCGCCTAGGGATCTAGGGTGGAAAGAGTGTATTTAAGGAGCCGTTGACGGGCTCCTCAGTGTGCATTCGCGTTCAGTCATGGTAGAATGATGAGCTTTAATGTTCTCATGTAGATACTGTAAATAAATCCCGTATTCCTCGTTCTCTATGAGAACAAGTCTCTGCCTTCAACAACGTCCTCAGCGTGGATAAGTTGGACGGGAGCATGGGCCAGCTACCACCTATATCATGCCCGACCCCAAACATTACAGCCCCTGACTGCTGCTGTTTCACTAAGGGACTGATCAAGCTCGACAGCGATTGCCCAAATGAGTTTTCTGGGCCTCACTAAGCTAATGATATTTGATAATTGTTCTCTTATTCGCATTATTTGCATGGGCCAGATAACCAAAATAAACAAAGCAACCAAATCATTATGCTTTGGCATGCAAGCTGTCCACAGTGGCTTTCAATTTCGCGTTGATTAGTGCCGTTTCACTAACAGTGGGTACGAAATGACTTCCCTTTGAAGTGCAGACTGCTAATCGTGCCTTTCAAGCATGCCCTCGACTACTGTCATTTCCTCGCAGAGCCCGTCATGCTGAATGGTGGCTGCATAATAGAGTATTTCGGGCATTCAATTGAAATTTGCATTATTCATCTCAACAGGCTGAAAAGAACAGTAAGTGCAGTGCAACTACGTGGAAGCAGGCCCCCTGACAGGGGCATGTCACTCTGCATTGAACCTAATTGTTGAAGTTGTTTGATGAAGTTCACAATGAATGTGCGGTGGAGTAAACCGAGCCAATGGTGTGTTTTTGTTATGGCTTGGCTGCTTGTATGGGCATTTAGGGGCATGTAAACCTTGACGATGGTTCATACACCACTGCTGTTGTTTTTCTTTCGACATGCAGGCTGCCAACATTGGCGGTCCATTTCACCTCGGTTCCTGCTACTTCACCATAGGCCCCGTCAAATCGAGAATGGTTGCCCTAGTGAGCACCTTAGGCCTCACTAAGCTAATGATGTTCATAATCGTTCTCCTATTCGCATTACTTAACTGAGCCAGATAACCAAAATAAACTTGGCGTGCAGGCTGCTAAGAGTGGCTGTCAATTTCGCGTTCACTGCTTCTTTTTCGTGTCAAGGTAGACAATGGCTGTGTGAACGAGCATTTTGGGCCCTGCATAGTTATTCAGGGCTTGTAACTGCATTTGAATTTAGATTTTACAACATTTAAGCACGTTTCCATGCTAGTACTTAAACTGAGCATGATTTACTTGGATGTTGGTTTTCCAGACTTGAGCTTCCATTAAAAGGAATGTGTCACCACATGAACACATGGACAGATCGAGGGTGCCGCACCCAACCTCAATGAGTCGGCACACGGAGCTGCGCGAGCGGTCATGACGAGCATGACGCGAGCATGACGCTGGGGGTACTGACAATCGGGACTCTCCTTCATCGTACGCCGCAATTACTAAGCACTTTTACTTGGCTTGGAGGATCTACCCCCTCCCACATTGCAAACTAAATAGACCTCAAGCTTCGACACTAAGGCTTCTACAGACGGGGACATACCCAGACCCCCTACTTCTTCACAAGGTCTATCATGAAATTCAGACAACAAATACATGTGCACTATGCAATGACTTAGCGAACTTACCTCACATGCTCTGGTGATGTCCCACATTACGCGGTGATGAAAGCAACACTTCTTCACGCTGGGATGCAGTCCTATACAGCCCCAACCTGGTAGAACCATTATGGGCTCTCCAACGGGCCCGCGATGCGGCGGAGATGCTCGGCCTTTCTGTCCCGACGTGGGAGAGGCCCGCTGCGTGCTAGTGCGCGCCCTAAAGGGCCCTAATAAAAATTTTCATCCATCCATCCATCCATGGGAGAATGGTTGGCTGCTGCGAACCCACCAGAAAATTTTTGGTAGCCCTAATAAAGGCTGTTGTTTAGTTAAAAAGAAGCTGCTGTGCTTTGTCGAGTAGCTCAATGCCAGACAGCTCGCCGACAAAGTAGCTTTCTTCAGTGTCATCTGCACCGAGTTGGATGATGATTGGTTGGATGTGGTCACTCCAAGACGCGTCAAGCCTGAACTTGGCCTCCAGGTCCATCACGTGGTGAATGTTCTTCCTGTAGTCTTCCGCCGTTACGAGTTTTTCCTCAAGACGCCTTCGACCATGCACAGCTTGAAGTATCTGTTGTCCGCAGCGATGCCATATTTCACCTTTGCCCACACGAGCTTGATGGGATTAAATTTTTAGTTGTACGGTGGGATCTTGAGCACAATGCAACTGGCCCTTTCAGCTGCATTGTCTACGATGTAGCCCAGAAAGCGTATGCTACCAACTCAAGCAGCTGCTTTTTCACCAGCGTTTCGCTGTAGGTGATGTTTTTGCTTTTGAACCGCTCCTGTATTTTTTTTTCTTCCAAGCTGTCGTCGGCAATTTGTCTTCTCGCCGGGTATGGTAAGGTGCATTGCCCAAAACAATGACGCTAACAGGTGGCAACGGAACGCCAATAAACCATCTTTCGTAGCGATTTTCGTAAATTTCTTGGTGGTAGTCGCCTGTTTTTTCGCCTCGCAATGCAACCAAGCAGCCATCGACGGAGCCATTATCGCTGCCGGTGTGCGTCATAGTCAGACGCCGGCATTTTTATGCAAAAAAAGGTGAGGCGTGCAGACTGCGCACAAGAGTAGAGAAGTGGACAACACGAACGCCTCACCTCTTTTTTGCATAATGAATCCTTACCAACCAGCTCAGCTTTCTGTCATTCTAAGTTAGGATTTTCTAGGCGGTTGTTTCAGACCTGTCGACAGGCCATTTGCTCGAGTGTACAGGCGTCCGCGCTTCGGCACCATGGTGTCTCTCCACACGATCGACCGATTGTGTTCCGCCGTCATCCATGTCTCGTCGAGGAAAAAGATCTTTCGGCCTTCCGCCCGGTAGCACTGCACGTTACAAAGGTAGTGATTCCGCCATTCAGCCATGTCATCCCGGTCGATAAGAAGCGAATCGCGGCTCCTCTTCTCGTCCTTGAATCCGATCTCGACAAGCAGACTATGCACAGTACACGGCTTCAGTGATGGGAGATCCATGCGATTCGAAAACTCGTTAGTTATCTTCTGAACAGTCGGCATCTTGTTGCGGCGAAAGAAATCGTGCACACGTGACCTCAGCGCGCACAACGTGAAGCTGTAACACTTCGTGCTGCGTCTTTTTTTCTCCGCATATCGTGGGCGTTTTCGCGAGGGCGTCCACACTTTGCCACAAGAAATATGTGACGCTTTGACTTCCCTCCTCTCGCTGAAAACTTTGCTTTCGCTGACACCGAGCATCTCGGCGACAAACTTGGTCATATCCTCCACGCTGTGTTCAGGCTCCCTGTTACGCCAATGCGTGTAGCAGTGGAAGATCATGTTGCGTGAATCTCTATTCAGGATGTGGCCACTCTTGTTCTTCTTGTCGAGACTCCTTGGTCCTGTGGACATTGAGGCGACATAAGACTCGTTCGGTAACAAGGGATCACATTCCGATGTCACCTCGCTGGGCTACATTTCGGAAAACTCGCACGTAATGCCTTTCGCGAAGTGGCGAGATTGCAGGCTTGCAAAAAATAGTGAAAAGAGAAAGAAACTGTGAAAACACAAAACCAAAATGTATAAATATTATGCTATTTAAAACCAAGAGTATTTATTTGAAACAATGAATGAAGCATTTTTATACCTTTCTTGCCTCGATCGTCTTCTCGCCCCAGGTTTGTAATGGTTTCGATAAGTGCGTTTTTTAAAAGTACTTCTTAAAAGCTACTTAAAAACAAGTAGCAAATGTGTCGTCTAAAACAAGTAAAGAGTAAAAGCCATGCAGAGCTGCTCTTTCTACTTGTGTCACTTGCAATGAAGCTAAAGAGCAGGCGACGCGCAACGTTGTGGAGGACACGGGGTTATTTTACTCTCGCAATCCGGCATGTGCTGTAGCACGTGAGAGCTCTACTAAACCAGTCGTCGAAATAACAAGTCTTTACTTATACTGAGAAATGCGCGTTTCATGAGCACGATTTCTTGAGCGGGACTATATTAGTAGCGGAGGCAATCGGCTGTCGCGCTTCGGTCATCTGAGCGGGGCCTCTCCTTTTTTCTAAAGTTGTACTCGACTATAGGCATGTAAGATAGTCAAGAACAAGCACAGTTCTGTAAGTCAGCCATCAGTATTCCCATCCAACGAAGAGATCGCGTTTGTTGATTTCCCGTGAGGATGTGATGATTTTTTACATGTACTACACACGACTTTCTTGATTGCAGTCTAAATAATATTTTTCCTCAAATAAAAGCTTTCATTTGTTAAACCAGTGCTTGCCGTGTATTCATTCTGGTGTATTCTTTGTTCGTGCGTTGCCCAAAAATGGCCAGATTCCAAGTCACTCGCTTTTCAATTTTTCTGCAGTTCATAGTCATACGTTGTTTTCGCACATAAAACCCATGAATATTTTTCACCGTTTGATGCAAAACATGGCGTGTTGATTTTTTTTATTTGTCTTATTTCCTTCCAAGTGTACACACACAGTGCGCAGGAAAACATTAGGCATATTGCCGAAGCTATTTTGTTCCTATATTCGTGTACAATTTGGAGCAGTAAAAATGAACAAAAGATTGAAGGTATTTCAAGCTACAGCACATACAGCGTCATTTTGTATGTTAGTCATGACAATTGTAATATGACATGAAACAAGGACTTTCCTGGTATATCAAACACTGTCACAAACCGTCATTTAAAGGAAATATTCCAAATTCACCAAGAATTACGATACACCCTTATGCGCAGCTGTATACCAGTTTTCATTTCACGAAATATGGCTGGCGCGGACACTCTTGTGCGGCACGTTGCAAACGGCACTAATTGTGGCGCAACTGCCTCGCTAATCTGGAGAGGCGGCAGGAGGGTGACGCGAGGGCACGATTTACTGCAGCCGCCGCAGAAAAAGCTCCGCTCATTCAGCCCCTTGGTGAACAGACGACACGTATAGTAGAGTGCTTTAGTTGAGCGTCCTTCCGGTACACTCCACTCCGAGTGGCCCCACTAAGCCAAAGTGGTGCGGGGGGGGGGGGGGCGATTTTCATGTTGTAGTTATACGTTTAGCGTAGCGGAGCGGACCTTACGAAGTTGCAGCACCCTCTGGCCAAATTCAAGGTAATAGAGGAAAATAAAAACACCTCCTAATCACTTTTATACAGTAAAACACACGCACGCGCACGCACACACACACACACGCACACACACGCACACACACACACACAGTGTGTGTGTGTGTGTACCTTTTCGTCCATGAAGTCTCTAGACGTGCGCTTGTAATGCCTTACCGGTTGATTTCATCCAATGGAAAAGAAAGCGAAGTTTTGGGGAACGCCACGTGATAGCCAGGGAGCTTGCTTTCTGCACCCAATCCAATCCTTTCTGACGCCAATGATAGCCAAAGCGCTGCGCAGCACGCTCCGCTCAGGGAACTTCTAAGCGGACCGTGTTCCTCGCTCCGCTAGCCCGCTTACGCCTAAGCCAACGGCGCATGCGCATTCGCGCTTCTGCTCCGCTCAGCTGCTGAGCGAAGCGTAAACGCGCTCAAATAAAACACTCTAGTACATCGCCCTCAAGAACGGAGCGGAGGCGAGCGAGCGTATCGAGGCGACGACGCGCGCTACTCAGGCGGCAATCGTCCATCATGAGCCGCACTACGCTTCTCACGCTTTCCCTAACCCTCCTCGCCCGCTTTCCTCCGCACGCGCCCTCGGCTATCACCGTCTTTCATCCCCCGCTGCGTTCCTCTCTTATTTCGCGGCGCTCGTTGACTTGGTTACGCCGAAGGACGCCGCTGACGCCCAGCGCAGGAACTGGTACCTAAGATTCACGCTCTAGAATTAAGAAATTTTCGGCCCTCCCGTAATCTAGAGCACAAGTAAGCATGAAATGGCTACCGGCAAAGCAAATCGGTTGGATATGATACTACCCACAATCATAAAATGGGTGTAATGCGTCATCGCAACGGCACACCCTACCGTACCGCACCCCGCCATAGTGTGCAGTAGTCCCTATGAACGCAATAGTTTCCTGTCTCGGACAGAACCTCATTGCAAGTATCGTCGCGGTTAAACAGCCACCCGCGGAGCAATGAAGTGCTGGTGCATCGCGGATGACTGCAATATATCGCGAAATTAAAGCAAGTACAGAGCCGCGCTCAAATCGCATTACGGGGTATTGTAATCTGTATTTTTGCAAGGTTCTCAAAATATTTCTGGTTAGGACCATTGGAGCAAAACAAGTTACCCATTAACTAATAAATCTATAGAACTTTCCAGCTGGCTGTAGTTTTCCTGTAAAGCTAGAATGCTTGACCAATCTGGTGCTAAGTTTAACACTAAGTAAAACACTAAGTATAACCCTTTTACTGCTAAGTAAAACAAGAAAGCTGTAAATGAGAGCTTGACCCATTGGTCACGTTCCTTATATCTTAACACATCAAGAACGTGTGCCTATATTACACTACTATAGGCCAAAATACTTCTCTTCTCTTGGCTTAGCTGCAAAAATGACATGTCTGGAAATGTTCTGGAGCCATAAATACACTACTGCCTGAGAGCGGATAAAGAGCCTGCTGCAACTTGTCCGTGTCTTTCGTCTCCCTATTTCATTTCATTTATTTTCACCTTAAAGGCTCGGAGGCATCACGTAAGGGAGGGCTTTAACCCTTGTAGCAATGTTAGAACAAATTTACAGAACAGTAAAGCAACAACAATAAAGAAATACAAGCCAGGAACAATTGTGAAAAAAGGGGAACATCGTGTTAGAGTAAGGGTAGGTTGGATCGGTAACTAAACAGTGTGGTTATTTACCACTTCGCGGAACGTTTCATGGTCAGTGCATGACACGATATCTTCTGGCAGATGGTTCCAATGGGTAATAGCGTCGGGGAAAAATGAAGTGTTCATGGCAGATGATCGGGCGTTAATGTTTGCTATGGGACGACTGTGGCTTAAGCGAGAGGATGTACGTAAGGGTGGATTTAACCGGGAATGCCTGGAGTGTGGATGGTAATAAAAGGTGTGAAGCAAGCAGAGACGAGAGATGATCCGGCGGGAAGCAAGTGATGGTAGTTCAAGCGTACGCTTTATTTCGGTCATGCTGGCATCACGAGAGTAAATTGAAGTTATATACCGAGCAGCGCGACGTTGTATTGCTTCTATGTCATAGGTTACATATGATTAGGAAGGGTGCCAGATAGATGACGCATATTCTAACTGTGGACGTACGAATATTAGGTGTGCTAGCTTCTTTATTTCTGGTGATGGGGCTTTCAGGTTGCGTTTGAAATATTCAAGGGTGCGTGAAGCATTAGAACAGATGGTGTCAATATGAGTAACCCATGATAGTGTCGATGTCATGTGAACGCCAAGATATTTGTAAGACGGGGCAATATTGATAGGAGCTGAATTTTTGGTGTAGTTCTGACTGGTTCAGCTGTGTTTGCGGGTGAATGACAGAGCTTTGCATTTAGTAACGTTAAGCGGCATGTACCATTTCTCACACCATACTGCGATGGAATCGAGATCCTGTTGTAGTGCGGTGACATCATTCGAGCCTTTGATTGGGGAATATAGGACACAGTCATCCGCGAAAAGACGTAATTTATTCTTAATGTAGCAGCTAAGTCATTGATGTAGATGAGGAAAAGTAGAGGTGATAAACCAGCGCCCAGTAGCACACCCGATGTTACGCTGCTAACAAATGAATTATGGTTATTTGCCGAGGTAAACTGCGTGCGCCCTTTTAAGATGTGTTCAAGCCAGGTAAGCAAGCTAGTTGGGATTCCGAAAAGTAGAGGTGATAAACCAGCGCCCAGTAGCACACCCCATGTTACGCTGCTAACAAATAAATTATGGTTATTTGCCGAGGTAAACTGCGTGCGCCCTTTTAAGAAGTGTTCAAGCCAGGTAAGCAAGCTAGTTGGGATTCCGATAGATGCGAGTTTTTGAAGTAGGTGATTGTGGGAAACGCGGTCGAATGCTTTCGAGTAATTTAAGAAAATGGCATCAATCTGCACATGAAGGTCCATGAAATGCAGAATGTCATGGGTGAACACGGCGAGTTGGGTCTCGCATGAAAATAATTTTTTGAAGCCGTGGTGGTTAGGGTAAATGTTACTGTCTGTGTAAGACCATAATAATAATACCTTTATTCATGAAATATGCAACCTCAACCTGATTTACGGTCTTTAGGTAGTTGTGCTCTGAATTTCGAATCTGTGACGTTTCTTATGTTTTATTACCTATCATTGTTATTAGCATAGTCATCGTAATCATCCTTATTGTGAGAGTGAATACACTCTTTCAACCCCTTAATAGTTTGCGTGTTTCTCTGGCTGTTTACGTGACCTTCACGGGGACTTTATATAACGCGGGTGTTTCTACGAAAACTGTGGTTTTTAGAGTTGGCCGTTTTGATATAAAAGGACGATTCCTTGAGATGCATGGCGTGAGTGATGCGACCACAAGGTGACGGGGTGACACAAGATAACTATTCGATATTTTTCAAAAAGTTATTAACATTGACACCTTTAGTTTCACCGCTAATGTAACGTAGATTGAAGACGTAGTCTTACAAATTAGATATTTCTCTTTAATGGCGGGCCAGAAGAACGTGCAGCTTACGCACTTCGTCGTCTTTCGTGGCGCCGACTTTGCGCGTGCCGTCCTGCGGTGCGGGAGCACCACCTCTTTGTGTCAATTGCCCCCCAAGTGAAAAGCGACCGTCTCGGTCGCGTTAAAAAGTTCTTTCAGCGACCTAAGAAATAGATCTCCTCAGGTGCATCTCGGCATTCACGTAGGCGCATAGTATGGTTTCATGCGCACTACATGAACAACTTCAGCGCGAGGACGACGACGGAGCGAACCGGGGTCAGAAGTGCAGGGGACGACTTCGTAGGTCACGTCACTGAGGTGGCGTGTGACCTTGTAGGTACCAAAACACCGGCGGATCAACTTTTCCGAGAGTCTACGGCGACGGGTGGGTGTCCAGACCCACACGTAGGCGCCGGTATTGCAATGGGCGTCGCGTCGACGCCGGTTGTATCGAAGGGTGTCGGTATGCTGTTGGCTCCGGATACGATGCCGAGCAAGCTGGCGTGTCTGTTCGGCTCTTTGTGCGAACTCTTCTACGTGCTCGTTGGTCGGTCTAATATCAGCCAGAGGTAGCATGGCGTCAAGTGTTGACGTGACGTGGCGCCCGTATACAAGTTCTAAAGGCGTAAACTGTGTCGTCTCCTGTATAGCAGTGTTATACGCGAAAGTCACATAGGGTAAGATATCGTCCCACCTCTTGTGCTCTATATCGACATACATGGAGAGCATATCAGCCAGCTTTCTATTCAGACGTTCCGTTAATCCATTGGTTTGAGGGTGAAACGCAGTGCTCTTGCGGTGAGAGCTATGCGTCAGCTGGAGAACGTCCCGCATAAGTTGCGTTGTAAATGCTGTACCGCGGTCGGTGAGGAGAACAGACGGTGCACCATATCGTAGGACGATGTGGCGTACAAAGAACTTGGCCACTTCATACGAATTTGCTCCCGGAATAGCTTCGGTTTCGGCGTACCGGGTTAAGTAGTCGGTAGCGACGACAATCCATATGCTGTGCGAAAAGGTCACTGGGAAGGGCCCAAGTAGATCCATTTCTATTTGTTGGAACGGTGCTTGAGGAGGGCCCACAGGATGGAGAAAGCCAGCCGGTTTAACTGGTGGTTTCCTGTGGTGCTCATAATCGCTGCAGGTCTTCACGTACCTTTGCACACAAGAATAAGGCCGGGGCTAGTAATACTTCTGTCGTATCCTTGCTAATGTCTTAGCGAATGCCAGGTGTGCCGCGCATGGCTCAACATGGCAGGCTTGCAAAATGTCTTGGCGTAACGCCGACGGCATGGCGAGGAGGTATGAACTGGGGCCGTTTCCACAGTTTTCCCTGTAAAGGACTTTGTTGTGCAAGTAGTATGATGATAAACCTCGCACGAGCGAGCTGGGTAAAATACCTTCCACTCCTTGGAGGTGCTCCATCAGTGGCAGCAACTCAGCGTCAACGCGCTGGTACTCAGCCATGTTTATGGCGTCAATAACGCCGACAAATGGCAAGTCATGGTCAGGGTCCGAGGGCATCGTAGGGAGTGGTGCACGTGGCAGTCAGTGTCACTGTGGTTCTTCCAGATCGGTAGACAACTGTAACACCGTATCTCGTAAGCACAGGCTTCAACGGGCTAGTCTGCCTGAAGGAGTCTTGAGGTTGGCAAGCCAGCAGAGGGTGTGGTGATCGCCGACAGCCTTAAAGGTTCTAACGTACAAGTAGTGTCAGAATTTACCAATTGCCCACACAACCGCTAAGCATTCTTTTTCAGTGGTTGAGTAGTTTTTCTCAGCCTTCGTGAGAATGCGGCTTGCATAAGCAATACTGTGTTCCGCACCAGCTTGCCACTGCACAAGAACTGCGCCGATACCCGCATTGCTGGCGTGAGTATGAATTTCAGTGTCAGCGTCTTCGTCGAAATGAGCAAGTATTGGGGACGCTTGCAAACGCTTGCGCAATTCATTGAACGACTGATGCTGCTCGTCCGCCCAAATGAAAGGCTCATCGTAGCGTGTAAGCCGTGTCAGAGGCTCAGCCATTCTCGAGAATCCCTCGACGAAGCGCCTATAATATGCGCAGAAAAGAAGGAAGCGTTGCACAGCCTTCTTGTCTGTGGGTGGTGAAAACTTGGTGACGACAGCTAACTTGTCGGCTCTGGCCGGACGCCTTGAGGACCAACGACATGGCCAAGAAAGTTGAGCTCTTGGAACCCGAAGTAGCATTTTTCAGGCTTGACAGCGAGGCCGGCAGTATGGATCGCAGTGATGAGACTCTCGAGTCGTGTAAGATGGTCGTCAAATGTGCTCGAGAACACGATGACGTCATCCAAGTATACGAGGCAAATTTGCCATTTGATCATTATTCAAAAGACTAGCGCACAATAGCAGGGACGCAGACAGAGAAGACGACAGGACGAGCACTAAACATCAACTGAGGTTTTTACTCTGAGCGAAGGTACATATATACATTTCGGTGGTGCTTGCGCACACAGGGTTAAAACAGTAACGGCACATTCTAATCAAAATGTGGCGGACTGTTCTGTAAGTATATTTTTTCTCTTTTGGAGAAGGCAAGTGATCCCGTGCTGACACAGTTATCACCTTCCCTGTCAAAGTGATATGCCTCACAAATCTCGCGCCCCCACCTTGTGCCTCCCCTACCAAGCACACACGTGGTATCAAATGCAGGAACGCACCCGCATCGCTTACAATGCATGGCCAAATGGCCGCCCCACGCTAATGAATCTACCAGCGTTCGGTGCTCTCGTAGCCGTTCATTTAGGCAGCGACCAGTCTGCCCCACGTAGCATCTACCGCAAGAGAGAGGTACGCGGCATACGAGCCCAACAATGCAGGGTACAAACTTGCATTCATGTTTTATGGCACAGACCAGTTTTTTCTTTTCGTTTACGGCTTTGCACATACGCACCAGCTTTTCCGGGGCAGTGAACATCACGTCCACGCCACACATCTCTCCAACTTTTCTCAGCCGGTGCGATAGCTGGTGCCCGTTCGGTATAGCTGTGCGCTTCAGCTTCTTGCAGCTTTTTTCGGCTGCTACGCCAGGGTATCCACCTGCTCTGATTTCTTTCAGGAGGCATTCTGTCACAGCCGTCACGATATATTTTGGAAAACCTACGTTCTGTCTGCAATGCTTAAATAATTCATGAATTAGTATTCTGATTGTTTCCATGTATAATGCAATTTCATTGCATGCTCATGCATTCTAAGTTTCCAATAAAAAAAAATACTTTGTGTAACTGTATATATTGGCATGCGCGACCTCTTCTGCACAATTATTTAAAGATATTATGTGAACTTTTTACCTTCTTTATGTGAATTGTTATATGCACTCTTGCAAGTTGCTAGTTGTCCATTTTCCAGAAACTGATGTACTGAAATCCTTTTTTTTTTACTCTGTTGAGCTCAAAGTGTGTAAGCTGCCCCGAATTGCGGAGGGAGAGGGACCTTTGTCAGGCTTGATTGCACTTAGCCCCTGCCTTGCAGTGAGCTTTGTATATTGCTTGCTGTAAATAAAATACTTACTTACTTACTTAAAAAAAATGCACCACGTCAGAATTGACATTGCTCCACCCGCCCCAAATTTCGGTTGTGCCACATGCAAATTTCAAATTGGCCCACCCCCAAATTTCAACTTGACTCGTCCCCAAATTTCAGTTGGGTCACTCCCAGACTTCATGTTGCCCGACACGCAAATTTAAGTTGGTCTACACCCAAATTTCTTGTTGGCCCACAGCCAAATTTCAGTTGGCCCACCCTTTCTGTAAGCTTCCCCATGCATTTTCCAAGGAGCCTTATGTATGTTTATGAGTATTCTCTCTTTGTTTCATTCTTTTTTCCTTTAAATGATTCTCTGTCGCTTAAAAACTACCAATTATCTACATTTACACCATCTGAACGATAAAAGGTTTAACTTTGGAAATTGCGCGTTTTTATGTAGAAACAAGGCATCACACTTAGCGCGTGAAAGACCTCGCCAAGGAATGCTTACGCAGTAATGAGAAAGAATTATCTAGCGTAAATAACTTATTGGGTTAGTAATGGATGGCCCACTCTGTGGCGCCAGTACTGCACTGCTACTCTTCATTGATGGTGTTTGCAGAAGCGTTGAAGCAAGTTATCGACAAAAACTGCACTGTACGTCGAGTGACAGCTATGATGTTGAAACACGCCTATGAAACCGCCGCACTGAGTAGCTTCCAAAGCTTTGAATCGCTTTAATCTTACGGAACAAAGATGGCGCTTTGAGGCATATATAGCCATGGCACAATAATACAGACAATGGGGAAGATCTTACTTCATTTAGATAGCAATTGCATGCGCGCTCGTGGGCTCCAAGGCAGTCCCGTCATTGGCACCGTCACTATCGCACGGTCGCCATAGAGAAGGAAGTTTAACAAGCACGGATACTCCCACTGAGCTCAACGGCCGAATCAACTGTAGCGCATGAAGCCGCCGGCATTAATACGTGAACCATGAGCCCATTTTGAACTCGAGCTGGTACGCGTCCCACCGGGTGCGCCGATCGGCGACGCATTTTTTTCTTTTTTGTTGGCTTCTACTGCTCAACTGTGCGCGGTCGTTTCATTAGTTCGTAAAAATGTTTGCAAACGATCTTTACAAGCCTCTATCGAATCTGTATCCGCTGCCTCTATGGAGCTGCAGCGGTGGCGTAGAGATAGAGCATCCGCCTCGCGACCAAGAGGACCGTGGTTCGAATCCTGGTACCGTGCAATTTTCTACCGGATTAAAAAAAATCCACGTGTTGATAAAATTGAATAAACAGACCTGGAGTGCGGCCTCATCCCGGTGACAAGAACCGGTAACGCACTCCCTCACCAGAGCAGGATTGCCCACCCTGGTTGAGTGCCCAATCACTATCATCACAATATCCTATATGAATAAAACAATCAAACTCCGGCCCTCAGTCCCCAGCAGCTGCGAAGCAACTGACCACGGCGGCGGTCAGACATGCAACGCAGCAGAGGGTGCTAAGAATCGCTGGTTCCGGACAGGCCGCCATTGGAATCTGAACCTGGCAGCGTTTAACGCTAGAACGTTATCTAGTGAGGCGAGTATAAGTGCTATTAGAGAGCAGTAAATGGGATATAATAGGGCTCAGTGAAGTTAGGAGGACAAAAGAAGCACACACAGTTCTAAAGCGGAGAGACAAGAACTAGGAGCCGGATTCCTGATTAATAAGTACGTAGGTGGTAACATACAGGAATTCTATAGCATTAACCAGAGGGTGGCAGGTCTTGTTCTTAAACTTAATAAGAGGTGCAAATTGAGGATCGTACAGGTCTACGCCCCTACACCAAGTAATCATCACCAGGAAGTCGAAAGTTTGTATGAAGACTATGGAATCGGCGATGGATAAAGTCAAAACAAAATGAACTATACTGATGGGCGACTTCAATGCCACGGTGCGCAAGAAGCAGGCTGGAGACAAGTCAGTGGGGGAATATGGCATAGGCTCTAAGAATAGCAGGGGATAGTTATTGCCGAACAGAATAATATGCAGATAATGCACACCTTCTTCCGCAAGCGGGATAACCGACAGGGGACGTGCAGAAGCCTGAAGGGTGAGACTAGAAATGAAATAGACCTTTTACTCTGCGCTAACCCTGGCATCATACAAGATGTGGACGTGCTCGGCACAGTGCGCTGCAGTGACCATAGTCTGGTAAGAACTGGAATTAGCCTAGACTTGAGGAGGGAAGACAAGAAACTGGTACATAAGAAGCCGATCAATGAGTTAGCGATAAGAGGGAAAATAGAGGAATTCCGGATCAAGCTACAGAACAGGTATTTGGCTTTAGCTCAGGAAGAGGATCTTAGTGTTGAAGATATGAACGACAATTTTATGGGCATCATAAAGGAGTGTGAAATAGAAGTCGGTGGTAACTCCGTTAGACAGGATGCCAGTAAGCTATCACAGGAGACAGAAGATCTGATCAAGAAACACCAATGTATAAAAGCCTCTAACTCTACAGCTAGAATAGAACCTAATCAACAAGCGTAAGACAGTCGACATAAGAAAATATAATATGTATAGAATTGAACATGTTCTCAGAAGCAGAGGGAGCCTAAAATCAGTGAAGGAGAAACTAGGAATAGGCAAGAATCAGATGTATGCGTTAAGAGACAAAGCCGGCAATATCATTACTATTATGGATGAGAGAGTTCAAGTGCCTGAGGAGTTCTACAGATACTTCTACAGTACTAGTAGCACCCACGACGATAATGGAAGAGATAATAGTGTAGAGGAATTTGAAATCCCACAAGTAACGCCGAAAGAAGTAAAAACCCCTTGGGAGCTACGCAAAGGGGGAAGGCAGCTGGGGAGGATCAGGTAGCAGCAGATTTGTAGAAGGATGGTGAGCAGATTGTTCTAGAAAAACTGGCCATCCTCTATACGCAATGTCGGATGACTTCGAGCGTACGGGAATCTTGGAAGAACGCTAACATAATCCTAATTCATAAGAAAGAGGATGCCAAAGACTTGAAAAATTATTAAGAGCAGCACCGTGGGATCAATACTTCAGTGGGTCCGGTGGCGGCATGGCGAACGCCCGTTTCAAGCACGTCTGTTTTATCTTGCAGGTAACATACAATTATAAATGTTACGCAAGTGATAACCATTGTTTGCTGCTGCTACCAGACCCTCTGAATTATACTGCCATTTTGATACAGTTGGCGCATTGCCTAAAAATGTCATTGCTGTTGCTTTGCGGTGACGTTGAGACCAATCCTGGTCCAAACGTGGACGAAATGCTGTCGCAACTGCTGGCTGGGCAGGCCCGCATTAGCCAAGATATAGCTAGCCTATCTGAAACGGTTGCGTCATTTGATAGTCGTCTAAAGAATGTTGAGGAAATGGCGGCGACTATGTCAAACGTAGCACCACGTGTAAGCGAACTTGAGCACACCGTCGCCGCGCTTCAAAAACAAGTAGGCAAGCTAGATCGTCAGAACGATGGGTTAGAAAATAGACTCCGTAAAAAGAATTTGGTTATTCATGGCTTGCGTGAAAGGCCTTCCGAGTCGGCTGATGATCTGCTTAAATCTGTATTGGAACTCGTATCAGTTAAACTCGGTGTAAAATGCGACGACATAGTGCGTTGCCAGAGGCTTGGAGCGGAAAGAAAGGATAAACCTCGGCCGGTAATAATTAAATCACTGGATTTCAGAACAAAGGTTGCTATCTTGAACAACGCCCAGAAACTTAAGGGAACTAATATATACATGAACCAGGATTACTCTGCACGGGTACGGATGGCACGTAGAGCGCTGTTGCAGAACTCGCAAAATATGCGCAAGAATGCTGGTAAATTTAGACTTAAACACGACACACTCACGCAGTCAACCTCAACGAGGTAGCACACCGCGAAGCTCGAGGTCTTACTCGCCGAGCTGAGCAAAGAGTGACTTCCATCGGTCAGGAGAACGCGGAGGAGGAAATCTGGAGAGAAAAAGATATATTAACAAGATTTAGTGATATTACCAAATTCTATCAAAATCGGAGGCGAGTATTACCACCGCCTCACACTAAACTGAACAGAGCTGAGTCCGTTACTTGGAGGCGACTACAAACAGAAACTTATACGAGTCCCGTGAAACTAAAAACTTTCTACCCCGATATATACGAGAGCGATATGTGCAAGCAATGCAAGTCTGTTAGAGCCACCCTTCAACACATGTTATGGGGATGTGAAATATACCAAAATTAAATAGCAGTCTCCCAAGAAACTCTACGGGCGCGGTGGTCGGCCGCGCTGCTCAGCTCAGGACTCCAAGACCAACTTTGGGCCGTCCAGCGAGACAAGGAAGCCACATGGCAGCAGCAGCTCCCACTGGCCATCTAGGTGGCCCCAGGCCCGGGCTTCCCAATCGCCGGATTCCAAATAAAGTTATCACATCATCATCATCATCATCACGATTGACGGTGTTCGTTACATGTGGGACACTGATAAGAATGTCATTGTTAAGGCTTGAGCGCGTTCACCTTCAACGGTGTCAGCCTCTGTGCCTTCGGCTCCCGTGAAATCGGCTTCTGCAAAAGCGACTAGCAAGAATACAGCTTCGGCTAATGCCGATTCGGCTCGTGTTGACTGACGCTGCGATCAGAATATAACTGTCCTCAATATAAATGCGAGGAGTGTACTCAACAAAGCTGAGGCTCTCAACTGTTTGGTGGAAAGCCACAACCCAACAACTGTCTGTCTTACTGAGACTTGGTTTAATGAATCTGTTATTGATATCGAAATTTTGCGTCCTGGTTATGCACTTCTTCGGAAGGACAGGCATGTTGGCCGTGGTGGTGGTGTGGCAATTCTCATTAAAACAAGTCTTAAATTTTCTTTATTAGCTGAACTTCCTGGCATTGAGGCTATTTGGTGCAAAGTATACAGCAGAGGTATTGTAATAGTTGTTGGTGTTATTTATCGCCCTCCGAGCTCCGATGATATTTTTCCTGCTATCAATGAGTACCTTACTATAACGAGTTGTGTGGTTGCAAATTATTGTTAGCCGGGGATTTCAATCTCCCCTGCAAAAACTTGAGCACGCTTACCCCAACTGGCCGTGATAGGGCGCTTTGCGCTTCCCTGATCGACCTGGTTATTTCATTTGGGTTAACTCAACTTGTGCATTTTGTAACGCGCGAAAACTCAATATTAGACCTTATGTTTCTAAACCAACCACTCTTATCGCACGGAGTTAAATGTGAAGTCACCGAAGGCTTATCTTACCATAAAGCTGATGAAATTGCTTTAAATTTAGTGTGCCCTCGACTAAGACCTGAATTCACAACCGTTTTTGGCTTTTCTGAAGCTGACGATACTTCCGTACTTGACGCTTTAGCCTCAACTTTTCATGACTTCCAATGCTGTAGTGAACTTTGCAATGTAGACACGCTGCTCCTTAAATTTTGTGACATTGTCCATGAATGCCTGCCAAGGTACGTGCCCCAAAGATGTATTAAACGGAACCAAAGACACCCTTGGTATAATAGCGAAATAATTCAGCTCACTTGTCGCATTAAGCGGCTACGTAAGCAAAGCCATTCCGAGTGTAAGGACAATACTTCTTTATTCAACACGTTGAAGTCTAAATTAAGAGCGAAAATGCAAGAGGCTAAGAACTTTTACGTTAATAATACATTGGCTACATTTGTGAAAAAAAATCCATCCAGGTTCTGCAGGTCGATTAGTCCTGCATCTTCTGTACCTTCTTCCTCTATTCTTAATGACCAATCCTGCTCCCAATCTGAAACTATAGCCAATGCCTTCAACAACTTCTTCAAATCTGTTTTTTCTACCGATAATGGCACCAATCCCCAATTTTCCGCGTGCTGCAATCTGCCCCCTCTTCCAAATCTTGATGTTACCTCCTCCGGAGTTCATAACCTCATATTAAAACTTGATGTAACGAAAAGCCGACGCCCAGACGGCATTCCAAATATGTTCCTAAAGAGGTACTCAGAATGGTGCGCAAGCTATCCGACTATAATATTTAAGAAATCAATAGGCTCTACAACAGTTCCCCGGCTGTGGAATTTGGCTAACGTCGTGCCCGTATTCAAGTCCGGAAACAAACAAATAATACCAAATTATAGGCCAATATCTTTACTTTCCACCAGCGCTAAACTCTTGGAGCACCTTATTCATAAGCACATTGTGGAATATCTAAATTCAAACAATATTCTTTGCCGATCGCAGCACTGTTTTCGCGCTGGCTATTCCATTGTTACGCAGTTGCTAGAATTTACACACAACATTTCTTCTTCCCTTAACAGCTGAGGACCGCTTGGTGCCATATTTATTGACTATTCTAAAGCTTTCGATTTGGTTTGCCATGCGAAGCTTTTAGTTAAACTTCGTACATTTTTTTGGTGACAGCAAGATGGTTGATTGGATAGCTGAAGACTTACGGTCGCGCTCTCAATTTGTTACGTTTAACCGCGCGAAGTCGTCAGAGGTACAGATTACATCTGGGGTGCCGCAAGGATCGGTGCTGGGGCCGCTTTTGTTCAATATTTTCATAAATGACGTAGCAAAAATAATTGGTGATACTCAAGTTAAACTTAGAATGTATGCAGACGACTGCGTAATCTACGACACTATCTCTGATGCTCATGATCAGGTTGCGCTAAATAACGTTTTTTCATTGTTTTGTAACTGGAGTGAAACCTGGCAAATGTCTATTAACTTAAAAAAGACGGTAGCTATGACCTTTTCAAACAAGAAACAGACCCTTTCTTTTACTTATACGAATGACGGAGTCAGTCTAGTACATGTTACGGAGTTTAAATACCTCGGTGTAACTCTAACATCAAATTTAAAATGGCGCAAGCATGTTGAAATAATCTGCAATAAGGCTCGTTGAAAACTTTGGTATCTCCAACACACGTTAAGCAACTCAACAAGAGAATGCAAATTGACTGCATACAAAACTTTGGTCAGGCCCATACTAGAATATGCATCGGTTGTTTGGTCACCTCACCTCAAGCACGACATAGCTATGTTAGAATCTGTCCAAAAAAAGCACTCAGGTTCATTTTTCATCGCTATGACCGGCAATTGTCGCCTACTGCGCATGCGCACGTTTTAACGCTGAAATCTCTCGAACATCGGCGTACTTCTGATCGCGTTATCCTTTTTCATAAGATAGTTCACACAGGCTTGAGTGTTCTGGCGCCGATTTCTTTTGCTGCACGCTGCACTCGACGATCTGATCCCCTGAACATTGTGCCCTCCAGGTCGAATCTTGATTCTTTTAAGTTTTCCTCCTTTCCGTGGACGGTGGATTTATGGAATAAACTTGATGGGTCTCTGCGCAGACTCGCTACCGAGCATTTTGAAAATGAATTGCGCAATTAAGTATTCTAGTAATGTTTCCTTGTATTCTGGTGAATCTTGTTGAAATTATTTGTAATTGCATTTTTTTATTATTACTCTGTACTCACTTCTGCTATGTCTCAGCAACTGAGAAAGCAGTATTTGTAAATAAAATAAAATAAATAGACCACTCAGCTTACTGTCCGTTGCCTACAACGTCTTCACTGAGGTAATCGCAGATACAGTCAGGAACACCTTAAACTTCTGGCAACCAAAGGACCAGGGAGGATTCCGTAAAGCCTACTCAACAACAGATCACATTCACACTATCAATCAGGCGATAGAGAAATATGCGGAATATAATCAGTCCTTATATATAGCTTCCATTGAATACGAGAAAGCGTTTGATTCAGTCAAAACTTCAGCAGTCATGTAGGCATTACGGAATCAGGGTGCAGACGAGCCGTATGTAAAAGTACTGAATGATATCTATAGCGGCCCCACAGCCACCGTAGTCCTCCATAATGAAAGCAACAAAATCCCAATAAAGAATGGCGTCAGGCAGGGAGATACGATCTCTACGATGCTATTCACAGCGTGTTTACAGGAGGTATTCAGAGACCTGGATTGGGAAGAATTGGGAATAAAAGTTAATGGAGAATTCCTTAGTAACCTTCGATTCGCTGATGATATTGCCTTGCTCAGTAACGCAGGGGACCAATTGCAATGCATGCTCCCTGACTTGGAGAGGCAAAGCAGAAGGGTTGGTCAAAAAATTATTCTGCAGAAAACTAAAATAATGTTTACCAGTCTCGGAAGAGAACAGCAGTTCACGATAGGTAGCGAAGCACTGGAAGTGGTAAGGGAATACATCTAGTTGTGGCAGGTAGTGACTGCGGATCGGGATCATGAGACTGAAATAATCAGAAGAATAAGAATGGGCTGGGGTGCGTTTGGCAGGCATTCTCAGATAAGGAACAGCAGGTTGCCATTATCCCTCAAGAGAAAAGTTTATAACAGCTGTGTCTTACCAGTACTCACCTATGGGGCAGAAACTTGGAAGCTTACGAAAAGGGTTCTACCTAAATAGAGGACGACGCAATGAGCTATGGAAAGAAGAGTGATGGGTGTGACGTTGAGGGATAAGAAAAGAGCAGATTGGGTGAGGGAACAAGCGCGAGTTAATGACAATTTAGTTGAAATCAAGAAAAAGAAATGGGCATGGGGAGGACATGTAATGAGGAGGGAAGATAACCGATGGTCATTAAAGGTTACGGACTGGATTTCAAGGGAAAGGAAGCGTAGGAGGGAGCGTCAGAAAGTTAGGTGGGCGGATGAGATTAGAACCATTTGCAGGAACAACGTGGCCACAATTAGCACATGACCGGGATGCTTGGAGAAGTATGGGAGAGGCCTTTGCCCTGCAGTGGGCGTAACCAGGCTGCTGATGCTGCTGCTGCTGCTGCTGCTGATGATGATGATGATCGAATCTGTGCAACGTGCTGTTGCATAAAGTAGACCCAAGACGAACTTGAAAAAAGGGGGTACCAGCGAAACACAAAGGACGCCCACAAAAGGAAAAGGCGTTAGATATGGACGGACGCTGTACTTGTAACAGTACTTTATTGAAATTCACATTGCCACACATAACCTCCGATGCATGCGTATATTCAACTCCTCCCAAGACATGTGCATAGATAACACCTCGAAGATACATTACGGCGTGAAAACAGCCGACACACGCGTAACTTGTGCTCCTTTCAGGACCTGCGTATGAAAGTCAATTTTTTATTAGTCATATTTTACCTACTGGATCATTTTACCTATTTACCCGTTGTGTTTCGCTAGGGCCCCCTTTTTTTTCAACTCCATCATGCACCAACTGGTCAAAGAGCTTGCGCTAGTAGACACAAGACGCCTTGTGAAAGGAAGAAATGTTTATTTTACTTTAAATAAATGCTGGTTCTAAGATTTTTGTGCATTCATCCAGCATTGTGGCACCAAGTAAGCAGCAGTATTGCCGTATGAAACTCTACCGGACGATGTCAGCTGACAAAAAGTAAATTACAAGCATGTGTAATTTCGGTATCTAGAACTTATAGGATACCTGCGCGTCAAAGCGAAACGTGTGAATGCGGTAAATGTGAAGCATTAGAAACAAAAGGAACTCGCTTTTACATATATTGCGTAGAAAATACTCGACATCCGGAACAACACCATAAAATATGAAGAAATGATGTGATTTCCAAGCATTTCCCTATTACCGGGCATTATTTCATTCCCCATTAGAGGGACTGACAACCAATTTTCATGGTACCCATTTTGTGTCATATCATGAAGTGGCAACGGGGAAAACGCTGTGTAACGATTTTTATCAGAATTTTTTTATCTGCCGTGAGGTTGTAGTCATTCACTGGAAGTAAGCTGAAAACAGTGATAGGTAAGCGCGATAGCGAATATACATCGGCATTATTAGGAGACCGACAACAAGCGTGGTTGTAACTGGCAGCAAGTATTTTGTTTATCAAGCGGATGTTCCTGCGATCCATGTTTTACGAAATCTCAAATTATTTATCCAATATTAGCTACGTGATGTCGTGGTTTCCTGTTCTACTTCTTTGGTGATTAACCAGCCAAGTGCGTTCTTTAGCCAAGCTATGCTAAGTTCTGGAAACCGCAACAACGCTCTCGCACGTAATACGCAGTTGAGCGTGTTGCCGTATCCCCGCGTGTGCTAATACGGTAGTGCTGGCTCCCATTTACGGCACAGCTTGTCATTGGCATATTGTACCTTACAGGTAGGCCACAGACCTCTGGGTACTCACTCGCAAACTCGCACCCGTAGAACAATGTGTGCGCCTTCATGCATTGTGAATGCGTTGTGGGACGCGAGCGCCGCTCGTTAGCGTGGACTGTCCTCACTTCGTAATACGCGTAGAATAAAGCCTCAAGCGTCTGATAATATACGAACTGCAGTTTTAGGCAGTAAGTATCCTGTACAGCCGCGGCCACGTCTGTGCAAAGCACGCGAGCAGACGGCCTTGCTCTGCGGGGCGACACCGTGCGACAGTTGCGGGATTTGACGCACTGTGCCCACGAGCATGCGTGGCCTAATAGACATGCAGGTCGGCTCACGCTGCTTTAAACCAGAAATTATGTTGGTAAACGCAGGTGTTTTGCCGGTTGTGCACATTACCCGAGGGCGCCATCTTACTACGCGCGATGACAAGGGAATTGCGCACGTAGGTGATAGCGTTTGCGATTCTGTCAGGGCACTTGATATGAAAAACTATGTCTTCACCAATCCCAGATAATGTTATCGACGAATGAAATGACAACATCGCACGCGTGCTGCCTATATTAGACATAGAAGTGAAACCTTTTCGCAGAATTTATTCGCACTGGCTCCCCGACTCACAGCGGATGAGCGAACCGCAATTGCTATTACGGGGCGCCCAATGACGCTGTTGTTGGCGTTATCATTTTTTCGTATCACCGCGTAATCGGAACGGCCAGAAAGCACGCATAGTTTGGCGTGAGAGTCGGGCGCGTGTTATCAGCTGAAACGCGTAATCTTTTGGCATGGCGATACCGAGAGCGCCCTGAGGAAGCATACATATTTAAACAACTGCCCGTTTTAACGTTGCCACTTGTGCAATGCAGTTCTGCATGTATATTAGGCCCCGCGTACTCCTGGGCACAGTGCGTCAGACCCCGCAACTGCCGCACGGTGTCGCCCCGCAGAGCAAGGCCTTCTGCTCACGCGCTCTACACAGACGTGGCCGCGGCTGTACTTAATAGCAGCCGACTTACGTACAGTCTTCTTATAGAGTACATCCGAAGTACCAAGATTTCACCGCCAGGTGGCACCGCTCAATGTATTTTGAGAATTTCATTAACAATTCGAAATTTTATTTCCTACTTAAATCGTGAACGGCATGCTGGATTCTGTCGCTATAAATCAAATTCATTTTATTTCCGTGAACGTGTCACAACACATTCTGGCCAGTTGTCAGCCCCTTTAAGAGCACAAATACACGACCTACAGCGCATTTCCGACACAACTTGGCCTCAGCTGACGCGAGAATGCGCTACGTACATAGAGGTGGCCACCACACACGCTCTCAGCCAGACCATGCTATACGCTCGAAGAATGCCTTCTATTCGCACTCGAGACAAATGCGTGGGCGCGAAGCCTGTTTACAGTTGAGAAGACAGAATTATATTCTGACAAGTTACTGGTTTTAAAGCTCCTCGGCGTTATCTGTAGCGCGTTCTGCCGGCGCAAGCAACGCACTCACGTGTTAACACTCTTGCCAATCGCTCGTCGCGTTTGCGACAAGCGTGAGTACCGAAAGGAGGTATATATCGGGGGGGGGGGGGGAGGGGGGCATAAAATGCGTCACATAGTTGGCTCGTAAGACTCAATACATGTGAAAATATGTGCGTCACGAGCCTCAAAAGTACTGACTCAAAGCGTGCCTCAAAAGTATCCCAAAATGTGCCAAAATTAGTTTTCAATACTGTCGGCCGTCAGAGAAAACGCGGCAAAGTTCTGAGTACACACGAAACTAAGTGCATCACAGTGGTGGGGCTGCTTTTCGCAAACTGCGTCACAAAGCCGGTTGCGGCGAGCGTGCCCAAAAACTACCGAAATAGGTTACAATAATATTGGGGCCCAAATAAAGCGTTGTAAACATACCCCAGTATGGCTCACTAAATCAAATTTACTGCATCAGGATGGCCAAGCTATTGTTCGCTAAGTGCGTCACAAGTCTCAGATGTAAGCCTAAAAAGCTTCCAATGCGTCGCAGACTGGCGAACAAAATTTAGTCCGTAGTACAATAGTGCCGCGGTGCCGTGTCGAAGTGCAGGCGGAATGCAAGGGTACACCTGGGAACCCTGGCTACATTACGCGTGAAGGGTAACAGAGCCTCGAGAGATTCGAGAGTTCGCTTGCGAAAACGATGAAGCGGCCACGAAGTGGATGCACGTTCAACGCTCCGGCCGATAGGCTCAGTGGCGGAGCCTGCCCGGACAGCATTCTACCTTCCGCTACTGGCATGAGATTTGTGCACAAATGTCGCAGAATCCGACTAGCGCTCTCGCAGTTGGGTTGCGTATAGGCACTGGTTTTAGTGGAACAGGCACTGCTTAAGCTCGACTGTTTCCCATCAGTCTCATCTCGCGCACCACCTACGTGCAACTGGCGGCCTCCTCTTCACGTCGGCGTTGTATGATACGCGCTAGCCTTCTTCCTAACAGAAGTAGCCTTAGACTACTTCAGTTTTTATTGTTTGCCTTTTCTCGTGTTCACATACGCGATGCGTCAGTTTTCTATATATGTATACGTTTCAATACATACAGTAAAGATGGGTTTTGAGTGATCGCGTGTGGTTGGTCTGTCTTTTCTTAGTGCTAAGTCTTTCTCTCGTTCTAAGCTTTCCAATATTTGGGTGACACCTCTGAAATGATGCCGAAGGTTGTACAACATAGTGACTATGGTGGCCTGGGGACAATGGAATAAGGACAAGTGTACGACGATGGTGGCGTGAAGACGAGAGCGTGATGACGACAGTACGACGAAAATCAGGCGACAAAGCTAGAGTGGCGACGATGCAGCGAGCACGACGGTATCGTCACCACGGTATGACAACAAATGCGTGACAATGACCGTATGTTGATGACGCAGTGACGACTATGGCATGACAACTGGGACATCCTCACGACCGAATGACGTCGATGGAACTGAGAAGGCGATATGACGATGAGACTGTGACTACAATTTGATGACGTTTCTGAAATTATGACGATGGTAAGACAGCGCTGCGCGAACGACATGACTAGAACCAAACGATTATGACTGTATTTCATTTCCATTTCATTATATTACCTTAAAGACCCGTTGCGTGGTATTACATCAGGGGTGGATGTGGAAAATTAATTAAGGAGGTTGCCCACTATGTTATTTACAGATGGAGCACTTGTTACTTCTACCATGAAGGCAGATGAGGCGGCGATGGCGGCGACGTGGTGCGGGAGGCCGTTCCATTCTTTAGCTGTGCGATGAAAAAATGATGACCAGCAGGTGACAGTGCGTGCACTACGGCGAGCAACATTAGTGGGTGGTCTGTGCACAACGATATGTGTGAGAGAGAGAAAGCAAGGACAGGAAAGGTAGGGAGGTCAACCAGAAGAGTATCCGGTTTGCTACTCTACACTGGGGGTGGGGGAAAGGGGATTAGAAAGAAGAAGAAAGGGAGAGAGTAAGCACAGAGTACGTGTGGGAGGGACACTATGCACAGGGACACTATAAACGGTCTCTTAAACCGGTGTACCTCAAGTATTGCAGTAATGCACGATTCGCTTTTCGTGCCAGTGACGGGTGTGGCCACGGTCCGAGTATCTTTGACTCGGTGAAAGGTCGTAAGTCTAGTCGGTGTAAAGTTTCCTGCAGAGAGAGGCGTTGTACATCGTAGTGGGGGCAAGTACACAATAGGTGCTCGATGGTCTCCTCGCACCCACAGTAATCGCACATCGGGCTCTCGGCCATTCCCAAACGAAAGGAATATGAGTTTGTGAATGCTACTCCCAGCCACAAGCGGTACAGCAAGGTTGCTTCACCGCGGGAAAGGCTAGATGGCACTTGTAGCCGTAGCATGGGGTCCAGTTTATATAATCGGCAGTTGAAGGCACCTGAACTCCAGAGATCTTGCGACTTTTTGCGTGCATGTAGGCGAAGTTCCCTGGCAGCGTCAGACCTCGCCAAAGGTATGGAACGTGTCTGGGTATCTTCGTGGGCAGACCGGGCAGCCTTGTCTGCTAGGTTGTTGCCGACAATGCCACAGTGAGCAGGAATCCATTGAAATGTAATGGTGTGCCCTCTTTCCAGAGCATGGTGGTGTACTTCCCTGATGTTAGATATCATCTGCTCGTATACTCTGTGACGTAGTGCAGACTTGATGCTGTGAAGGGCCGCCTTAGAGTCACAAAATACGACCCATTGCTCTGTGGGCTCTTCGGTGACGTACATCATAGCGGCATGGAGAGCTGCAAGTTCTGCTGATGTCGATGTAGTCGTGTGCGACAATTTGAACTTAACTGTGACCTTCTTGGCTGGAACGACGAATGCGGCAGTTGAGCTGGCACGTGAGGTCGAACCATCGGTATATATATGTATGCGGTCATGATACGTCTGGTGTAGTAATAGGAGCGTAAGTTGCTTCAGAGCCGGCGATGGATGATTGGACTTTTTTGTAATTCCAGGAATATCCAAATTCACTTGAGGCTGTCGTAGGCACCAGAGGGGAGATGAAGGCTTTGTCGCCGGTGTAAAAGATGACGGTATGCACTCTTGATGAGCGCTAATCACTCGTGAAAAGGTCGCTTGAGGTCTTTCGGCTGGTAGGGAGGTCAAATGATGGTCGGGGATCCTTGACAGATGGCGAATGTGCGCTCTGAGAGAGTCGACAACTACGTGTGTCTGGATCATATGGTCCCCAGCGATGGCAATTGTTGCTGCTGTTGACGTGCACCGAGGCAGTCCTAAACACGTGCGTAGGGCTTGACCTTGTATGCTCTCCAAGGCGCGAAAGTTCGTCTTGCATGCATTTGACAACACTGGTAGACTGTAACGAAGGAGTCCGAGAAACAGTACCCTGTAGAGCTGCATCATAGAACGGACTGGTGTACCCCAGTTTTTGCCGCAGAGAAACTTAAAGATCTGAGCAATGGCAACCAATTTCTTCTTTAGATAGACGCAGTGAGGGCTCCACGAGAGGTTGCGGTCAATGATTACACCCAGAAAGCGATGTGTCTTAGAATAGGATACCACTTGACCATTAATCGAAACAGGATACGATGACATTTGTTTGCGCGTAAAGCCAACCAATGCGCACTTTTCAGTAGACAGGCTGAGGCCTTGTTCTCGTAGATAAGATGCTGTCATGGTTGCCGCCCGCTGGAGCCTGGCTCGTACCTGAGGTCGTGTCACCGCAGAAGCCCAGATGCAAATGTCGTCGGCGTATATTGAGACGTGAACTGACCGCGGTAGGTACTCCACTAGTCCTACCAAGACGAGGTTGAACAGAATGGGGCTCAACGCTCCACCCTGCGGCACACCACGCCTAATGTAATGTTCCGAAGTTGGGCCGTCATCAGTCTGTGAGAAAAAGCACCTCTCAGTTAAATAGTCCCGAATCCATTGATACATCCGGCCACCAACTCCAACAGCCTCAAGCGAGTTCAGTATGGCCTCATGGGCGACGTTGTCGTATGCTCCTTTAATATCTAGAAAAAGTGCCACTGATAGGCGCTTGAGGCTTTTTTGATTTTGGACCCAGGTTACGAGGTCAATGACGTTGTCGATGGACGAGCGACCTCGACGAAAGCCCGTCATGGCGTCCGGATAGATGTTGAATCGCTCTAGGTACCATTCCAAGCGAGCAAGAATCATTCTTTCCATCAGTTTACCGACGCAGCTCGAAAGCGCAATCGGACGGTATGATGAGAGCTCAAGCGGAGACTTTCCAGGTTTTAGAATGGGGATCAAGCGGCTCGATTTCCATTGTCTAGGAACGGCGCCATTCTGCCAAGACTCATTGTAGTAGCTGAGCAGCTCATCACGTGCGTCATGTCCAAGGTGGCATAGGGCAGCATACGTGATGCCATCAGGTCCTGGTGACGACGAACGCCTGCAGGTCGCCAACGCAGCATCGAGCTCTTCGAGTGAAAAGAGCACGTTCATTTCTGGTACACGTGCCTCAGGGATGTCATTCAATGCTGCGTCAGTAATGGTGGCCGCGGACCCAGCAACCCGTGCACAGAACTCTTCAGCCACTTGAAGTTCCGAGCGGAGTTGGTATAGGGCCAGAGCAGCAAAGGGCTTCCTTTGATGCGGAGATGAGCGAAGTCCCCTAACAGTTCTCCATATGTGCGAGAGCGATTTTCTGGGATCAAGCGACTGACAGAAAGTTTTCCATCGCTTGTCATCCAGTTTATCTATACGACGCTGTACTTTCTTCTGTATGCGCCGTGAAGCCCTCAGATCCAAGACGGACTTCGTGCGCCGATACCTCCTCTCCGCCCGCCGGCGTTCCGCACGAAGCCTCTCCAGTTCCATATCGAAGTCTGTTCGCCTTGCTGACCTTGTGAGCGAGCAGATGGATGTTTTCAATGTCTCTGCGATTGCATCTTCGATGGTGTGTGAAAGGCCTTCTCGACATGCGTCATCCATATCCTTCTTAAACTTTGTCCAATCAACTGTACGCAAAACAGTAGAGGAGCGTTGCTCAACTCCTCTAATCTTTATGTAGGTTGGAATATGGTCACTTCCATGTGTTTCAATGTCCGTGAACCAGTCGACGCTCGAGGCAAAGCGCCGTGACACCAAAGTTAAGTCCAAGCAGCTACTATAGGTGGTGCCTCGCAAAAACGTAGGGCTGCCGTCATTCACACAGCACAAATCATGGTCGGCAGCAAAGGAGGCGAGACTCCTGCCTTTGGAATCAATTTTAGTGCTTCCCCATAGCTGGTGATGCGCGTTGAAGTCACCTGTGATAACCCAGGGGCCATTGTTCATCAGTAATATTTTCTTGAGTCGTTCGCCGTCAAAGTGACCCGCTGGGGATATATAGGCTCCAATTAGTGTGAATGACACATCTTTCTTTTGGATATTCAGGCAGACATATTGGTTGTCGTCGTGAGGCTCTACCGCGTTAGCGACATATGTAAAGTCCGTGCGGATGTAGATGATTACTTTCGTGCGCGCGCCGCATGTGGACGAGACGAAAGATTCGTAACCCGACAGTCTGAGTGGTGTTGACGTATTTGGCTCGCAAATGACCAGTATGGGAAAGCGATGTGTAAAAATGAATTGGCGAAAGTCTGCTATGCGGGTCCTTAGACCCCTAGCATTCCACTGAAAGATCGACGCACCTTTAACTTCAGTGCGGAAGGGGACTATTGGTCGAGCCATGATGCTTATACGATGCTAGCAAGCACTGGATTTAGTGCATCCAGTATTTGCAGAGCACTTCGAGCCGCTGGGGTTTGCAGCTTGTTCAGTATGATGCGCATTGTATTAATGAGCGATTGCAGCATATCAGCCACCTGCTTGTCTTGGTCGCACATATCACGGACAGTAGACTTCGGGGGTTGTCCAGCAAAATTTTGCTGTGATTCTGTCGGTGGAAGCTGTCGTTTCGGTAGAGCCGGCCAACATTCTGCAGGTGTGGTCTTCTCAGTTGCCTTGTTCTTCGCGGTCCTTTCAACAGTGTCTGGCCGGGGCGGCAGAGGAGGAGGAGGTGTTGTAGGTAGTGGCAAGCGTATCGCAGAGACAACAGCCTTCCTTGAGGGGCGCCGGCGGCGGGAACGTCGCTTCCTGACTTTTTCGGCGGCTTCGCGATGAGATGAATGATCTCTCGCCATCTCTTTCAAGATAGCCATTTCCTTCCTAATAAGCGGACATTTCCTCGAGGAAGCTTCGTGTGACCCTCCGCAGTTTGAACACTTCATCACAGTCGCGCCACATTTATCTGCAGCGTGGGGCTCGGCGCAACGGGGGCATGCTGCCTGATTTTCGCAGACGCTGATCACGTGTCCCAGTCTCATGCATTTGCGGCACTGAAGAGGTTTCGCAATGAAAGGTCGCACTGCATGTCTGAAGTGTCCCACCTTAACATGCGAGGGTATATATTTACCCTTGAATGCAATCTTCACGCAGCGTGAACTGCCTAGCCGCTTGACATCAACAATGACCTCATCATTGGCTGGCTTGATAAGAATCGGCAAGTCGTTATTAAGGATGGCGACGTCTACGTCGTAGATAACGCCACTGACTATGTCAGATCCCAGAGGGATGTAAGAGCGCACCTGAATGCCATCGATGTCCGTTACGCTGCGTAGAGTGTTCAGAGCTGCCGCATGTTGCACATCAACCGCCAGTAGATTTTTCCGAGTGTTGACTCGAATGTCCGATATCTCATTTGGCACCAGGGCTTCCAGTGACATCGACACAGATTGCCTGTTGAGTAGCTTCATGTTGACGGTGGGAAGCAAGGGCACAAATATGATGGTATTGGTGTCCGGCCTCTGCGTGTGTCTTACTGTTTGTGTGCTTGATGATGAGGACGTCCTGGTGTTTCTTCTCTTCGCTCTGCGGCTCTGCACCAGCTGGAAGTCGTCATCGGAAGTGTCCTCACTGCTGAGAGAGTAGACATGGGTGTCCTCACTGTCGCTGTCGCTCTGCTGACCGTTCCGCTTCCTGGAGGCGGCCGCCGCTGACGCCGCCGTCGCCGGCAGACGTGCGGGGTCGTCCACTTCCATCACGACCGAGCAGGGAGCGAGGACCAGCGGATGAACTTAGGTTTTCACAGAAATAACCCGGAGCTAGAAAGAACAGCGCTGTATCAAAAGACACTTCGTCGTCTTTTTCAACCGGAGCAGTCCATATGTGTGAAGGCTGCAAAATGTAAGGTGCGTGGTGAAGCGAACCGGTGCAGAATTTTCGGAATAATGATAAGCTCGCGATACGGTGACTAGTGTAATTCTAGTGTGTCCGGAACAGACTCTACTTTTACTAGTGATACGCTGAGATCATATGAGTATGACGAGTGAATGTATCTTATGGCGCGGTTCTCATTCTAATGCGTTGCTGAGGGAAATCTGATGAGGATGCCATATGGGTGACGCGTATTCGAGTTTTTGTCTAACCACTGTTTAATATGGTAGTAATTTTACCTGCTGAAGAGCATTGCGGAGGTTGCATTTCAGAAATCACAAGGTTTTGTTAGCAGATGATATGATGTTATTTACATGCGAGCACCTGTTTAAATCATTCGCGATCGTAATACCTAGGTACTTGATTGAGTTTACATTGCCGGTTGAGATGTCGGTAAATGTGTAGAGAAAGTCATGCCAATTATGGGGCTGCGGTAATTTCACATACATTAACATTTATTAGTGTTCAGGAGCAATAACCAGTGATCACACCAGGCTGTAATCTTGTTCAGGCCATTTTGGAGATAAATGCAGTCATACTGTTACTGATAGTTCGATAGACAACGCAATCATCAGCGAACATACGAGTCTGAGTGGAAACATGCAATGGAAGATCGTTAATGTATAATAGAAACAGGAGGGGACCTAAAACTGAACCTTGAGGGACGCCTAATGTTACGGGAAGAAATTCTGAGGTAGTATTGTTAACACTAACGGACTGTGATCGGTTACTAAGAAATTCTTTTATTCATGCTAGAACATCGGTGAGGAAGTTCAAGTTAGAAAGTTTTAGTAATAAGCGTTGATGAGCTACTTTGTCAAACGCCTTTGCAATGTCAAGAACAATGCATAAATACTTTGTTTAGCACAATACCACGGACACAAGAAAGGCGACTGGACGAGAAAAATGATATCGGTCACAGTGTTAGTATCGAGCCTTGAGTGTAAGTTATTAAGAAATGTAGCTAATTGAGTGTAACATGCCAAGGCTTTACGGAAGCCATGATGCGACGAATGGAAAAAAAGTTATTTCTGTGTAGGAAATTGATTACGTGCGAGTATTTGACGTGTTCCATTATTTTGCAAAGGATACTAGTAATGGATATGGGACGATAATTTAAGGGTGAGTTATGGTTACATGATTTGTAGACTGAAACGACGTTGCTCTTTATCCACTCGTTTCGGAGCGTGCTGCTACGATTGGCCTGCAAGGGCAGGCTATCTACGGAGAAGCGACCTCCAAACCCTCCCAGCCTGCTGCGGTGAATCGCTTTGTAAGGACGACAATGCGCCTCGTCAACGGCCCGTTGGATCACTGGGAACTCTGGGATCATGAAGGGGTGTAGGTTAGGGCGGGTTGGTATTCCATAACTGATGTTTTTTAGCAAACGAAAAGGGACGAAAGACAGTGGCAAGACGTGGACACAGCGCTAACTTCTAACGATTGTTTTATTCCACGAAGCGGTACACATATATATAGGCAACACACACCACCGTATGCATGCGCATATGTACTGATTCCTAATCAAAAGAGACTGCAACGAGACATGTGTAATGGAAAGTTAAGATATCAAAGATGAAAGAATGACCATGCATAGCCAAAACAATTTTTTTAATTGCAAGATTGAAATGTCATCTTCATCAGGCCACCCTCTGTGTCACGTTTAAAAAATCGAATTCTTTTTCTGAAAGATCGATGCAAGGCGTGCTAACACAACCGCTCCCCAAACGAGTGATCTTTGCCGCTTCAATAATCTCACGTGTTGTTCGCAGGGAGGTTTGTCTTGATGTCACGCAAGTGCTCGATCTTTTCAACAAGTGTTTACAGCCGCTCACTGTTACGCATGAAACGCCACAGGATGGTACTTTGCGATTTCTCGATATAATGTTACGTGTAGCTGGAGCCCAATACTATATACAATTTATTTACAAGGAAGCTAACGGAAGGCCGAAATGGCGACGCTATATCATGCGGGCCCACGTCGTGTTCTTCCTCCTCAGTGCATCCTCACTGTGGCAGCTGTTCCGTAGCATCACCTCCGGCAGTAGAAGCACCATCCCGGTGCTTAATCTACACATCTGCGGTGACTGGTATGGCTTTAGTCTCGCCACGTGAACGATGTCACTTGCAGCCGACGATGATGCTGACAGGTCGCCGGGGATGACTTCATACGTGACATCGGTCACTTGTCGCACCACACGGTATGGGAGAGTGTAGCGTGACAGCAGCTTTTCGGAAAGGCCCACACGTCGAATGGGTCACCAGAGAAACACCAGAGAAACCGGAGTAAAGTGCACGTCGCGATGGTGGCAATCATAGAGGCGTCTCGGGGGTGCGGCGAGTAGGTCGGAGACGGGGGTGAACAAGATTGACGATGGTAGGGAGAAGGCGAACGGAAGTAGCGGGGTCTTGTCAAAGGTGTCGCAGGGTCAGATGATGGAGCGGGCATAGAAGGGGCGAAGGAAAAGGACGTGCTAGAGGGGCGAGGGTGATAATCAGGAGAATAGCGTATCGGAGAAGTCCAGCGGCTGCGGCAGTGGCGAGCGACATGTCCAATGCGTCGGCAGTTAAAGGGCCCCTGAAACGGTTTGGACAAATTTTATAGACGCATAGGGTACAGCTTAAGTAGAATATTCGCACCACAATTTAAGTGAAGCGCTACGTATTAATGGAGCTACAAGCGATTACGAGTTACCCTCCTCCCTAGCCATGCTTTTCCTCCTCAACTCGTTCGCCGAGCGATCGGAGCTAAGCTCCGCATTCACTTGTTCTGCGTCACGATCCGACGTCACATCGTCAATTTCCGGTTGTTTTGGAGCCCGCCCACACCCGCAAGAAACCACTCCGCTAGCCGCTTGGCCATCGGCCCCAAGCGAGAGCTATCGAAGCAGCGTGCGTTGCGAGCATTCTGTCGTAGCGCAGAAAGTGTCTGGTATTCCGGTAATCACGCACTACCTGAATATTTCGACCGAACGATGGAGGTATAAACTCAAGTTGATGAAGGAACTTTAGCGTAGACGTACGTGAGCTGCCTGATAGGTCTCCATGGTCCAGCCACCCGTGGCGCAGAGCTTAGCCAGCCAAAGAAAGAGCTAAGATTGCTCTAACCAAGTGTAAAACATTTTAAACATTTACAAAAACAACGTATCAATGATTACATTCCTGCGAAAAATTTACACCAGCAGCAATGAAGATTACATTTTGTTACTGCTACTGTGTGTGGTTGAGCTTTATGTCACCAGGTGGCTGCACCGTGCATACCATTCACATTTGCGCTTATGTTCATCCCCTGAAACCCCACGCAAGGCGACACGGTCAGGCCCTGTCCCCTTGCGTTTGCGTTTTCCCTAATACCGGACTCGCGAAACGCTATTGCGTTAGTAATCTTCCGGTGTAAAGTGGCGGCCGCAATCGCACAAATCCTGGCGCCGATCGGATAGCGGCAGTCCGATGCGCTGCAGCCAGTCCGCTCGTATACTGGCTATGAGAGGTACACAACGTCGCAGCTTGACATATTGCCAGTCGCTAGGTTTGCAGTCCACAACGCAACAAAGTGGAATCATAACGCTCGAGAAAAAACAAAGCGACACTGACGGCCTGACTCTCGTAAAATACGGAGCGCGTTGTAACACATGCAGACGACACTTGCTGTGTGCCGGAAGTGCTTAAGTGGAAGGTTTAGCTCGGGAGCTCCTATCTAAATACATGTAAAAGGAGAATTCGTTTTTCTCGGCAACCACTGCACTAAATTTGACTGGGTTTGCTGCATTTAAAAGACAAACTTAAAGTCTAGTGACTGTTGGTTTCAAATTTTTGAGTTAGGTCGTCAATATTTTATAACAAATTGACAAAAATTGCAAATTTTCTGAAAACTAAACTATCAAGTTTACAACTCTGTAACTCAACAAGAAAAAAAGATATTGCATTTCTGTGAATTCTATCTGATAGCACATCTAAAGCGGACAAAATTGATATGTTACACATGAACCTCAAAAATGTATTAATATGTAATTACAACTTTTGCAGAACCCTTGTAAACAATGTAACAAATTCACGTAAAATCTAAAATGACATATATTATTTGTCCGCTTTGAATGATCTAATGGATGCCGTTTACAGAAACGCGATATCTGTTCTTGATGCAGAGCTACTAGTTTGTAAACTTCATGCTTCTATTTTTTCCAAACTTCGGAATTTCTGAAAATCTTTCTAGCAAAATTCAAGCCCTAAATCAAAATTCTGCTTCCAATAGTCACTAGAATTTATTTTACTCTCTCAATTGCAACAAATTTCATTAAAATCGGTTCAGGGGTATATTAGAAAAACGTTTTTGCGTTTTTACATGTATTTGAATAGGCCGCGTCGGAGTTGGGCCCGAGCTAAAGCTTCCTCTTAAGTGTACTGAAAAATTGTTCTTGTGCATTCTCTTTATGTTACTTTCTTTTTATAAAAACAAAGGAACTAACATTCCAACTATTACTAACATCATTTGTTTGCCATAAAGTTGGAAAATTTATCGATCACGCACCCTGGTCAGCCAATCGGATAGCTCGCCCCACTGACGTCATATAGGTGATTTTGGTCATATGGGTAGAAGCAGCTTAATATTCCGCCGAACAGTGTGCTGCGCGAGCAGTGTGTGCATTTTCAAAGCCTTATAATAAATTACATGCTTTACGCGGAGCACTTAGATGTGTTAATTAATGATCAGAAGAACCTACTCTAACGCCTCAGTGCATTTGTAGAAAACCGTCCACATTGTTTTAGGGTCCCTTTAAAACAGATCTGCTTGTCGTTCACGGTTCGCCATTCGGAGGGGTTGCGCTGTCCGTAAGAGGAGTAAGAGGAACTCGGTGGGGACGTGCGTAGAGAAAGAGGTTCTGAGCGTATGGAACGAATGGATTGCAGGACGACGTTGGACAACTGTTTACGGATGACGGCCTGGATCAAGGAGATTGTCACCGGATAATGATCAGGTGACGTGAATGAAGGGGCCGCCGGTTGTGCCGCTTCGACCTCACCACGAATGATCTGGGTCAAGCTGTCACATCATGACAGCTGGTGCAAGAGGTCGTCACAGGATGACGTAGCAGCTGTGTTGGGAAGTCGTGTGATGTGCTGGGATACCCGGCGGCTTTTAGCATGCTCGAGACGGCGGCACTCCTTGAGGATCGCATCGATGCCGGTGACGTTCGTAAACACCAGTAAATTGAAGGCGTCGTCAGCAATGCCTTTGAGGACGTGATTAACCTTATCGTCCTCAGACATGGTCGGGTCAGCCTTGGCACAAAGGGCCAAGACGTCGAGAATGTACGACACGTAGGACTCGGTCGACGTCTGTACACGTGTGGCAAGGGCTTTCTTGGCATTGACTTGGTGACCGAATGGATTGCCAAAGAGGTCGCAGAGCTTTTCTTTGAAGAGACCCCAGCTCGAGATCTCCTCTTCGTGAGTCTGGAACCATGCAAGTTGAGCTCCGTCGAGGTAGAAAAGAACGTTCGCAATCATAACAATCGGATCCCACCTGTGACTGGTGCTGACATATTCCTATAAGCAGAGCCAGTCGTTAACATCAGGACTACAGAGTCCGTTGAAAAAACCCGGATCCCGAAGGGGGGGAGACGGCGACGTGGGTCGGGACTGCAGGCTGAGACAGTTGCGTAGATGAAGTGCCGCCGGCCGGAGCCGAAGTGCACTGTCGCCGTTGCGACCGCTGCAAAGCTCCATGACGGGTACGGGGAACGTCCACCTCCACCAAATTAATGGTACGTGTAGATGGAGCCCAATAGTACCTACAATTTATCTACAAGGAAGCTAACGGAAGGTCAAAATGGCGACGCTATATCAAGCGGGCCCACGTCATCATCTTCCTCCTCAGTGAGGCCTCACTGCGGCGGCTGTTCCGTAGCAATAATGTTTTTTGAGGGACACCAGGTGTGCTGGGCATATGAACAGAGCGCGACAAAACCGCTACTGCCATTTTCATTGGGCCACTCTAAGTTGGTTCAGAGGGGGATCGCAAAGTCACCCTAATGAATGCGCTTCGCCGCTCATGTCCTCAGAAGTGTTTTTTTCAGTTTTCTGGCGCAAGTGGATCGCCTGAAACAGGCCGGTTTCCCGCAGCATATAATCACAGCTGTGGCCGAAGGTCTCCTTAAGATCGCAAAATGCGGCCGACAGGATGAGCAGTTTACTTCACCGGAAAATACGCGCGTGAAGCAGAAACGCGCAACCATACCGTACATCGACGATATCTCGCACAGACTGAAAAAGATTGGCAATAACGCAAATGTAAGCGTCATCTTTTCAGCGCCAATCAAGCTGTCCAACTTGTGCAACGCCAGCTACTGTGGTTCTGAGAAGCCCAGTTGCCGGACAAATCAGAAGGAATGCTACGTTCAATGTGAGAACAATATCGTGTATAAACTGCCACTGTCATGCGGCAAAAAATACATCTGCCAAACGGGAAGGTGCGTAAATGACAGGTTGCGTGAACACGCAAATAATGTGCGAACTGGAGGAGTGGGGAATCTGGCTTTTCACTGCAGAAAGCATGGGCGCAGTCCCATTTATAAACAGTGCACGGTGATAGGAAGAAGCCCAGCGTAAACACGTGAAATTAGTGAAGCGGCGAAGATCGCTAGCTTGGAGAGTGTTCTATTCTAAGCAGCAGACAGACGCTTCGGTGGCAGCAACGCAAAAAGCCCTTTATTCAAGGCAGCAGCGTATTTTTATAGATAACGCTGCATGCTGGTCAGGCACACGTGATTCTCGGTAAAATCTTATCAGACCGCCTGGCCGATGCGGAACATTCCGCCCTCCCTAATTAAAACTACACGCGTTTCTTTCCGCGCTCATAGTTGGAGGCTTGATAGCGATCAGGAGGACGCCTTGTGCGATTACTTCTTCGCAGATGGACCTCTTCAGGTGATGCCACGGTTGATGGGGTGATACTTGCAGGCTGCGCTGCTGAGTGTCTTGCCTCAGGCTGCGATGCCAGTTCCTTAGTTGAAGTGGAGTCATCTAAGCCAACATCAAGCTGGTCCGCAGTAGGACCACCAATCATGGAGTCAGCAGGGGGATTTGCTTCGGAGGGTTTTGATAGAAAATCTCGTTGAATACGGCCACTTGGATTGGACTCAGGATGCGCTTCTTTTGCGACGTCCGGATGGAATGAAGTCTTTGGTCCCGTAATCCAGCTGGGTCTTATTTGAACCGCACCGATGGCACCGGCTGTTGGAATCTCAGCGCTGCCACCAGCTGTTGGAACCTCAGTGCTGACACCCGTTGTTGCAACCGGACCGTTGGCGCCCGTTGTTGCAAATGGGTCGCAAGCTCCAAGGGTAGCGTTGGCCTGGCGGCCTGGGGCACACTGGAAGCATCCGAAGGTCCCAGCAAAGCATGAGGCGACTGCTAACAGAACAACTTGTTTATTCTAGCATCGCAAAGAGCGGGCGGTCAGGTCGACCGAAGTAGAGAGACGGGAGAGCACGTTACTCAACAGAAGAAATCGGAGCCTCTCTCCTGGCGTCCGGGGGCAGCTGTTCTTATACTCTTGGCGTCGCGGGCAAGAAGGAAGGTCACGGACGACACCACGTGACAGCGGCGACGGACGGACTGAGAGACACGTTGGGACAAGGAGGTGACGCATCAGCCGGGCCGGCGCCGGTCAGACCTCCTCGCTTCACACTGGGGGAGCTCCTCTCCCCGGCTGCCGCGCTATGACAAGCGTGGGCACACACACACACACGCACACACAAAGACACGTGGCACTGAACATGCCGGGACGCGCTCGGCGGGGATGCGTCGCGGCCGCTCCGAACGGGCCAAAATGTCCGGCGCTTTGAACGAAGCCCCGACGTCCGTTGCATCCGCGCCGGCCATATCGCGCGTCGTAGGCGAAACGTAACAGACCGCCCCGCCGGGGGAGGGAGATCCTGATGGTCAGCGGACTGCATCCGCTGTCCGGAGGGATGTCGCTCGATGATGCTCATAACCGAAGTCGGTCGTCCCTCGGCGTTTCTTGAGCGCAGCGCACCGAGAAGGCCTCGTTCTCACGTTCAGGTTCACACACGACACTGCAAAGTGACTTCAGGAGAGTTGCCATTTTTGTTCTCTCTCCCAGCAAGCGTTAGAACTGCGCCGAAACTCAGCCGCTCAGCCAGCAAGCACGGCACAACCCTCACTAAGCCATGCCAGGCTCTTTCCCCTTTTATACTACTGCCTAGTTCCTGACAGTAGTCTATAGCAGCACTCAGAACGCGTCCACAAATCGGAAAATTGCACTAGAAAGCACATCATCACTTTGAAACACTACACAAAAGCAATATGTTAAAAATCCTGCCTCAGGAAGAAAAACATCAATAACAAACAATTTTGAGGCTGATTCCCACGTTAGGGGCTTCGACTTAAGCCATCGGCGTTACCGTTGAGACTCCCCTTTTTGTAACGCACCTCAAAAGAATACTGTTGCATAGCGAGGCTCCAGCGCAGGAGGCGGCCATTTGTGAAAGAGATAGTCTGCAGCCATTGGAGAGGGCAGTGATCCGTGTCGAAGCATGCGAAGCGGAGATCGCAGCGAGCGACCGTACACTAGCTCAGCTGGCGAAAACCCCGTAGCGGCATGCGGCGCAGTCCTTAATGCAAACATCACCCCAGGCAGAAACAGCTCCCAGTCAGTTTGTTGTTCAAACCACAATGCTCTCAACACGCGCTTCATGACGGAGTGGAGCTTCTCAACGGGATTCGATTGGGGGTGGTACACTGAGCTGTGTAACAGCTTTACCCCGCACCTTTCGAGAAAGGCTGTCGTCAAAGCGCTAGTAAACACTGTGCCCTGATCTGATTGGATTTCCGCAGGAAAACCAACTCGCGCAAATATGGACAGTAGTGCATTGACTATCTCAACTGAGCTGAGTTCTTTAAGCGGCACTGCTTCAGGGAACTTTGTCGCTGGGCAGATCACAGTCAAAATGTGTCTGTACCCCATGGCTGTTACCGGCAGAGGTCCCACTGTATCAATAACGAGCCGTCTAAAAGGCTCCGTAATGATAGGTACCAACTTCAACGGCGCCCTCGATTTGTCCCCTGGTTTGCCCACCCGCTGACAGGTGTCACATGTCTTCACAAAGTGGTCTGCGTCCCGAAAACACCCTGGCCAATAGTACTCTTGCAAGAGACGGTCCTTAGTTTTCTTAACTCCTAGGTGTCCGGACCACGAACCTCCATGCGACAAGCGCAACAGATCCTGACGATAGCATTGAGGTACGATCAGCTGATCGAACTCCACTCCCCTGCGGTCTATATACTTCCGCTACAGGACCCCACCTCTTTCCACAAAGCGAGCATTTTTCTTGGCGACACCTTCCTTGACAATGCAGCGTATGTTTTCTGGGCTGCCATCCTTCTTTTGCTCGGCTATCAAAGCCGACCGGCTGACTTTTAGCAACCTATTAAGTCCGTCTGACGTAGGCGCGACGAGCAAATCTGCAGATAGCTCTTCTAACTTTCCCGCATCGGGAATTTCTTCTCCAGTATCTGGTGCCTTTAACGCTACAGGCTCAATTTTATTCAGTTCGGGCGTGCTCTGAATATCAGCTTGCTACGCCTCTGACCCTTTTTCATCGTTCGACAACGTCGGCCCCGCAACTACCGCCTTTGCAGCGAGCTCCCGAACCTTCGATCTGGTTAAGGCCTGAACGCTAGCCTCACCAAACAAAAGCCCCTTCTCGCGCAGGAGGTGGTCGGACCTGTTCGAAAATAGGTACGGGTACTGGGGGGGCAGCATAGATGACACTGCGGCCTCCGTCTCAATCGCTCCGAAAGGTCCTTCAATAAGCACTTTTGCTACGGGCAGACACACGCTATGAGCTTCCGCGGCTTGCTTGATCCATGCGCACTCGCCCGTGAGCATATCGGGTTCTACGTAAGAGGGGTGAACTACATCCATTGTAGCTGCGGAATCGCGAAGCACTCGGCACTCTTTCCCGTTTACGAGGAGGTCTCGCATGTAAGGCTCGAGAAGCTTCATGTTCTCGTCAGTGCTGCATAATGACAAAAACACAACTTTTGTTTTTGTTTCTGGACACTGCGCCGAAAAGTGACCCGGCTTCTGGCACGTATAACACACGCGCGCTTGCCTCGCCTCGAACCGCTTTCTGCGTTCGGCTTCGGCTGCCGCCGTCTCCTTACGTTCGGTCGGACTGCTTTCACTCGCATCCGCACTACGTGTGTCCCCCTTTGCTCTCATGGGCGTGAACTTCGGCCTCTCAAACTTGGAGCCAAATTCACCCTTTTGACCGTCCTTAGCTCCGCGAGCCCGACGCGTCACAAACTCTTCGGCTAGCTCAGCGGCTCTAGCCACCGTACTAACGTCTGGCCTATCCAAGACCCAGTACCGCACGTTCTCAGGTAACCGACTATAAAACTGTTCTAGCCCGAAACACTGCAGAGCTTTCTCGTGGTCACCAAACGCTTTCTCTTCTTTGAGCCACTCCTGCATGTTTGACATAAGCCTGTAGGCAAACTCTGTATACGACTCACTTTTGCCTTTCTCATTTTCCCGAAACTTCCGACGGAACGCCTCCGCTGACAGCCTGTACTTTTTTAGCAGACTCGATTTCACTTTGTCGAAATCCTCTGCCTCTTCTCTATTCAAGCGAGCGACTACGTCGGCCGCCTCGCCGGGTAACAAAGTGAGCAAGCGCTGTGGCCACGTTTCCCGAGAGAACCCCTGCTTCTCGCACGTTCGCTCAAAGTTAACCAGGAACAAACCAATGTCCTCTCCAAGCTTAAACGGCCGCATCAAGTTAGTCATTTTGAACAATACTCGTTCTCCTGCACCGTGTGCCTGACTTCCATTACGAGCGCGTTCCATCTCCACCTCGAGACGCTTCATTTCCAAAGCGTGGTCGCGCTCTCTTTCTTTCTCTTGTTGCTCTCGTTCTATCTGTTCTTTACGTTCACGCTCATCTTTTTGCTCTTTAAGTTCGCGCTCCTGTCTTTTTGCAGTTTCCCTCTCCTCAATGGTCTCAAGGCATTCCGACAGCTCGTCATCCTCAGCTTCTAACTCCAGAATAGCCCTCAGCAGTTCTGGTTTTCTGAGTTTGTCTGAGACATCCAGACCCAACTCTCTTGCAAGCTCCAGCAATTTCGGTTTGCGCAACGACTTCAAATCCATGGCTGCTCTGAATGCTGCTTTCTCTACTGCCTACTATTGTCTTGCCGCAAACTAACCCGGCAGCAACAACAACCACAATTACCAGCTCTGTTTCTGACACTAACAAAAGCCTGGCAAAACTCAGAAGAAGAAAGTCCCGCACTCACCAAACCTCGCAGCCAAGAATTCAGCGCAGTCGTTCCGCTGCAGGCAACCAGTCATCACACAGGGCTCGTTGCACTGCTCCCGGATGGTCGTTGTGCTGCTCAGCATACAGTCAACCGCATATCTTCGCTGCTGGCCTCCGTTGTCGCGATCTCACCGCTGGCAACCAGCTATTGCAATCTCACCGATGGCACCGGCTGTTGGAATCTCAGCGCTGCCACCAGCTGTTGGAACCTCAGTGCTGACACCCGTTGTTGCAACCGGACCGTTGGCGCCCGTTGTTGCAAATGGGTCGCAAGCCCCAAGGGTAGCGTTGGCCTGGCGGCCTGGGGCACACTGGAAGCATCCGAAGGTCCCAGCAAAGCATGAGGCGACTGCTAACAGAACAACGTGTTTATTCTAGCATCGCAAAGAGCGGGCGGTCAGGTCGACCGAAGTAGAGAGACGGGAGAGCACGTTACTCAACAGAAGAAATCGGAGCCTCTCTCCTGGCGTCCGGGGGCAGCTGCTCTTATACTCTTGGCGTCGCGGGCAAGAAGGAAGGTCACGGGACGACACCACGTGACAGCGGCGACGGACGGACTGAGAGACACGTTGGGACAAGGAGGTGACGCATCAGCCGGGCCGGCGCCGGTCAGACCTCCTCGCTTCACACTGGGGGAGCTCCTCTCCCCGGCTGCCGCGCTTTGACAAGCGTGGGCACACACGCACACACAAAGACACGTGGCACTGAACATGCCGGGACGCGCTCGGCGGGGATGCGTCGCGGCCGCTCCGAACGGGCCAAAATGTCCGCCGCTTTGAACGAAGCCCCGACGTCCGTTGCATCCGCGCCGGCCATATCGCGCGTCGTAGGCGAAACGTAACAGTCTCCAGTGGTCGATATGTACAAAACGAAAATGGTCACCGACTTTGACTACAAAAGTAGAGTCGCTTACGCGTTGCACTACGACAGCTTCCTCCCGTGACAGGGTTTCCCCTCTCGCAGTCTTGATGAGAACTGTGTCCCCGGCATCCATCTGCGGGTCCCTTCCTCGGCCCTCGTTGCGATGGGTGGTGTCTGTCTTGACGGCTGCGCATAGGCTTTAGGAGTGAAAGCTTCACTCCAGGTTGTCGTTTTAGGAACAGCTCAGCCGGCGTTCTTCCTGTTACGGAATTCGGGGTGTTCCTGTAAGCAAGCAAGAAGTCGTTAAGCCGTTGATGCAGAGTTCTGTTTTGACCTGTTAGGTCATCGTGAAGCATTTGCTTGAGTAGAGTGGCTTTTGTCATTTGGACTAGCCTTTCTGCTGCCCAGTTCGATGAAGCTTGGTACGGTGGCGTACGTGTGTGTCGAATTCTGTGAGAATAGGTGAAATTGGCGAACTCCTGCGCAGTAAACTGAGGTCGGTTGTCGCTGATCAGTTCCTCCGGGTAGCCATACGCTGCAAATATGTCCTTGAGACAGTCGATTGTTTTTGACGTCGTTGTCGTGCGGAGGCATTTTGCTTCTATCCACTTTGAGTAAGAGTCTACTAGAAGGAACAAGTTGTAACCCTCCTTCATGGTGAAATCAACATGGACTCTCTGCCAAACGCGGGTTGGATAAGTCCATGGATGCAATGGTCCGGGTGCCTTCGCAGGCATGGTCGTTTGGCACATTGCACATCGACGGACAGTGTCTTCAATGTTCTTGCCAATCTATGGACACCAAACAAACGACCTAGCAAGTATTTTCATTCTTTGCATTCCAGGGTGCTCTTCATGCAGCAGTGTTAATACTGCTTCTTTAAGTTCGTCCGGAATGATCACTCGCTGGCCCCACGTGACACAGCCTTGCTCGTAGGATAGTTCATTTCCACGAACGTAAAAGGGCTGAAATTTATCATCGTAGTGCGCGGGCCAGCCAGATAAGGTGAACTGCATGACTTTGGAAAGAAGGCGGTCCCTTTTAGTCGCAGCAGCAACTTGGTTCGCAGTGAGAGGCGTTGCCTCAAACACTGCAGGGCATTCTTCAGTGTCGTCTTTATGCTTGACCAAAAGTGGAAGCCTTGAAAGTGCGTCGGCAACTTCCATGTTTTTGCCGTTTCTGTAGCGCAGTGTGTACTGATAAGCTGCTAAGGTGATAGTCCAACGCGTAATCCTGGCTGCGGCCAAAGAAGGAATTGGTTTATCCGATGCCAAGATCTCCAACAGTGGTTGGTGGTCTGTATACAGCGTGAATTTGCGCCCGTATAAGTATCTATGAAACCTGCTTAGACCAAAAATTAGGGCCAGGGCTTCCTTCTCGCCTCGCGCATAGTTACGCTCCGCTGCACTTAATGTTCTGGAGGCAAATGCGATGGGTCTTTCTGAGCCATTGGGCATGATGTGAAAAATAACGGTACCAAGTCCGTAGGCCGACGCATCGCAGCTCAACCCGATTGGCTTTTTCACGTCGTAAAAGTCAATACTTGACTGTCCCCACCCAACTCGTGTCCTTTTTGAGCAAGTCACGCATTGGTGCAGCTACTGTAGCTAAATCTTTGATGAATTTCGCATAAAAGTTCAGCAGGCCCAAGAAGGCTCGCAGTTCAGTTACATTGCTTGGCTGAGGTGCTTCCGTGATTGCCTTTAGCTTTGTTGCGGTTGAAAAAATGCCATCTGATGTCACTTTGTGTCCCATATAAACAACGGATGGTTTGAAAAATTCACACTTCTATTGTTTTAGGGTAATATGGTGATGTGACAGTCGTTGAAGCACTTTTTCAAACGTTTCTTGACAGTTGTCTATGTTGTCGCCTACGACGATGGCGTCGTCGATATAGCAACCCACTATTGGAATCCCTTTTAAGACTTCGTCCATTAAAGACTGAAAGATAGCGGGTGCGCTAGAGATACCAAATGGAAGGCGCTGATACTGAAATAATCCGAGATGAGTGTTCACCGTTGGCAACACTTTACTTTCCTCAGCAAGCGGCACTTGTTGATAGGCTTGCGATAGATCCAAAACGCAAAAGATTTTGCCTCCCGCGAGCATGGAGTACAAATCTTCCGGCAATGGCAAAGGGTACTGGTCTGTTTTTAGAACAGGATTAACCGTGACCTTGTAGTCGCCGCATAACCTTAACCCTGCGCCGCCTTTCTTCGCGACCACCACCAGAGGCGTTGCCCAGTCACTTTTTGTGACCCTCTTTAGTATTCCGGCTTGCTCGAGCTTTTCCAACTCCTTTGCTACTTCGTCTTTGACAGCGAACGGTATTGGCCGTGCTTTTGAGAACACTGGTTGAGCCCCTTCCTTAACAAAGACGCGAGCTCCGAAGTTTTTGACGACACCCGGGGTGCTCTTGAAAACATCGGGATAGTTCTTACGTAAAGCTTCTACCCCCTGCTCCGGTGTCTTATCCGTGGACAGACTGTATACTGCTTTCCAGTTTATCTGGAGTTTTTCCAGCCAGTCTCTTCCCATGAGAGCGGGCATCGGCGTTCCGTTTCCCTGCACTACCACTATGGGCAAACAGATCTCGCTTCCTTCCTGTTTGAATAATACGTTTGCTGTTCCAAGTACCTTTAGCTTTTCTCCTGTGTAGGTGCGCAAAAACACCTTTGATTTCACACATCTGACATTCGGGAAATACTGCCTATACAACTGGTCTGGTACGATCGTGACCGCTGCACCGGTGTCAATTATCAGCGAAACCGTCTTCCCTTCAATGTTTAGGTCGACGCTGTAGCCCCTTGAACTTTTGCCTGAGTAGAACACAGTTTGACAATTCAAGTCTTCAGATTCGTCGTCCGTGGTGTCTACATATCTGACAGCTTTTTCTCCTCTTTTGCAAACGGCTTGCAAATGCCCTTTTTTTCTTACAATTTCTGCAGGTGTGGTTCCAATACCAACATTTTTCTCGCGCATGACGCTTTCCGCAATGCCTGCACGGACTTCGTTGCTCTCCCTCTCGCTTATCTTTCGACCACGCAACCATCGTCGATTTCTTTTGCTTATCACGGTGACGTTCGCCGTGAATGACGCTGACGCTGCACGGTTTTGTGTCAAACTCGTACATTTGCTTCGCCTGTTGCGCAGCTAGCTCTTTTTCTAGCGCTGTTTTGCACGTCAGTTCGAACGTCAAGTCAGCCTGTGCAAAATGAGCCCGTTGCGTTTCCTCGTCACGCAAACCAGCCACTAGTCTGTCCCTTAAGGCATCATTTAAGAACCTGCCGTAATTGCAATCTCTTGCGAGATGCTTCAGTTCAGTGATGAAATCCTTGACACTTTCATTTTCTTGCTGCATTCGGCGAATAAATTTACAGCGCTCAGCGATAATTGAGTGAGCTGGGCTGAAATGAGCTTCCAGAAGCTGTTTAATTTCCTCAAAAGTCTTCTGAGAAGGCAAATGAGGAACAGTTATCTTCTTTAGCTCTTCATACGCTTGCGCGCCGAGTACGTTCAGAAACAACTTGAGTTTCTTGTCTGCAGGGACATCATTTATGTCTACGTAGTTCTCAAAATGCGATCGTATGTTTTCGATTTTTTGGTCATATTCTGTCGTTCTGCCGAGCTTCGGACCCCGTCCGCGTTCTGCCATAATGAGCAAATTTCACTTATCTGCCCAGCCGTTTTCCTTGCTGTGCCTTGTCCGCAGTGTCAGTTCTTGCTCGCTTGCTCCAGCCAACCGCTGAAGTACACTCAAGGGCTCCGTGACGCCTTGCTTCTTGACGTTCTTCCGCTGCTCCAGTCGATGAAGTCGTGGCTGCAAGGGCTCCGTGTCGCCTTGCACCGTAGGCGGTTCAGCCTCGTGACTGCTGCTGGCCGGCGGTGGTTTGCTGCGCGCCGGATCCCATCCTCGTCGCCAGATGTTCTCTTCTCAGCAGCAGACAGACGCTTCGGTGGCAGCAACGAAAAAGCTTTTTATTCAAGGCAGCAGCGTACTTTTATAGATAACGCTGCATGCCGGTCAGGCACACGTCATTCTCGGTACAATCTTATCAGACCACCTGGCCGATGCAGAACAGGGAGCGCTTGTGTTAGCGCGCTTTCAAACGATGTTTCAAAAAAGAATTAGATTTTTTAAAGGTGACACAGAGCGTGGCTTGGTGGAGATGACATTTTAATCTTGCAATTACAAAAATAATTTTTGGCTATGCATGGTGATTCTTTCATCTTTGATATCATCTTAACTTTCCATTACACATGTCTCGTTGTTGTCTCATTTGATTAGAAACCGCTACATATGCGCATGCGTACGGTGGTGTGTGTTACCTATATATATATGTGTACCGCTTCGTGGAATAAAACAATTGTTGGAAGTTAGCGCTGTTTCCGCGTCTTGCCACTGTCTTTCGTCCCTTCCTGTCTGCGAGAAACCCTCTCACCTCGGTGTGTTCAGTGAAACCTGTGCGGAAGTGAGTGTGTAAACCCTGCCCCTCAAAGGCGGGTCGGCTACGATGGCTTTGGACGCTCCGATTGGTCAAAGGTTGAACGGCCGTTTTCCCTGACCTAGGGATCTAGGGTAGACAGAGTGTTTTTAAGGAGCTGTTGCGCGGCTTCTGGGTGTGCATTCTCTTTCCGTCATGCTAGAATGATGAACTTTAACGTTCCCCACCCTTCATGTATATGTTGTAAATAATTCCCATATCCCTCGCTCTCAATGAGAACAAGTCCTTCCCTTCAACAATGTTCTATGCGTGGATGAGTTGGACGACGGTATGGGCCAGCTATCATCTATTTCATAGTGATTGGGAATACAGCAGCGTTAGGTATATGACAGAGATGCGCTTTGTGTTTTTTTAAAATTTGAGGAGATATCGCCAACGCCGGCTGATTGGAATTATTTACGATGGTCAATGAGTGGCGGATATTCCGTCTGGTGAAAAAATAATATCCGGCATTGGAGACATGACAGCAGCAGCGAAAACAGGAGGAGGCACGTGTGGTTCGGTAGTGAAAACAGATGGAAATGCATTAATAAACAGTTTGGCAGTGTATATCAGGTAAAATTTCACCATATTACGAAATTCTGACACCAGCGGATGACTGGGGCTCGATTACCTGCCAAATTTTCGGGCGGGGTTACTGCTTAGCATGCGGGGTCCGTCCGAATAAAAAAAAATGGCAATGGCTTAGCTGGGCTATGCAAGGGTATACACAGCGAAAAGTAAGGCTAGCATGGTTAGCCTTGGTTAACCTTGATTGCATGTGCAGGTTAGTCTGGTTGTCAAGCTATGTTCCGGCGTTTAGCCAGTCATTCGGCGCGCTGCTCTTCTGTTTCCTGGGCAGATTCGCTTCCGTTTCATCTCGTTCCGATGTCGATTCCAGGCCTCCTCCTGCTTATCAGAATTGTCGCCTTCAATACTACCGGGTCAACTGTGGTTGCGGCGCACACGAGCCCTCCTTTTCAATCCTCCCACATGTTATCAGGCATGCGACGCAACTGGCGAAGCAAGCGGAGATGAGCGCAACGATGAGGAACGTGTTGTGACGTCGTACCAAACGGCGGCGGCGGAAGGGCGTGGCGCTGCGCAGCGGCGGAACACCTGTGGCTCGGTGCTTCTAGTGGCGCATGTGCAGTAGTGACAAGGCAGTGAGAGAGAGAGAGAAATATCCACGGCGAGGCGCGCCTTGTGCCGTCATGTGTCTCGTCGGAGAACCACCACGGCGAAATCTCAAGTTCGTGGCCAGTAAAGCTTTGGTTTTAAAACGAGTGCTTCTGTTGCCGGATAGCTATCAGATAGGCGTGTTCAGATACGTAGTATTTTTCCCAGGAGCTAAGGCTTGCCTTCAGTTAAGCTGAGCGAAATAGACGTTTCTTCTTCTTTTCCAGTTTTTTTAGTGCATTCGTGAACCATGGTCTGTTGCGATTAGAGCGAAGTATGCTAGTTGGTATAGGCTGCGCAACGAGTTTAGTCATCTTTTTTTTTTGGAAGAGCAAGTAGTTTTCCTGCATCGAGGGATTGTCGAAACCTAATTCCAATAATTGATAGAATGTGACTGGTTCGCTGTTTATCCTGGTATAATTCCCTTTTTCATGCAGGCGGATTGCTTTTTGATACGGATTACGTACTATATGTGAAAATGACAAAACAGCATCAATTAATTTGTGATCGCTTATGTCGTGTAGGTAGCTATAATGGAGGACATGCTTTCAGGATGCGTGTTTAGTCTAGGATGTTAGTAGTGCCATGAGTGGCACGCGTTGGCTATGTATCATCTGGGAAAGGCTAAAGTTCACGCAAATAACTAAGAATTCTCTAGCTCCAGTCATGCTAGGAACTGTGATAGAATAATTTGAACAGTTGATATGGGGGTAAATGAAATCCCCAAAATGCATGATGCAAGCTTTCGGGAATTTTTTGTAAATGGTTCAAGGTGTTATTGAGATCGTGGGGGAAGTCTGGATTGCTGTTGGGGAAACGATAGCAGACACCAAGAAGTAGTAGCTGAGGATTAGCGCGGACGATAAGCCATAGAATTTCTAGGTCACTGGCCGCACGGACTGTGGAGCACATTAGATGTTTTTTTACTGCCATAAAAACGCCACCGCCCCGAGTGCCCTACCTATCTTTAGAAAAAACATTCAACTTCGGTAGTTCGCTCAGAACTTCCCCGTCAGCGACATCATTGGTAAGCCATGTTTCAGTTAGTATAAGTAGGTCACTGCCAGACGAAGATACTAGATCTAATTTTTGTTCTTTTTTTCGGAAGAAAGCTTCTTATGTTAGTAAAAATAACAGAGATTGATAAAGATTCTCGTAGGGCAGGCAGAGCACGTAGAGACGAATGCTGGTGACGACGCGGTAGCTGCAGTTCTTTTACGGATTGGGATGCTCCATCAAAAATGTAGCGTCTTGAACCTATGGATAATGCTTCGAAACGAAGAGAGAAAGGAACTGATTGGCTTCGTGCAAAAGCTATTAGTTGTTTTCGAGTGTTCTGTACCGGCTTAGAAAAATATTTACCCATGCTGTACGAAGTGCGTTTAAACTCGCGGCCATTCGACAAGATGGCTGCTTTTGTTTTAAAGAAGGAAAGTTTGGCAATGATGGGTTGGTTACGATCAGGGATGTATCGACCAAGGCGATGGGCTCACTCGATTTGTCTTGGCTCTAGTGAAACGTTAAACTGGTCAGAGCACAGTCGAATGAGCAGTTCTTCTGACTGAGCAAAATATTCAAATTTGTTAGTATCCGTAATGCCATAAAGGAGCAAGGTATTGCGGCGAGAGTGGTTATCGGCATCATCAAGGTGAGTTTCAAGATTAAAAAGCCGATGGACCGTCTCAGCGGTGTGGGTGTGCACGATTCCGAGCTGCTGCCTCAAGCGCCTAATTTGCTGACAGTTTGTTCGAACACCTGTTAGACGTTTACTGAGCTCGATCAGGGCTTTATTAGTTGCCAGGAGCCGATGTTTAGTACCCTGGACTTCCAAGAGACGTTTGGACTGCCCAGAAGATAATTTCTTTAGCTCCTCTAAGACTGCCGCTGTATCGGGTCCAGGATTCACTCAATATCGCCTGATTGCAGCAACAAGAAACGCGCCACCGCAAAGCACTCACATGCCATAGAAAATAAGCACTCGGGGCTCGGAAGCTGTACCAAGAGGTACAGAGGCTCGTTCTTTTAGCAAATAAACTGCGGTAATCTGCATGGCGAAGAGCAGCGGGTTAGTGGACACAAAGAGGCACAGCCCATGAAACGAGTCGCACAGATGCGGGGGATTTATAGCTGCCGGTGAGGCGGCTGTCGATGCCGATGGTGCTTGATTGGCTTGACCGAGGACCAGGAACAGCGAGGGCGATCACGTCTGCTTCGTCGCGCTGTTGATAGTAGTTGCGCGACGATGTGTCGTAATCGCCACAGGGTCATCGCTTGCGTGGGGCCATGATACACACGCAACTGACGTGCACGAAGAAGCGGTGACGGCTGGAGCACGGAGAAGCGTCCGGACGGTGTCTTGGTAAACACCTGCATTGCGAAGAGCAGCGCATTAGTGGACACGCTAGAAGCGCAGCCACTGAGCCTCCCTGACGCAATAGAACCATGACCCCGAGGACATACGTAGTGGTTCAAGTTAGCAGACAACTGGGCCATATGGCGATAGATAGATAGATAGATAGATAGATAGATAGATAGATAGATAGATAGATAGATAGATAGATAGATAGATAGATAGATAGATAGATAGATAGATAGATAGATAGATAGATAGATAGATAGATAGATAGATAAAGGAGGCCGGAAGTAGGCAGAATACTGATCGCATTAAAAAGTGGGGTATACAGTGGGCGTGGTTGATCACTGGTACCGTTTTCTCTGTGGCCTAAGAGCACCGCTAATGTGCAGTAATATCAACAGCGTACACCTGCTGTGTCATGGCCTGGCTGTCTAGACTTTCCCATTAACCGACAGACACCACTGACCTAAAATTTGCATAGAGCTGCAGTTTTTAGTGTCTCTAGTTTTGTGAAGTTGCAAATAGCGTGCCCGGGTCTAATCCATGATTGGCTGGGGCCCTAGCCACCCAAAGCTCTTGGACTCCTGGGCAAGCCCGGTTCCATGCAGTGCTCTAAGTTAGATACATGACCATGATGATGATAATCATCATTATCAGTCAATTTTATGTCCGCTGCAGGACGAAGGCCTCTTCCGGCGATTTCCAATTACCCCTGTCCTGCACCGTACATAGATACACTCAACTCTTAAGCAATAAGTGCCATCGGGACTAAGCTGGCTGAGGTTTGGGAGGCCGCGTTTAGTCAAGTTTCATTGTAGCGTCCGATGGTGTACACGCTGTGGTCAGTGGTGGCGCTCTGGTGCTTGAGTGCATTAATTAAATTAGCATTCTTAGCCTACTTCCCCTCCCTACACATTGTAAATAGACGCGCCTTCTGCATTACGTACGGTTTGCAACAACTTTAATCGATTACTAATAATCGCATTAACGCGATACTTATCGTGAGATGGTTTCCGTCGAAATTTCTGCCATAAAAAGTAACGACACTTTGGTGATCCTTCTCGGATGTGCCTGGCTTTGATAACACTGTATTACGTCTAACATTTTCGCTTTTTTTTTCCGTGGGCACCTCGCTACAAGAGCACAGCGACAGGTGTCCTTTTTCTCGCTCGCATTGCGGAACGATCTATGCAAAATAGCCTACCTATGCATTCGGGTTTCTGTCGTATTGCCCTGCTGTCACGGGGACTGACTGACGCAAGCGTGTGTTTCGGCGCGATCTCGTTTGCGTTTGCGACTGCTGAACACCTGCGCAGCCCACCACGACAGTGACGTGTAGTACATCGCACATGGCTGGCTCCGTCTTGCTTGACATCCTTACGGCGGGAAAACGCCGCAAACCGCGATGTATTCCTGTCGCTGTTTCGCACGGCTAAGAAAATGGGACTCGCGGTGGATCACGCACAGGGGTTTGCTATGTATGCATTAATCAACAAAAGCAAAATGCCGTTATCACGAAATAAAAAAAAAGCATTTCTTATGCTGTGCGTAAAATTTGGTCTCATGAAGCATGAAATTGGTGTACGCGAATAGAACTATTAATTTGTCACATGTGATTCACCACTCTGTATTTTGTGTGTTTGGTTGGAAGGTCCTGAGTGTATTTGGTTCCTCCTGTCAGCTTTACTTTCATGTCTGCTGGCATCACTGTCGTACATATAACGTGCCGTTAAATCGCGTAGTGTAGACATTTGAGTTGGAATGTAAATTGGTTAAATTTGAGCTCTACTGTATGTACACAAATACGAAAGCCAAATGAAAACATATTGAGAAGTGTACATGGCTTCTTCTTCGGGCGGCCATTTTTTTTATTTCATTTTGTTTTACTTACACATAGTGTTGTCTTTTTTTAAGACATAGCAGAAGCAGGTACCTAATTAAAAATGAATTGTTACAGAAATAAAAAGTACGTCAACAAAATTGCTACAACAGCAATACTTACGTAGAAGTAAGGCTAGGTAGGACAAATAAATCAATATGTAGGTCTTTTGTGGCGACGACATAGGTTAACGCCCATTATGGATACTTAGGCTCCAGTATGAATTAAAGCCGTCAACGGAACACCATCTACGTCTACTTCAATTAGGTTCCTGTTGGTTAGGAGCGTCAACAGAGAATTTGGGCAGGACGAACGTGATACAGCACTACCTCCAAGAGCTGCATGGCCTAGTTTTCCACCCGGGATGGTCCATAATTGGTCGGCGACGAGTAGCGGCGTGGCTGGGGCGACGGGGACCGACGGCGCTAAGGTGACGGCGAGCGAGCAGGGCAACTGACATTGACGAATACGTCAGAGGTCGGAGGCATACGGTGAGGCGAGTAACGGCGTGGGTCGGCATATGGGCGGGGATACGGGGAAAAGGAGCTCGAATACGGCGGCATCCAGAAGGTGCGGCAGTGGCGAGCGACGTGGCCAATGCGGAGGCAATGGAGGCAACTGGGCTGGTCGTCCGGAGTTCTCCACTCGGCAGGGTTGCGGTATCTGGGAGGAGAATACAGATCGCCGTGTGGCGGGCCAGTTGGCACCGGTCGGGCGTCAAGTCGGGCGACGGAGCAGGCAGCAGGAAAACCTACTTTTGCAAATTCTTGCCGCGCAACTGCCTGAATGAGGGAGATCGCTGGGGCTGGTTGGTCAGTGGTGGGTTCACGTGGGCGTGAATGGAACGGCACAGGACTTGTAGCCTCGATTTCGCGGTGAACAATACATGTGACGTGCTCATTTAAAGGTGGTGAAGCGGTAAGGTCAACGCAAGATGACGTCGCAGCTGTGTTAGGGAGCCGGGAGAACTTTGGAATGACGCGGCGGCTTCTGGCGAGCTCAAAGCGGTGGCATTCCTTGACCATGACGTCGATGGTGTACACATTGTTGAAGACCAACGAGTTGAAGGCATCGTCCACGATCCCTTTAAGTACGTGGCCAAGTTTGTCAACCTCGGCCATTTTCTCGTGAACTTTCCGGCGAAGAGCGAGCACGACTAGTATGAACGAGACATACATTTCAGTAGGAGACTGAACTCCGTTAGCAAGCTATTTTCCAGCTGCCGACCGGTGGGATTTCGAAAGAGGTCATCGAGCTTCTTGAAAGCATCCCAGCTAGTGATATCGTCCTGGTGTGTCCGGAACCAGACATGAGAAGTTCCGCACACGTAGAATACGACATTCGCTAACTAATGGTAGGGTCCCAGCGGTTGTTTTGGCTAGCACGCTCATACAGGTTGACACAGTCCTCAACGTCGACATTATCTTGTCCGCAGAATATGCCGGGATCGCGGGGATCGGTAACCGTAACCTACGTTGTTGTCGCGGTCGCAGGAGTGAAGGAGACGAGGTGTCGTCACCGGGAGCCATGCCGGAAAGCCCGTGGTGAGGACGGGGAATGGCACTCTCCACCACATACGCGAAGGACGAGTCAGTAAGATGAGCAACTATTTACAGGTTACATTTACAACAGCGGTTGCAGCACTGACCAGTTAGATTCACAGCGCGAGCCCAGTTCGTTCTTCCTCCTCTTTTCTAGAGTGATGGCGCCCACGCGCCTTGTTCAAACAATCAAATATCACACACGTGTAGCAATATCAAGTAAAAGCTTTAATGATAGAAGGAAAACAAATTTGCAGTTCCCCCAGAAAGGCGAAGCACCGATTGCGATAGCAAATAATTAGATAGCTGTACGAAGTAAGGATAGCAGTTTTATCGGCCGTAGAAACTTGTTAACATTCGCTTAATGATTCAACGTGTAAGCGTAACTCAACGAGGACTTAGAAAGAAACAGACACATAAAGACAGCCGCGTCCTTGTGTGTCTGCTTACTTCAATGTCCTTGTTCAGTGGCGCTTACAGATGCTATCATGGATTGACATCAAGCAGCCCCTCAACGAATTTTAACTAAATTAGCCAGCACGGTGTCATGCGCGCACACGTGAACATTAACACACATCGCTCGATGACCGCAGAAACTGGCTGGGAAAACGCTGGAGTTAGGAATCGCGGCAGCAGGCGCGAGCCAATGCATATGTCGCTTGAACACGTACGAAATGTCAAAAGCACAGCGCAAACGAAGCTGCCGACACTACACGCACTGTGCAAGCACCACAGGTCGCTATGAAGATGAGGCGCGCGCGGGCGTGTACTTTAGGCATGCCGCAGACCGCTTTGAAGACACACGGGCGCAGGCAACGCGTCCTCACGGCGTCCGCCCGAGGCGTCTACTAGGGCGTCCGCGATTAGAGTGGCCAACGCCGCGTAAGACGCTGCGATTGCCTCCCCGCCTCCATTATGTACGCAGCAGAGGGCCTGGGCTGAGGCGTGCTAACGGCAGGAGCGATCTGTGCGTCGGCTTCATAGTTCTGAACTGCAGGTTTTGGCGGCATTGTCGCTTAGACTCGGCTGGCTGGATGGATGGTTGCTATTAGCGGCGAGAATTAGGAGTGGCGCCCTCTCGCGAGTGACGTCATGGCCAGGACGCCGCTCGCTCCGGATCGCTCGGCTGCCGCGCGCGCTCGTTCCCTTCGTTTATGCTTCGGGTATGGGTGGCTCGAGCCGTACGTATTGAAGGATACGTCGGCTGCTTTCAGCTGCCATGCCTCACAGTTTCTTCTTCAAGAACGCGTGAGTCGAGAAACTTGGCGGTTTGGATATCGCAAGCTGTGTAGCGGTAAAGGGGTCTTCTGGCTTTGCAATGCATATATGCGCCCTGTCTATCGGTAAATTTTGCGTAAAAAGAATGTCTGCGAATTCCACACGCGAAGTTGTGTATGATGCCTCGCTATACACTTAACATTCCCTTAGTATTTAGCTATGAGAGACATTGCATTTTACATGGAAGAAAAATCTTGGTAATTGGCGTCAGCATGTTATCCGATGTTAGAACGACACTGCCCAGTGAATCTGTCATCATGATTCTTATTACTCTGGTGTGTTGTTCTATTCAAATATGGCCATTCATTAGTGCGTAAAAAATAGTTAGGCGCGCATTTCTTATGAAAAACTTTGCTGCTACTTTCATCCCGCTTTGAAACAGGCCCCCAAGAAACGAATTGCTCATGGCTGCTAACAATACGGCGCGTCATGTAGAGTATTTACATAGTAACTCACAAACACCATAGTAGAAATCACTTGACAGAAAAGTTCCGTTGTTAAGATCGAGAGCCAATCAAATGAAAGTGATGAAGACACAGCTGTTATAAACTTTTCTCTTGAGGGATAATGGCAACCGCCTGTTCATGATCTGAGAATGCCTGCCAAACGCACCCCAGCCCATTCTTATTCTTCTGATTATTTCAATCTCATGATGCGGATGCGTGGTCACTACCTGCCCTAAGTAGAGGTATTCCCTTACCACTTCCAGTGCCTCGCTACCTGTCGTAAATTGCTGTTCTCTTCCAAGACTGTTCAGTTCAGTTCAGTTCAGTTCAGTTTAGTTTCCTTAAAGACCCCCGTTTTCAGGGGTATTACATAAGGGGTGGGTACAAGATTCGAATTAAGACTAGTTCAAGTAACGTTCAAGTTCAAGCACGCATATATACACACATACATAGTATACATATTCAAGTATATTCACACATGTATTTACATATATCAAAGCCTATATATGTAGACCAACATACACGTGTGTAAATACAAACAACACATATAAGGAAAAATTATGTACAATGTGGTTGGAGACGGTCAGTAACATGTTGTAAAAATATGGATGGGCAGATTATGTCGACTATGACGGCGGGGAGGCCGTTCCAGTCTGCCGCCATGCGAAGAAAAAACGAGGCTAAAAATGTTGATGTTCGTGAGCGTGGTCGTGAAACTTGCAGCGAGTGGCTCGTCCGGTATGATATGTGCACTGCGGGCGTGATATATGGTGCTTGATGAAGGATAGGACTGTAAAAGAATTTGTGGTAAAGACAGAGGGAAGCGATGCGCCGACGTAAAACGAGGTCCGGAAGCCCAGATAGTGATTTCAGTGACTTAACGCTTACGTCATATGAGTACGACGAATGGATGAATCGAGCAGCGTGGTTTTGTACCGCTTCAAGAGCGTCGATGAGATATGCTTGATGCGGATTCCAGACTGCTGAGGCGTATTCTAGTTTCGGTCGTACAAGTGATGTGTAGGCAGGTAATTTTACGTGATTTGGGGCTTTCCGCAAATGACGTTTTAGGAAACCTAAAGTTTTGTTAGAAGCTGAAATGATGGTGTGCACATGCGTACGCCATTTGAGGTCGTTTGATACAGTGACACCGAGGTATTTAAATGTGTCGGTTGATTGAAGAGCGAAATTGTTAATTGTGTACGCAAACGTCCGAGGGTTATGACTGCGGGTGAATGACATGCTCTTGCATTTGTTAACGTTTAGTGTCATTAACCAAGTGGTACACCATTCTGAAATATTAGTAAGGTCACTTTGTAGGGTTATCTGATCCGAAGTGTTAAGTACGGTGCGGTAGATAACACAGACATCCGCGAACATGCGCATATTACAGGATACATGCAAAGGTAAGTCATTGATCTAGATTAAGAATAGGAGGGAGCCAAGAACCGATCCCTGGGGGACGCCTGACGTTACTGGAACCGGTGTGGATAGGTGGTTATTTATAACAACGTACTGCGATCGATTAGTAAGGAATTCTGCAATCCATGCTAAGATAGTAGGATGTAAATTTAGCGGGGAGAGTTTCGCAAGTAATCGTTGGTGAGGCACTTTATCAAATGCTTTAGCATAATCAAGAAAGATCGCGTCAGTCTGTATGTTACTATCCAGGTTAGTGTGGATGTCGTGTAGAAAAACTGCAAGCTGTGTTTCGCATGACAACTCCTTGCGGAAGCCATGTTGTGAAGGATGGAAAAAGTGATTACTGTCAAGGAAATTTATTATGTGGGAGTAGATCACATGCTCCATGATTTTAGAGGGGACGCTTGTTAGAGAGATAGGGTGGTAATTTAGTGGGGAATTTCTGCTACCTGACTTGAAAACAGGAACGACCTTCCGTGTCCTCCAGTCGTCTGGAATGATTCCTGTAGAAAGTGACCATGAAAAAATTAGGGTGAGATAAAGTGAGACGTTGTGTTGGGTGTTTTTCAAAATTTTGGTATTAATTTCGTCCATTCCAGCAGAAGATGAGAATTTAATATTTTCTATTATGGATGAAATTCCATATTCACAAAAATTTATCGCTGGCATGTCACAATGAAAGTCAAGCAAAGGTAAACATGGGGGTGCGGTCCCTTCATCAGAAAATACAGTACTGAACGTGGTGTTGAACAAGTTCGCACAGTCCACGTCCGTAATCCTTTCATTCAGGTCACTGGTGAGTACGATTTCTCGTGGTTCGTCGTCTTTTAGTGTTTTCCAAAACTGTTTGGGATTATATTTTAGTAGATTGGGCAATTCTAAGTGGTAAAAAGAGTGCTTTGCTTGATGTAGAGTAGAAAGGTAGTTTTTATCTGCTTCATAATATTTCTCCCATGCTTTTGGTTGATCTCTAATCTTTGCAACCCGGAATAGACGTTTCTTTTTATTTTCAAGTCTTTTTAATGTTTTCGTAAACCATGGTTTGTGACGACTGGCTCTGAAACTTACTTTAGGTACAAATTTATCGGTTAATTCCTTCAGCTTTTCTTGAAAACGTGTCCTGTTGGCGTCAACATTATGGTGGTGGAACGATGTCTCCAATGTGGGAAAAAATGTGGAAAGGCCCTCAATTATCGCTTCATAATCGCCTTTGTCATACAACTGTATCGTTTTCTTGTACATTTCGCACTTTGTTGGTGGAAAAGACATTACTTTAAACAATAAACATTACTTTAGTTTACTGCAGATTAATTTTGAGACCCACCGTTCCGCTATGCCTGTCCAGGTAAGTGAGCGTGCATTGCAGTTGGTCCCCTGAGTTACTACACAAAGCAATATCAACAGCGATTCGCAAGTTAGTAAGGTATTCTCCATTAACTCTGATCCCCAGTTCTTCCCAATCCAGGTCTCTGAATACCTCCTGTAAACGCGCTGTGAATAGCATTGGAGAGATCGTATCTCCCTGCATGACGCCTGTCTTTATTGATATTTTGTTGCTTTCTTTATGGAGGACTACGGTTGCTCTGGAGCTGCTATAGATATTTTTAAGTATTTTGACATGCGGCTCGTCTACACCCTGATTCCGCAATGCCTCCATGACTGCTGAGGTTTCGACTCAATCAAGCGCTTTCTCGTAATCAATGAAAGCTATATATAAGGGTTGGTTATATTCCACACTTTTCTCTATCACCTCATTGATAGTGTGAATGTGATATATTGTTGAGTAGGCTTTACTTAATCCTGCCTGGTCCTTTGGTTGCCAGAAGTCTAAGGTGTTCCTGACTGTATTTGCGATTACCTCAGTAAAGACTTTATAGGCAGCGGACAGTAAGCTGGTGGGTCTATAATTTTTCAAGTCTTTGGCGTCCTCTTTATTATGAATTAGGATTATGTTAGCGTTCTTCCAAAATCCCGGTACGCTAGAAGTCATCAGGCATTGCGTATAGAGGGTGGCCAGTTTCTCTAGAACAATCTGCCCACCATACTTCAACAAATATGCTGTTACCTGATCCTCCCCAGCTGCCTTCCCCCTTTGCATAGCTCCCAAGGCTTTCTTTACTTCTTCCGGCGTTACCTGCGGGATTTCGAATTCCTCTAGTCTATTCTCACTTCCATTATTGTCGTGGGTGCCACTGGTACTGTATAAATCTCTATACAACTCCTCAGCCAGTTGAACTATCTCATCCATACTTGTAATGATATTGCCGGCTTTGTCTCTTAACGAATACATCTGATTCTGGCCAATTCCTAATTTCTTCTTCACTGCTTTTAGGTTTCCTCCGTTCCTGAGAGCATGTTCAGTTTTATCCATATGATACTTCCTTATGTCAGCTGTCTGACGCTGGTTGATTACCTTGGAAAGTTCTGCCAGTTCTATTCTGGCTGTAGGGTTAGAGGCTTTCATACATTGGCGTTTCTTGATCAGATCTTTCGTCTCCTGCGATAACTTACTGGTACCCTGTCTAACGGAGCTACCACAAACTTCTATCGCACACTCCTTATTGATTCTCACAAGATTGTCGTTCATTGCTTCAACACTAAGGTCCTCTTCCTGAGTTAAAGGCGAATACCTGTTCTGTAGCTTGATCTGGACTTACTCTATTTTCCCTCTTACCGCTAACTCATTGATCGGCTTCTTATGTGCAAGGTTCTTCCGTTCCCTCCTCAGGTCTAGGCTAGTTGAATTTCTTACCACGCTATGGTCACTGCAGCGCACCTTGCTGAGCACATCCACCTCTTGTATGATGCCAGGGTTAGCGCTGAGTGTGAAGCCAATTTCATTTCTAGTCTTGCCGTTCGGGCTCGTCCACGTCCACTTTCGGCTATCCCACTTGCGGAAAAAGGTGTGCACTATCCGCATAATATTCTGTTCAGCAAACTCTACTAATAAATCTCCCCTGCCATTCCTAGTGCCTATGCCATATTCCTCCACTGCTTTGTCTCTAGCCTGCTTCTTGCCTACGTTGGCATTGAAGTCGCCCATCAGTATAGTGTATTTTGTTGTGACTTTACCCATCGCCATTTCCACGTCTTCATAGAAGCTTACGACTTCCTGGTCATCATGAATGGATGTAGGGGCGTAGACTTGTACAACCGTCATTTTTTACCTCTTATTAAGTTTCACAACAAGACCTGCCACCTATCCGTTAATGCTATAGAATTTATGTATGTTACCAGCTATATTCCTATTAATCAGGAATCCGACTCCTAGTTCTCGTCTCTCCGCTAAGCACCGGTAGCACAGGACGTGCCCACTTTTTAGCACTGTATATGCTTGTTTTGTCCTGCTAACTTCACTGAGCCGTATTACATCCCATTTACTGCTCTCTAATTCCTCCAATAGCACTGCTAGGCTCGCCTCACTAGATAATGTGCTAGCGGTAAACGTTGACAGGTTCATATTCCAATGGCGGCCTGTCCGGAGCCAGGAATTCTTAGCACCTTCTGCTGCGTCACAGGTCTGACCGCCGCCGTGGTCAGTTGCTTCGCAGCTGCTGGGGACTGAGGGCCGGGGTTTGATTGTTGTGTTCATATAGGAGGTTGTGCCCAAGGACTGCATCAGGGTGGCCAATCCTGCTTTGGTGAGGGAGTGTGTTAGCGGTTCTGGTCACCGGGATCTGGCCACACTCCAGGCCTGTTTATGCAATTTTATCAACACGCGGATTTTCGTTTATTCCGGTGGAAAATTGCGTGGCACCGGGATTTGAACCACGGACCTATTGCACACGTGGCGGGTGTTGTACCTCTACGCCACCGCTGCACTATCAGGTGTTTTGGTATCAGGCAAAAATCAGGTATTTTGGTATTCAATGAAAACAGTGAACAGACAGTGGAGATACAGGGCCAGGAAGTCGCTCGGGTAACATAATATAAATGCATTGGTATATGGATAAAGGAAGGCAATCGATGAATGAAAATACAGGAACAAACAATAACAGTGAAGGGGAAGAGAAATTCAGCAATAATGAAGCACAGAGCGCCATGGGAATACAATAGGTACGAGATCCTCCGAGGTATGTGGAAAGGTGTAATGGTTCCACGACTTACATTTTGAAATGCGGTTGCTTGCTTGAACTCACGGGTAAAACCAGGACTCGATGGCAACCAGAGGTCAGTGGGACGCATCGCAGGGAGCGCTTACGGGAACACGTTAAATGAAGCCTGCGGAGTGCTATGGACTCTACAAGCTCTGGAGTGACACAAACTCACAGTAAAATTTATTATGAACAGCTACTGATGAATATGGAAGACAGCAAACGGCCTGGGAGAGTTTTGAAGCATTTGTAACGCAAAATCATTGATTCACAGTGGAGGAAAAGAACTAGGAAGATTACCAGCAAGTATGCGGCCTGTAGGGTGGGCAACAGAGCTACAAAGAAGGTCATGCGGAAAGTCAGAGAGGCTGAAATGATCTCATGGGTGGCGGCAATGGAACAGAAACCTGCCATGAGTAACTACTTAAGAGGAAAAAAAGAAATCAGGAAAGAAACAATTTATGTTAACTCAAAGGGAAGTTCATTACCTTTAGAAGCGAGATCGGGATGCCTTAGAACACGCACCTATAGAGCGAGGTATAAGAAGGAAGAAGCATGTGCTTCCTGCGGTAAAGCTAGGCAAACTATGGAGCATGTTTTATTAGAATGCGAAGACGTCTACCTAGCGGTCGATTTAGGCACCACTAGCCTCCTCGAAGCCGATGAGTATAGCGATAGGGGCTTGTTGGTACGGCATATCTTATTTTGTTATAACGCAAGCTTGACACAGACAACAGGAGGCACATCTGACACACACAGCCCTTGGGTTCAGCGGGAGGAGGCGTAAAGTAAACATGTCCGCAATTGGTATTAGTTAGATGTTATAGGAGGATTGGTGGAAAAAAAAGTAGGGAAACGAGAGAAGATGGAGACGTACAAAAGCACAGTTTGCACTAGGGGATCAGAAAATTTGGGTGTGGTAGTTCATAATGTTTTTTGATTGTTTAACCTAGCTAGGACACATGGCAGTATAAGAGCAAGAGCTCGGTGGCGCAACCCACCACCTTGTTCCTAAGAGGACGCTTATAGCATCCATCCATCCATCCACCCGCTCCCTGCTACCTGTAACAGTGGCGGCGCCTGCACATACATGTCTCGATAGAATTCTTTGCCTTGTTACGTTTCGCCTACGACGCGCGGCATAGCTGGCGCGGATGCAACGGACGCCGGGGCTTCGTTCAAAGCGGCGGACATTTTGGCCCCTTCAGCGCCGCCGAAACACCTCCCCGCTAAGCGCGTGCAGGCATGTTTCAATTGCCCGTGTCTTCATGTGTGCGTGTGCGCGTGTGTGCATGTTGGTACCCACGCTTCTCAAAGCACGGCAGCCGGGGAGAGAGCTCTCAAGTGTAAAGCGAGGAAGTCTGACCGGTGCCGGACCAGCGGATGCGCCACTACTCGTCTCAACGTGCCCGAGTGGTGCCGTCACGTGCGCCCCATCCAGAGCCGTTTCTTCTTGCCCTCAACTCCGACAGTATAAAAGCAGCTGCCCCCGGACGCCAAGAGAGAGGCTCCGATTTCTTCCGTCGAGTAACCTGCTCTCCCGTCTCTCCACTTCGGTCGACCTGACCGGCCACACTTTTGCGATGCTAAAATAAACAAGTTGTTCTTTTAGCGGTCGACTCATCCTTTGCCAGTACCTTCTGGTGCTTCCAGCGGTGCCCCAGGCCGCCAGGCCAACGCTACCCTTGGGGCTTGCGACCCAGATGTAACAACTGGTGCCAGCGGTGAGATAGCATCAACTGTTTGCCAGCGGTGAGATCGCGACAACCGAGGCGAGCAGTGAAGATATGCGGTCGACTGTATGCTGAGCAGGACAACGACCATCCAGGAGCAGTGCAACGAGCCGTGTGTGATGACTGGTTGCCTGCAGCAGAACGACTGCGCTGAATTCTTGGCTGCGAGGTTTGGTGAGTGCGGCACTTTCTTCTTCTGAGTTTTGCCAGGCTTTTGCTAGTGTCAGAAACAGAGCTGGTAATTGTGGTTGTCGTTGCTGCCGGGTTAGTTTGTGGCAAGACAATATTAGGCAGTAGAGAAAGCAGCATTCAGAGCAGCCATGAATTGGAAGTCGTTGCGCAAACCGAAATTGCGGGAGCTTGCAAGAGAGTTGGGTCTGGAGGTCTCAGACAAACTCATAAAACCAGAACTGCTAAGGGCTATTCTTGAGTTAGAAGCGGAGGATGATGAGCTGTCGGAATGCCTTGAGACCACTGAGGAGAGGGAGACGGCAAAAAAAGAGAAAGATGAGCGCGAACGTAAAGAACAGCAAGAGAAAGATGAGCGCGAACGCAGAGAACAGAAAGAGAAAGATGAGCGCGAACGAAAAGAGCAGGAAGAAAAGGAGCGCGACCGTCAACACGCTTTGGAAATGAAGCGTCTCGAGGTAGAGATGGAACGCGCTCGTAATGGAAGTGCGGCACACGGTGCCGAAGAACGAGTATCGTTCAAAATGACTGACCTGATGCGGCCGTTTAAGCTTGGAGAGGACATTGGTTTGGTCCTGGTTAACTTTGAGCGAACGTGCGAGAAGCAGTGGTTCTCTCGGGAAACGTGGGCACAGCGCTTGCTCACTTTGTCACCCGGCGAGGCGGCCGACGTAGTCGCTCGCTTGAAGAGAGAGGAGGCAGAGGATTTGGACAAAGTGAAATCGAGTCTGCTAAAAAAGTACAGGCTGTCAGCGGAGGCGTTCCGTCGGAAGTTTCGTAAAAATGAGAAAGGGAGAAGTGAGTCATATGCAGAGTTTGCCTACAGGCTAATGTCAAACATGCAGGAGTGGCTCAAACAAGAGAAAGCGTTTGGTGACCACGAGAAAATTCTGCAGTGTTTCGGGCTGGAACAGTTTTATAGTCGGTTACCTGAGAACGTGCGGTACTGGGTCTCGGATAGGCCAGAGGTTAGTACGGTGGCTAAAGCCGCCGAGCTAGCCGAGGAGTTTGTGACGCGTCGGGCTCGTGAAGCTAAGGAAGGTCAAAAGGGTGAATGTGGCTCCAAGTTTGAGAGGCCGAAGTTCACACCCATGAGAGCAAGGGGGGACATACGTAGTGCGGATGCGAGTGAAAGCAGTCCGACCGAACGTAAGGAGACGGCGGCAGCCGAAGCCGAACGCAGAAAGCGGTTCGAGACGAGGCTAGCCCGCGTGTGTTATACCTGCCAGAAGCCGGGTCACTTTTCAGCGCAGTGTCCCACCGTACGTAAGGAGACGGCGGCAACCGAAGCCGAACGCAGAAAGCGGTTCGAGGCGAGGCAAGTGCGCGTTTGTTATACGTGCCAGAAGCCGGGTCACTTTTCGGCGCAGTGTCCAGAAACAAAAACGAAAGTCGTGTTTTTGTCATTATGCAGCACTGACGAGAACATGAAGCTTCTCGAGCCTTACATGCGAGACCTCCTCGTGAATGGGAAAGAGTGCCGAGTCCTTCGCAATTCCGCAGCTACGATGGATGTAGTTCACCCCTCCTACGTAGAAACCGATATGTTCACGGGCGAGTGTGCATGGATCAAGCAAGCCGTGGAAGCTCATAGCGTGTGTCTGCCCGTAGCAAAAGTGCTTATTGAAGGACCTTTCGGAGCGCTTGAGACGGAGGCCGCAGTGTCATCTATGCTGCCCCCCCCCCCCAGTACCCGTACCTATTTTCTAACAGGTCCGATCACCTCCTGCGCGAGAAGGGGCTTTTGTTTTGTGAGGCTAGCGTTCAGGCCTTAACCAGAACGAAGGTTTGGGAGCTCGCTGCAAAGGCGGTAGTTGCGGGGCCGACGTTGTCGAACAATGAGAAAGGGTCAGAGGCGCAGCAAGCTGATATTCAGAGCGCGTCCAAACTGAATAAAATTGAGCCTGTAGCGTTGAAGGCACCAGATACTGGAGAGGAAATGCCCGATGCGGGAAAGTTAGAAGAGCAATCTGCAGATTTGCTCATCGCGCCTACGTCAGACGGACTTAATAGGTTGCTAAAAGTCAGTCGGGCTGCTTTGATAGCCGAGTAAAAGAAGGATGGCAGCCTAGAAAACATACGCTGCATTGTCAAGGAAAGTATCGCCAAGAAAAATGCTCGCTTTGTGGAAAGAGGTGGGGCCCTGTACCGGAAGTATATAGACCGCAGGGGAGTGGAGTTCGATGAGCTGATCGTGCTTCAGTGCTACCGTCAGGATCTGTTGCGCTTGTCGCATGGGGGTTCGTTGTCAGGACACCTAGGAGTTAGGAAAACTAAGGACCGTCTCTTGCAAGAGTACTACTGGCCAGGGTGTTTTCGGGACGTGGACTACTTTGTGAGGACATGTGACACCTGTCAGCTGGTGGGCAAACCAGGGGACAAATCGAGGGCGCCGTTGAAGTTGGTACCTATCATTACGGAGCCTTCTAGACGGCTCGTTATTGATACAGTGGGACCTCTGCCGGTAACAGCCACGGGGTACAGACACATTTTGACTGTGATCTGCCCAGCGACAAAGTTCCCTGAAGCAGTGCCGCTTAAAGAACTCAGCTCAGTTGACATAGTTAATGCACTACTGTCCATATTTGCGCGAGTTGGTTTTCCTGCGGAAATCCAATCAGATCAGGGCACAGTGTTTACTAGCGCTTTGACGACAGCCTTTCTCGAAAGGTGTGGGGTAAAGCTGTTACACAGCTCAGTGTACTAGCCACAGTCGAATCCCCTTGAGAAGCTCCTCTCCGTCATGAAGCGGGTGTTGAGATCATTGTGTTTTGAACAACAAACTGACTGGGAGCTGTGTCTGCCTGGGGTGATGTTTGCATTGAGGACCGCGCCGCATGCGGCTACGCGGATTTCGCCAGCTGAGCTAGTGTACGGTCGCTCGCTGCAATCTCCGCTTCGCATGCTTCGAGACAGATCACTATCCTCTCCAATGGCTGCAGACCATCTCTTCCACAAATGGCCGCCTCCTGCGCTGGAGCCTCGCTTTGGAACAACATTCCTTTGAGGTGCGTTACAAAAAGGGGAGTCTCAACGCTATCCCATTGTATGATAGCGAAAGGACACGACGTCGTGTTTCAGTGGCTGTCCGGCCATTGCGGTATCTCCGGCAACGACCTCGCTGGCGAAGCTGCTAGGAAAGCCCACGAAGGAGCAACCCTTGTTTCTGTGCCTTTATCGCGGACCGACGCAGCCCAACACCAAAGCAAGGTAGCACACCGTATGACATTAAAGAAGTGGTATACACCTGAATTCACCCAAGAACGATTGCATTCCCTCGACCCCTCTATGCAACTGCGGCTGTTACCAGGACTTCAGCGAAATGAGGCAACAATGCTGTGCCGCTTACCCTTGGGCGTCGCATTCACCAATGCGTATACGTTTTTGATTGGAATGACTGATAGCGCCGACTGTAATGCCTGCGGTGCCGAGGAAACTGTAGACCATCTACTGTGCTACTGCCCATCTTTTCAAAACGAAAGACATGTCCTCTGCACAGCTCTCAATCAGCTAGACAGCGCACCGTTCACCTTGAAGAAGATCTTGGGACCATGGCCTCGCATATCGCAGCTACGAAAGGCCACAAAAGCTCTGCTGCGATATTTGAAGGCTACTGGACTGAGTCAGCATCTGTGACCCGGACTGAGTGACCCCAGTGGACTTTCTCTTCTTCTTTTAATCTTTCAGTCCCCTTTTCTCTTTCCCCAGTGTAGGGTAGCCAACCGGGCTCAGTCCTGGTTAACCTCCCTACCTTTCCTTTATCATTTGCTCTCTCTCTCTCTCTCAACGCTATCGCCGATCGCTTAAGTCGAAGCCCCTAACGTAGGAATCAGCCTCAAAATTGTTTGTTACTGATGTTTTTCTTCCTGAGGCAGGATTTTTAACATATTGCTTTTATTTAGTGTTTCAATGTCATGATGTGCTTTCTAGTGCAATCTGCCAATTTGTGGACGTGTTCTGGGTGCTGTTAGACTACTGTAAGGAACTAGGCAGTAGTATAAAAGGGGAAAGAGCCTGGCATGGCTTAGTGAGGGTTGTGCCATGCTTGCTGACTGAGCGGTTGAGTTTCGGCGTAGTTCTAACGCTTGGTGGGAACGAGAGAAAAATGGCAACTCTCCCGAAGTCACTTTGCAGTGTCCTGTGTGAACCTGAACGTGAGAACGAGGCCTTCTCGGTGCGCTGCGCTCAAGAAACGCCGAGGGACGACCGACTTCGGTTACAAGCATCATCGAGCGACATCCCTCCGGACAGCGGATGTGGTCCCCTGACCATCGGGATCACCTTCCCCCGGCGGGGCGGTCTGTTACGTTTCGCCTACGACGTGCGGTATAGCCGGCGCGGATGCAACGGACGCCGAACCTTCGTTCAAAGCGGCGGACATTTTGGCCCGTTCGGAGCTCCCGCAACGCTTCCCTGCGAAGCGCGTCCAGGCATGTTTCAGTGCCACGCGTCTTCGTGTGTGCGTGTGTGTGTGTATGCCCACGCTTGTCAAAGCGTGGCAGCCGGGGACAGGAGCTCACCAAGTGTGAAGCGAGGAGGTCTGACTGGCGCCGGCCCGGCTGATGCGTCACTACACTCTTCTCAACATGTCTCTCAGCTTGTCCGTGCCCCGCTGTCACGTGGCCTCGTCCCATGACGTTCCCTCTTGCCCTCAACTCCGAGAGTATAAAAGCAGCTGCCCCCGGACGCCAGGAGAGTGGCTCCGAATTCTTCCGTCGAGAAGCGTGCTCTCCCGTCTCTCCACTTCGGTCGACCTGACCGGCCGCTCTTTTGCGATGCTAGAATAAACAAGGTGTTCTGTTAGCAGTCGACTCATGCTTTGCCAGGACCTTCGGATGCTTCCAGTTGTGCCCCAGGCCACCAGGCCAACGCTACCCTTGGGGCTTGCGACCCATTTGCGACAACTCGTGCCAGCGGTGCGATTGCAACAACGGGCGTCAGCACTAAGATTCCAACATGCCTCAGTGCTACCGTCAGGATCTGTTGCGCTTGTCACATGTAGGTTCGTGGTCCGGACACCTAGGAGTTAAGAAGACTAAGGACTGTCTCTTGCAAGAGTACTATTGGCCAGGGTCTTTTCGTGACGCAGAACACTTTGTGAGGACATGTGGCATCTGTCAGCGGGTGGGCAAACCAGGGGACAAATCGAGGGCGCCGCTGAAGTTGGTGCCTATCATTACGGAGCCTTTAGACGGCTCGTTATTGATACAGTGGGACCTCTGCCGGTAACAACCATGGGGTACAGACACATTTTGACTGTGATCTGCCCAGCGACTAAGTTCCCTTAAGCAGTGCCACTTAAAGAACTGAGCTCAGTTGAGATAGTCAATGCACTACTGTCCATATTTGCGCGAGTTGGTTTTCCTGCGGAAATCTAGTCAGGTCAGGGCACAGTGTTTAGTAGCGCTTTGACGACAGCCTTTCTCTAAAGGTGCGGGGTAAAGCTCTTACTCAGCTCAGTGTACCACGAACAGTCGAATTCCGTTGAGAAGCTCCTCTCCGTCATGAAGCGGGTGTTGAGAGCATTGTGGTTTGAACAACAAACTGACTGGGAGCTGTGTCTGCCTGGGGTGATGTTTGCGAGCGCGGCGCATGCGGCTACGGGGTTTTCGCCAGCTGAGCTGGTATACGGTCGCTCGCTGCGGTCTCCGCTCCGCATGCTTCGAGACGGATCACTGCCCTCTCCAATGGCTGCAGATCATCTCTTCCACAAATGGCCGCCTCCTGTGCTGGAGCCTCGCTTTGCAACAATATTCATTTGAGGTGCGTTACAAAATGGGGAGTCTCAACGGTAATGCCGATGGCTTAAGTCGAGGCCCCTAATGTAGGAATCAGCCTCGCAGTTGTTTAATACTGATGTTTTCTTCTTGAGGCAGGATTTGTAACATATTGCTTTTGTTAAGTGTTTCAAAGTGATGACGTGCTTTCTAGTGCGATTTTCCAATTTGTGGACGCGTTCTGAGTGCTGCTAGTATACTGTAAGGAACTAGGGAGTAGTATAAAAGAGGAAAGAGCCTGGCAGGGCTTAGTGAGGGCTGTGTCGTGCTTGCCGATTGAGCGGTTGAGTTTCGGCTTAGTTCTAAAGCTTGCTGGGAACGAGAACGAAAATGGCAACTCTCCCGAAGTCACTTTGCAGTGTCCTGTGTGAACCTGAACGTGAGAGCAAGGCCTTCTCTGTGCGCTGCGCTCAAGAAACACCGAAGAACGACCGACTTCAGTTATGAGCATCATCGAGTGACATCCCTCCGGATAGCAAATGCAGTCCCCTGACCATCGGGATCTCCTTCTCTCGGCGGGGCGGTCTGTTACGTTTCGCCTACGATTCGCGGTATAGCCGGCGCGGATGCAACGGACGCCGGGGCTTCAAAGCGGCGGACATTTTGGCCCGTTAAGCGCTGCCGCAATGCCTCGCCGCCATGCGCGTCCAGGTATGTTTCAATGCCCCGTGTCTTCGTGTGTGCATGTGTGTGTGTGCATGTTGGTGCCCAAGCTTGTCAAAGTGCGGCAGCTGGGGAGAGGAGCTTCCCAAGTGTGAAGCGAGGAGGTCTGCCCTGCGCCGGCCCGGCGGATGCGTCACTACTCGTCTTTACTAGCCATTTCTACTCGTCTACTACTCGTCACTACTCGTCTTTACGGCGGATGCGTCACTACTAGCCATTTCTTCTTGCCCTCAACTCCGAGAGTATAAAAGCAGCTGCCCCCGGACGCCAAGAGAGAGGCTCCGATTTCTTCCGTCGAGTAACGTGCTCTCCCGTCTCTCCACTTCGGTCGACCTGACTGGCCGCTCTTTTGCGATGCTAAAATAAACAAGTAGTTCTGTTAGCAGTCGACTCATCGTTTGCCAGCACCTTCGGATGCTTCCGGCTGTGCCCCAGGCCGCCAGGCCAATGCTAGCCTTGGGGCTTGCCACCCAGATGCAACAGCCTCAATATATCGAAAACCCGAAACAGCTGAAGAACTGTGCTCATATTTTGGATGAGAAGGTAACCTAAACGTCGACAAATTTTTTTGTTGCCATGTTGCTCACCATACAAGTCACATGCTTGCTGGTAAGCTTCCCAGTTCGTTTCCTCCACTGTGAATCAATGTTTGTTCTGTAGAAATGCTTCGAAACTCTCCCAGGCCATTTACTGTTTTCCATATTCTTCAGTAGCTGTTGATCAGGAATTTTACTGTGAGCTTGTCTTCCTAGAGAGCCTGTGCAGTCCATAGCAGCCCTCAAATTTCAGTTAAAGTCTTCCCGTAAGCGCTGAGTGCGATGCGTCCCACTGACCTGTGGTTGCCATCGAGTCCTGGTTGCACCCTTGAATTCAAGCAAGGAACCACATTTTGAAATGTAAGTCGTGGAACCGTTACACCTTTCCAAATACCCCAGAGCACTTTGTGCCTATTGTATTCCCATTGCACTCTTTGTTTCGTTATGGCCACATATCTCTTCCCCTTTGGTGTTAATATTTTTTCCTGTTTTTCCAGATATCTATCCCCTTCGTTTATCCATATACCAAGGTATTTATCTCCTCTTAACCGAGGTCTTTCCTGACCCCGAATCGACACAGCCTGTTCACTATGTTCATTCAGTATAAAAACACCTGCTTTTTTAACGCTAAATTTGAGACCTAAATTATCGCCTACCTGCTCACAGATATTAGCCGGACGTTGCAAATCACTGTGCGTATTAGGTAGCAACACAATGTCGTCCAAATAATAAAGAAAGCATGGAGCGGCTGCTGTGGCTGCACCACCCGAAACACGTAAGCGAGCACTTTTTGCAGTTTCTTTGCACCTTTGCCGCCGGATCACGGGAGAGTCGAGCGTAAGTTACTATCTTCCAAGAGAGCCAAGATTTTCCTTCCGTAATCGCACTTGTCCAGAAGCACCGTGGAATTTCTCTCGTCTGGCGGGAGTACCACAATATCTGGATTAGTACGAAGGCTTGTGATAGCTTCTTTTTCTTGGCTTGTCAGTGCGGAAATTGAAGGTTGCGAATGCAGCTCGGAAGGGACGTTGAGCACGCTCGTAAGTGCTTTGTCTCGGCGTGACGGCTCGACCTGGCTCAGAGCATTTTCCGCTGCACATATGACCTTTCTTATGTCGGAAGCGGGACCACTGTTGAAATTTAGGCCGAAGGATAATACAGACAAGTCGGCCTTATTTGGTTTATAACACGACGGGTTCTGCACAAACGTTGTTGGGCCATCTGAAGACTGTCCTCATGGCATGTTTTTAGTCTGTCGAGTTTTTTGTCGTGAGCAAGCTTTGCTTGTCGCGATGGTAAGCCCACTTGGAAATTTCCGTGCAAGGGAATGCGGAAGAATTCTTCAGGAAAATTGGGCTCTAGCCGTCGTCTTGCGAAAATTACATCGTTTTCCAGCTTCTTTATCATGTCTTTACATTAACTGAGTCTAGGCTGTAGAAGCTGTCGGTCCCCCTTCGACATCATGCTTAGTCCAAATGGTGCGGAAACCAGGCCATGCAGGAGTAAAGAACTGGAGATCAAACTTTGAGCTTTGCAGGCGAGGTTGAACTTGAGGTGCCCCCATAAAATTCTACAGTGCCCTTGTACCGCTGACGACAACGCATTAAAGTTTTCTGGGCATCATCAGCGGCAGTATGTGTGAAGTTATTTCTTGGGACCCCTGGACAGCCTATGCAGAGGTATATCGAGGTCTTTCCTAATTATTTTTTCTTTGGGATATGCATTGCCGATATTACCATCATCTTCCACGCTAAAGTATCTATTTATTAACGCAGAAATGCCATTTCTTAATCGTGTAGCTTGGAGAGTCGGCTACTCCATGCTTGCTCGTCCACGTGTCGCGCTAAGCCGAGCAGCACGCATCAGTGGCCGCTGCAGAAGTCCAATTTAAGCGACCTAGCCGCTCTAGTTCTTGGGAGCTTCCTGCATTGGCGAAATGAAGCAAATGCTCCCACTATGTTGCTCCTATTCAGATCCGCCTTAATAGAAGTCTACCATATTTCAGCATTATGTCATATCCATGTTCTTCATTTGGCAAATGTAACAACTGCGCGCATTCTGAAAGATAAACTACGTCCCAACACGCATTTTATAGTAGTTCGTGGCTCAGCGTTGCATCCTCAGTAAACTGTTGCTGCCGGATGTTGCCAGGAATAAACTCTGTTCGTGCATTTCAAGACGACTGTTGGTAAGCAGTAGGATTTCATATGATGTTTTGGCTAAACGTACGCGAAAGCTTACTATGGCCAAGTGGTGGTGTGTATGCTGTGATCGGCAAACCTGCGACGCGTCCACCATATCGCACAAGTAGGCAGCAGGTATCTAACCGATCCCGGATTGAGTACTTGCATACGCTGGGTACCCAAACATTGTGCGATCTGCGGGAACGAGGGGGCACATGACGGGGCACGTGTTATTCGAGCTACTACACGCCGTTGCAACGACATTTCCAGTCTCCCGTTTCTCCAGCATCACTTATTTAGACTCCACTTCGAAGTTGCTATGAGAAAATACGTTATAGTACGGCTGGCGAAATAAATTGCCCGGATCTGTCACCACTTTGATTACCAAGCAGCGCCACTTATATAGCGCAAGTTAACGCTGAACCGGCTCTCGCAGCGTCAACTTCGGACCTCCTGCCCAGCTGGCGAGCGTGATGCAACAGACTCAGTGCCCCGGAATCGAATGCGCTTCTTCCTTTACATGGCGTGACCGACCCATCACGCGAAACAGACGTCCACTCAAGCGCTTATCGCATGATCTGGGAGTGAAGCGCACTCCCTGACCAGCCGTCAAGGCTGCGGGACCGCGCGGCCGATATCGATGATTCAAGCCCACGGCAAATCAATGAACGAAGTGCTCTCGAAGCACTCCTACACAGTCGGCCACGAAACAGGCCTCATCCCCCTCCTTCAAAGAAGTTTTGGGTGACATTTTTGGAATTAGCCACTGATTCCCAATGTGTCCTGGTACATCTTACAAAAATCGCGCAAGCTACCCGACAGCGAGAAAGAGGTAAACACTAGGCGAGCACTGTTCCTGTTTCTCTGCTTCTTGTAGTGTGTGCTGGTTTTTTTTTTGTAACTTGTGATACAACACATACCAACTAGCCCCGTTTTCGCTTCTACTTTCAGTGCGTCATTCCTTTCTCTCCTGCCTTCTTCCGTACCTCTTCCACCGTACGCCATACAGCCAGTTTTGTGTTAATACACTCTGTATTTATCATTTCATGGTGCATGTAACGGTGCTTACAGGTGACCCATACAGATACACCGACACGTAAAGACGAAAAAATTGCAGAGCTTGCTTCGGTTTCGTGCTTAGCTCCATGCAGGGTGGTGTTACCCCTACGCGTGTTAACCCTGTGCTGTTTACGCGCTGGCCATATAGGCAGTGCTACGTACACCATAAAATCATCGCATATCAATGAAAGCTCTCGAAACACTTGTGAGCTAACATGCAACGCACAATCCGCACCAATTTCAACCGAAACAAGGACTACGGATGCTACGTACAGACCAAATGAAGTTGCCTTATTTGATGCGTGGACTGTACTATGGCGCACCCTGCGCTGCGGCCTAACCTACGAGCAGCGTCAGTATCAATGATGTAAACGCACCCCGCTAATCATTTCGGGCACACAGGGACCACGGCTCGACGCTCAAGCTGGCGAGGCCTTCCTCGCTTCCGAAAAGGCAACCGGTCCTCGCTTCTGACCGACTGGAATGACCAGTGATTTATCTTCACTGCACGAGGTCGAGTGCATATGGTACACTCGGCGAGCGCATGTAAGATTGTGTTGCACCTATGTGATTTTCTCTAAAGTACAATTATGACGGGTGATTGAAGAATTCTGAAGTTCTCGGTGCAATTGTGTAAGTCCTTCACGGACTGCAGCGAACAATTATGGAAGACGGCGTCACTGTTCTTCGCACAGCTGGCTGTCACTGATACGCCGGAAAACTGCTTACTTGCTCAATTCAAGGACAAAGCGCTCTTCCTCCAACATCGTCAGACGACAGTTGTAGCGAAAGCGAAATTCCTTGGCCTGCCGTTGGTGTGACCGGTGCCAAGCCCTAGCGCGTTTCTTTGTGGGTTTATTTTGCCTGCAGCTTACTCCGCTGTCTTGCTTGTGCGCATGCTCCGGCAACAAACGTTGGCAGCGATGACCTTCGCGACGCGGCAATGGGACGCATTTGACACGGTGCTCAACTGGGGAACATTTTCCGCACCGGAAACCCCCTGGACAACGCTGTCTAGAAAATGAGTAACCGACAGAAACACCTACTATTGCAATACATCGGTAATTGTGCGTGCTAGGCACTTGCTACATTGCTACATTTGCAAAAGGCACGCGAGTTGTTTCATGAGGCTGAATAATTTCTTGGGTGTGGTTCATTTTAGTTTGCCGTTGTAGGCGGAGAAACTCGCCTCTTTTTTAAATATGATAATTGTCGTGTGCACTTGATCACATAAAATTACCATTACGTCCAGTTTGAACAAGGATCAGACCAGGACACACCAAACTACTCTGCCAAATAACGAAGCGCCACTGGCATCGACACAAGCAAGCATTCTCGACATGCTCGAAAGAGTGCTGCCAAATCAAACCAAATCAAATCAAATCAAGTTTATTCATTACAAACAAAGAAACGGTTACACTTTTGTTTTACAGACGAGGGTCCCAAAGTCGAAGACTGTAACCGAGACCCTCGGTGGGTAATTATAAGAAAAAGAAATTACATAGGTGGCAGGACAGAAATAAAACTTATACAATGTACACTAACAGAAACGAAAAACTGTAGTGCAACAACAGAAAAGTGATTACAATGTACCGTAATACTAACAAAAAATCTAAATATTATCGGCATACAACAGAACCTTCAAAATTATGTAAAGAAGGAACAGAGCAAAATAGAGAAAAATATGAACGGCAGGCCGAGATGAACATGAATTAAAAATATAGGTGTGTTAGAAATATACATATACAAAATTTTAACAGACACAAAAAACATGACAATACATAAAAAAGCATTATGAACAAAACGACTAAAGGCAACAGCAAGCATGTGAACAGCAAAACATAAGAGAAATAGGGTAATAAATAATACATTTGGAACCTTAATTGTGTCACTGCGCCAAAAGGAACTCTTTAAGGGATTTTTTGAAGGCATAGAATAATGTGAGTGATTTTATGTTTGATGTTAAGTGATTCCATAAAGATATGCCAGCGAAAGATGATGTTAGTTTACCATAGTTGGTACGGACACGAGGCCGTAAAAAATTTCTGTTAAAGGCAAACCTAGTTCTATCGTGGTTATGTAAATCATTTAGGTCAACGAATTCGTAAAGCAATTGGTTGTTATGTAACTTAAAAAATAAGATTGTTAAATTATATTGAAACAAGTTCAGGGTCGTTAAAATGAGGTTTTGACGGAGCAAAATGGATGCATTTGACTGACGAGGACTGCTAGTAATGATACGAATGGCTTGATTTTGTAAATGCTGAACTGATGACAGGTGGCGATTGTACGTGTTGCCCCAGGCAGCGATTCCATAGTTAATATGACTATGGATAAAAGCAAAGTAAAGTGATAAAAGAGCCTTGCGAGAAAAGAAGGCGCGTGCTTTTATTAGAGCGCGAATGCCAAATGCCATTTTTTTCTTAATATTGTTAACGTGGGAGTCAAATTTGAAGCTAGCCTCCAGGAGAACACCGAGGAATACAACCAAGTCACCGGCTGGAATTTGATGAGCACGAAGTGTTAACGCTAGTGGAGAAGTTAGGACACTGTGACCACTATTGAATATAATATATTTAGTTTTTTCTGGATTAATAATTAGGTAATTACTGAGACACCATTCTATAACGTCAGTTAGCGCAGCATTTAACTTTGATGTTAATGAGATTAACGACGTGTCTGATAATGATATGGTGGTGTCATCGGCGTATAAAACGCAGTGAGAGGAATGTAAAAGGTTGGGTAAGTCATTAACGTAAATAATTAATAGTAATGGACCGAGAATGGACCCCTGGGGTACACCTAAGTTAGTTATTTTACTTTGAGAAAGGGCACCCGCTACGGAAACCACGTACTGCCTACCCAACAAATAGCTTTTTAATAGATTTAAGGCGGGACCAGTAATGCCGTATGCTTCAAGTTTAGTGAACAAAATGCTGTGGTTAATCGTGTCAAAAGCTTTGGTGAAATCCAAAAAGACATAGCCAACGAATTTACCAGAATCTATAGATTTCTTAATAAAATCGGTTAAAGAGAGCAATGCTAAGCAAGTAGAACTTCCGGAACGGAATACGAACTGACAGGGATTAATTATACTAAATTTTTCAAGGTAGTTATTTAAACGTTTAACTAATAAATGTTCAATAATATTACTTAGAGACGAAAGAATAGCTATTCGTCTGTAGTTAGAAATTAGGTCTTTGGCACCCTTCTTAAATACGGGAATAAGCTTAGCCTTCTTTAGACATAGAGGAAAAGTGCCAGATTCGAAAATGCGATTAGTTATGATACATATTGGTTCAGAAATAATATTAGCAACTAACTTTAAATGGTGTGCGCAAATGTTATCTAAACCTGGACTTGTGTTTTTAAGGCTACAGATCGTTAAATACACCTCTGAAACAGTAACAGGGGAAAGAAAAAATGAGTGAGGTATCTTAGACAAGGTTGGCTGAGTGACTGGATTGTTCTTTATTTGTGTCAGAGCAAAATAGTCGCTAAATGCATTGGCAACATGAGTGGGCTCGCGGTATGTTGCAGCATTCGGGTTAATTTTAGAACATTGTTCAGGCGTGGAAGATTTATTCATGAATTCGTTCAGAAGCTTCCATTGCTTTTTTGGATTATTGCTGTGTTTATTAAATTCATTATCATAGTAGCGCCTTTTAGCCTGTTTAAGTAGCTTGTTGAGAACATAACAATATTTTTTATAACGCAGAGCCAACTTAGAGTTAAAAGGTTGCCGCTTAGATTTCCTGGATAGGTTATCTTTTTTCCTTAAGCTGGTCAGTAATGCGGACGTCATCCACGGGTTGCAGGCATACTTATATTTATTCTTACACCTAACGGTCCGGGTGCTTATTGATACGGCATGTAAAAACAGCGCAGAGAATTTATCAGATGCTGCTGCCGGATCTTCCAACAGATTTACCTGAGTCCAATTAGTATTGCTAATAGTATCAATAAATGTATCTTGGTTGAATACTGATGTACAGAAAGAGATGTTGGGGGTTGGCACTAAACTGTTAAATGTAACGAAAATGGGAAAATGATCGGTTACATCACTACGCACTACTCCCGACACAGGGGACGGTGTTATGTTAGATAACGCATGATCACGAAGTGTTTGCGTTCCGTTATGGCTACATCTGGTATGGCAGTTAATAAGCGACTCGTAGCCATATCCGAAAAAGCAGTCCGAGTAGGCAGAATATGCGCTGGTATTTGTGTCGAGTAAGTTTATGTTAATGTCGCCCACAATTAAAACATTCTTGTTTTCAAACGATAATTTGTTAAGTATGACGTCGAGAGCAAGTAGGAAGTCAGTGACAGAAGATGACGGGGAGCGATAGATGGAACCAAGAATAAGATTTTTCCGATTATGTGCAAAGAAAGGTTGTTATGCCTCAATGCTAATAGCCTCACAGGAACTAACATTTATTGAAAGGTCGTGCCTACGGGTGTAAGTGATGTCCGAAGCAATGAAAATGGCAGCACCTCCATGATTATTAGACGAACGATGACAGTACTCAGAACTATAAGATGGAAAGCCGTATAAATTGAAACCGTTGTCAGAAAGCCAGGTCTCAGAAACACAAATAAACGAGAAAGAGTGATCAAGATTGTTGATAAAGTTACTAATGTTATCATGGTTCCTCCTGAGGCTTCGAGCATTAAAATGGATCAGTGAACGAATATTATTTGAAAGTTGGTACTTAAATCTTAGTGGGGATATCAAAGACATGGCAGGTGAAGGTGCACACGCGCAAGGAAAAGATGAATGAAAGACGGTTAGGTGACGATGCGCAGGTCCGCTTCAGATGAAATGCGGAATACTCTGCTGTCACTGGTCTTACGAGCTTTAATGAGACAATTATCTGTCCACAGGAACTGCCACTTGCTATCCTTCTTTAGCGCGAGTGCCTTCGCGAAAAGCCTCTTGTTGTCGGGAGTTAAATGGTCATTTACAAAGACTGGAGCTGGGGGTGGAGTGGAGCCTGAGAAACCAATTTGGTTAGTTTGTAGGCGAGCCTTTCTCGCTTTGCGCAGAAACTCGGTTTTCTTGTCACGGTAGCAGAAGCGGGCAATTATGTTTTTTTCGCCAGACTTCGTGGACGAACCAGTTCGCCTCCTTGCGGCCTGCTCATTGACGTTTAGGTAAGCGTGAACATAGACGTATCTACCAGAGCGGGGGGGGGGGCAAAGGTGGCACTTGCCCCCCCCTCTCCTGTCAAAAAGAGGGGGGACAAAGTAGGTCATTTGCCCCCCCCCCCCTCTTTTGAAAGCGCCCACTTTCGCCTGCATACTGGGAAATCCAATAAAAGTACAGCTGACCCTAAGTTTTCTTTCCTAATAGAGAGAGAGAAAGAGTGAGAGTGGTTGTAAGGGAAAGGTAGAGTCAACACATAAGTATTGCTTTTCTTTACTATGCGTCCTCTGCTGGGACAGCGAGGATTGTCTTTTATGCCTTCTCGTGACTCCCTGTTGCGGACGACGCGCGAGACTCAGCATACACGTTCGCATTGCGGAGAACGCCTGGCGCTAGGCAGTTCCCGCCCTAACAAATGTCAGCTTGCGCTACTTGCATCACGCCCAGATTATTTTACCGCTATATCAATATTGGAATCCGCTTGCTACATTTTACCTGCGTGCGATGGGGATGTAAGGATAAAATATTATAATCAGCCGCGTCCAACGATTGTGTGCCTTACGGCATAATATCATTGGATTATGAAATGCAGGAACTATTTATCTTTGTTCTAAGACAGCCTGTATAGCGGTGCAGTCTCAGCATCTTATCATTATCAAAAACCTGATCAACCCCCCACAGGTATAACTGCCGAATTTCAGTGTTATCACGACTTATCGTAGATATGTCCCTGTAACTGACTTTGGTTTAGTGCGCAGAGCTCAGGCACGTACCCAGGGGGGGGCCCGGGGGGGCCCGGGCCCCCCCCGAAATCAAATGGCATACCCCCCCCCCCCTCCCCACCCACGCCACCACTCCTCACACAATCCTAAAGCGCCGCCAGATCAATGTTGAGACTTGGCAGCTATTCATCGGTCACCATTATGCTGCCTTTTTCACTCCTTTTACATGGCGGTGGTTAGCGGCATCTCTTGTAATGCGAAGGACAGTTTTCCCATAGATTCCGCAACCGCGCGATTAAGTCGAGATGCGTTCAGTTGTCGCCATCTATTCAACGGCCACGCGCATAGCTGTTGCTTTTGTTAGTTCAACCTTCTTTGTTTAGGCTGGTCAGGAAAGGGATGCAGCTGTTACTCAGCGGGTCTGTACTCTCGTGGAACGAGTTGCGGCCGGAGAAAATGCCAATTGCGTTTAATTTTTCCCTTTGCTTCATTATTTCCTTGAGTTACGGCTCGCCACGACGCTAGCAGATGCCCGGAATCACATACACGTGATATAGTTTAGATAAGGTGGGAAATAAAATAATGTGAAAGAGCGTCCATCATGAAACCCTGCAATAACCCTTAAACCCATAAGCAAGAAGACTGTCACCCGTTACCTCGTCTGTTTTTCCCTAATTGTATAGCACTTCTCGTGCAAAATTGGCAACTGGAAACAAAAATCGCAAGGAGTTGAGAAATTAAGCGATCTACTAAGGGAGAGAGCCAAGGGAACAACCAATCTGCAAGGAAAAGCGAATAATAAGAAGGTCAACCGTTGTTTATGAGAATATTTATGGATCAACATCTTTTTATTTAAAAAGGAAGTAGAGAAAACGACGCCGGAAGTGGAGAACAATCACTTGTTTTAAATGACGCTTCTACAGTTATCGGTCGAACCGCCTCACGTAGCCACTTCTCTGCTGTGCTTATGTGGGTGTTTTTCTCACCTTTCGCTGTGAGCGCAGTACGTCTAAAATCGCAGAGTCCTGCGCTCTATGCGGTTGTATGGGACTGGCGGCCGCACAGCGTTACGCAATTCGCGGAACTGTCAAAACTGATCAACAAGGCGAAAATAACTGATATTCGAAACTATAACATGAGAAAAACTGAAGAAGCCGTAAAAAATGAACGCAGCCTGAAATCAGTAAAAAAGAAACCTGGAATAGGACAAACTATGATGTATGCACTAAAAGATAAGAAGGATAATATCATCAGCAATCTCGAAGATATAGTAAAAGCAGCGGAAAAATTCTAAGCTGACCTGTATACAGTACCCAGAGGAGTCACGATAGTTCACTTAGAAACAGTAATGAACAGGATACAGAAACTCTCCTATAACTAGCAGTGAGGTCAGAAGGGCCCTGCAAGACATGAAACGATGAAGAGCGGCAGGATAAGGTGGAATAACAGTTGATTTAATCAAAGATGGAGGAGACATAATGCTTGGAAAACTGGCGGCTTATTATACGAAGTGTCTATCGACTGCAAGGGTCCCAGAAAACTGGAAGAATGCAGGCATTATACTAATCCACAAAAAAAGGAGACGTTAAAGAATTGAACAATTATGGGACCATTACCTTGCTCCCAGTATTATATAAAATATTTACCAAAATAATCTCCAATAGAATAAGGGCAACACTGCATTTCGTCAATCAAGGGAACAGGCTGGCTTCAGGAAGAGATACATTACAATGGATCACATCCATGTCATCAATCGGGTTATTGCGAAATCCGCAGAGTACAATAACCCTCTCTACGTGGCTTATATAGATTACGAAAACGCATTTGATTCAGTAGAGATACCAGCAGTCATAGAGGCACTACGAAATCAAGGAGTACAGAACGCTTACGTAAATGCTTGGAAAATATTGCTATATGCGTGTGGTTTTTGTTTGTTTGAACGAGGCGCGTGGGCGCCATCACTCCAGAAAAGAGGAGGAAGGACGAACTGGGCTCAAGCTGTGAATCTAACCAGTCAGCGCTGCAATCGTTGTTGTAAATATAATCTGTAAATAGTTTCTCGTCTTACTGACTCGTCCTTCGCGTAAGAGAGAGAGAGAGAAGGGAAGACGGAAAGGCAGGGAGGTTAACCAGACTGTGTCCAGTTTGCTACCCTACACGTGGGGAGGGGAATGGGGAGTGAAAGAGGAAGAGAGAGAACTTAAGTGTAGGATGTCTATAGTCGGGCACTCAAGTCTGTTGCCCTCAGGTAGCGAAAAAGCGCTCGAACGGCTTTCTGGGCCAATGAACTGTGAGGTCAAGCTCCCAAGATCTTCGCTTCCCTAAATGGCCTGTCATCCAGTCTATTTAAGGCACACTGGAGAGTCTCACGTTGATTATCGAAGCGAGAACAGTGGCACAGAAGGTGACTGATGGTCTCTTCACACTTGCACTTAGCGCACATTGGTGAATCCGCCATTCCAATACGGTAAAGAATATCTACAGAGGTTCTACAGCTACCTTAATTCTACACAAGAAAAGCAGGGAGATACCTATAGAGAAAGGGGTCAGACAAGGATACACAATTTCTCCAAAGCTATTCACTGCATGCTTAGAAGAATTGAAGCTACTAAACTGAGAAGGTTTAGGAACAAAGATCGACGGCAAATATTTCAGCAACCTTCGGTTTGCCGATGACATTGTTCTATTCAACAACAATGCAGACGAGTAACAACAAATGATTGGAGACCTTAACAGGGAGATACCTATAGAGAAAGGGGTCAGACAAGGATACACAATTTCTCCAAAGCTATTCACTGCATGCTTAGAAGAATTGAAGCTACTAAACTGAGAAGGTTTAGGAACAAAGATCGACGGCAAATATTTCAGCAACCTTCGGTTTGCCGATGACATTGTTCTATTCAACAACAATGCAGACGAGTAACAACAAATGATTGGAGACCTTAACAGGGAGAGGAGTGGGGCTGAATATTATTATGCAGAAGATGAAGATAACGATAAATAGCCGGGGAAAGGAACAAGAGATCAGGATCGCCAGTCGGCCACTGGAGACTGTGAAGGAGTACGTTTACCTAGGTCAATTAATCAGAGGGAACCCTGATCATGAGAAGGAAATTCACAGAAGAATAAAAATAGGTTGGATCGCATACGGCAGACATTGCCAGCTCCTGACTGGAAGCTTACCATTATTTTTGAAAAGTAAGGTGTGCAATCAGTGCATTTTGCCAGTGCTGACATATGGGGCAGAGACTTGAGAATGAGTTAAGGACCGCGCAAAGAGCGATCGAACGAAGATTGCTAGGCATAACGTTAAGAGAGAGAAAGAGAGCGGTTTGGATCAGAGAGCGAACGGGTATAGACGATATTCTAATTGATATCAAGAGGAAAAAATGTAGCTGGGCAGGTCATGTAACGCGCCGGTTACATAACCGTTGGACCATTAGGGTTACAGAATGGGCACCAAGAGAACGCAAACGCAATCAAGGACAACAAAACACTACGTCGAGCGATGAAATTAGGAAATTCGCGGGCGCTAGTTGGAATCGGTCGGCGCAGGACAGGGGTAATCGGAGATCGCAGGGAGAGGCCTTCGTCCTGCAGTGGACATAAAAGAGGCTGATGATGATGATGATAGTGACGATGATGATGATGGAGGTGGTGGGCCCCCCCCGAAAAAAAATCCTGGGTACGTGCCTGGCAGAGCTCATCAATGGAACACTGACTGGAAATTTTCCTGACAGCACGTGATATTTCTGAAAGACAATTTCATTTTCAGGCTGTTTGTAAATAAGAATTAGACTATTACTTGTTTTCCGGCAGGACAACAAACACCAGATGAAGAAATGAAGGCCGCGTTTTGGTGACGTGAATCAAAATTTGCACTCTTTAGGGCGCTTATGTGCTCTGAAAACTATTACTGAACAGTCGCTTTCTACCAACTTCTATGCTTTATACATGATATTTCGTTTACTCCCACGGCATCCTTGGTAAAATATGCGTGGCACGGTGTATATATTTATTCGAGGTACGAAGCAATGTTCTGAGTGGCCAGCAAGATATGTTAATTCTGGGCAGGTTCATTACAGCCTTTGCAGCAAGTTACTTATTGAGGCATTCAAGGTTGTCATAATGCCGCTATACAGAATGTTTCCCTGACTCATAAAACAACAGCACAAGAGGCGGTTGAATTCCCTTGAAAAAATCTGTAAGAGTGGAACGCCATAGCTCTCAAAGACCCTAGACTGATTTTCATGCTTCCACGCAACTGCAGCTTATGTAACCGTAATGTTTACTTGGGAACGCTGCCGGCGAAACCTATGCACGGAAGCGAGCTTTCTGGTAGAACGGCGGTCTCATGCGTTTACCGATCTCCTGTTATTTGTTCACACTTTTAATATTTCAGTCTGGGAAAGCCAAACATAAAAGGTATCCGCTGTCTGTGTTTCATTTCTTTTTCACGACATTTGTTTGTGGGCTGTCATTCTCAACATTCTGAGGAATAACTGCGTAAAGAATAAAATAGAAGGTATTAGCAACTTCGGTGATAGAAGACTGACTTGGTATGCTTGGTTCGGAATGACTTTTCGTGAAACGACGATCGATGCTGGACGCCGATGCCGTATTTTGTGAGACATGGGGCCCTTAACGCTCTCGCGTTTATCGAGAGAATTTTAAGCACAAAGCGTTGCGAAACTTTCATTTTACTGCGTTAAATGCAAATGTTACAGATAATTTCTAAATCATTGTTTTTCCATGTGATTTCGTGCATCATACGGGATGGGTAGTCTGTTACCCCAGTATCCTCGGTGAGTTAAACAAGGCATCTCGTTTATATCTGGGGAACATTAGGGGCACGTTATGGCCAGTGTAGGTAATGTACTGAATGGGTGGGTTAAATGAGCACTTCCCAGTAGAATAGTGTTAAGGGGATGTTGGCGAGTATATAAAAACTAGGGAGAGAGAGATGCCAATGAGACAGAGGCAGGGCCGTATATAGAAACTATATTTACAATATATATATTGTATATATATATACAGGATGAGTCCGAATAGCTAAGATGGCTGACCACCAACTCGCAGCAGCCAGCATCGCCGGTCTTCTTCTCTGCTCTCATCCTTTCTTAACTGCAACCCCGGGTGGCGAGGCGCCGTCTCGGCGCCTGGCAGGGGAAGAATTGCGAGTGAAGTATGGCTTCAGCCGCGACACGTACACGACGTCGACAGGCGTCTTACTTGAGGATGGATCAAAGTGCAGCAGCAAAATCGCGTAATTAACGTCGTTAACTTAGCGTAGGACTTCATAAGGCCCTCTGTAGCGAGAGAGAAGCTTCTGGGAGAAGCCGACCTGACGACATGGTAACAAAAGCGCCTGGGGCGAACTGAACATCGCGATGTCACTGGTCGTAACGCTCTTTTTGCAGATGTTGCGATGCCAATAAGCGAGATCCGGCAACTTGACGCGCCATGTGAGCACGATCGATGACTTCACGAGCGTACTCAGTGGCAACGCGGGGCACATAAGGCTCTCAAAGGGCAAAGTGGGATCACGACCATACAAAATATTAAAGGTTGAATATCCTGCGGTGCCATGTCGGGACGAGTTATGCGCGAACGTTACGTAAGCAAGCGTGGCGTCCAAGTCGCGATGATCGTTGGAGACGTACATCGTCAGCATTTCTGTGATTGTTTAGTTGAGACGTCACGTAAGACCGTTCGTTTGTGGGTGGTCGGTGGTGGACAGCTTATGCTCAGTGGCACAAGAGTGGAGGAGGTCATCCACAACTCGAGACAATAACGAGCAGGCGTGGTCTTTAAGTAGCTGTCGAGGTGCACCGTGCTGGAAAATGATGTCGTCAGGGAGGAAATCGCTGACGTCGGTTGCGCAACTAGTCGGCAACGCCTTTGTTATCGCGTAGCGTGTCACGTAATCAGTTGCGACGGCGATTCACTTATGCCCTCTAGCCGTTGTGGGAAAAGGGCCAAACAGGTCAAGGCCTACGCGAAAGAATCGTTCAGAGGAAACTTCAATGGGATGGAGTAGTCCGATAGGTGCCAGGGGAGTTTTATTCCGGCGCTGACACAATTCTCAAGTTGCGCCAAAACGCCGCACAGAGCAGTAGAGAGACGGCCGGAATAACCGGAGTCGTACGCGGTCGTATGTACGCCAAACTCCAAGGTGTCCCGCCATCGCTTCATCGTGAAATTCTTCGAGGGCGAAGGGTCGCAGATGACGAGGAAGGACAAGCGGCAATGCAGGGCCGCCAGGTTTGATATAGCAGCGGTAGAGGATGCTGTCATGCAGCACAAACATGCGCCGCGTGCTGTTGGTGCTGCCAGATTGCACTGCGGTGATGATGGACCTTAAGAATGGGTCGCATTGTTCAGTGTGCATGTCGGTCATGTCTGTTAAAGGCATCACGCAGGTCATCGGATCATGCGCAACAGGATGGGGAGGATTCACAGGGTGACGCGAGAGGCAGTCAGCGCCTTTGTGCAGGTGCCCAGCCTTGTAATGGACGCTAAATGAAAATTGCTGGAGCCGCAAAGCCCAGTGACCATGCCGTCCAGTAGGGTCCCGTAGGGAAGACAGCAAGCAGAGTGCGTGGTGGTCTGTGACGACCCAAAACATGTGGCCGTACAAATATGGCCGGAACTTGACGATAGCCCAAATTAAAGCCAAGCACTCCCACTCGATGATGGAGTAATTTCTCTCGGCAGGCAACAGCAGGCGGCTGGCGTAAGCTATCACGCACTCGGTACCATTCTGGTATTGGGTGAGAAGAGCGCCGATGCTATAGCGGCTTGCATCAGTGGGGACTTCAATCGGTGCTGACAGATCAAAGTGGACAAGTATGGGAGGGGTGCTCAGAAAACCGATGAGAGCAGCGAACGCGTGAGCCTGCTCCGGGCCTCATGAGAATGACGTGTCCTTTAGAAAATCTTTCAAAGGCCGAGCAACGTCGGCGAAGTTTTTGACGAAACGGCGAAAGTAAGAACACAGGCCGACGAAGCAGCGCACGTCAGAGGCAGAACGTGGAACACGAAAACTGCGTACGGTGCGAATTTTTCCCAGATCTGAGTGGACATTGGATGAGTCAACGAGGTGTCCCAATACGGTGATCTGACGGCGCCCGAATCGACACTTTGTGGAGTTCGATTGAAGGCGGGCTCTTCGGAAGACCGCAAGAATTGCAGCGAGTCGGGTAAGGTGGCTGCCGAACATTGGAGAAAAAACAATAACGTCGTCAAGGTAACAAAGACAGGTGGTCCACTTGTGGCCCCGCAGAAGAGAGTGCATCATACGTTCAAATGTCGCAGGAGCATTGCATAGGCCAAAGGGCATGACTTTGAACTGATATAAGCCGTCCGGTGTGATGAAGGCCGTCTTGTCGCGGTCGATTTCATCAACTGAAATCTGCCAGTAGGCGGATCGAAGATCGATGGACGAGAAATATTTAGCTCCCAGCAAGCAGTCCAAGCTATCATCCATGCATGGTATTGGGTAGACGTCTTTTCGCGTGATCTTGTTTAAGTGGCGATAATCGACGCAAAAACGCAAGGTACCATCTTTAGTTTTCACAAGGACGACTGGCGAAGCCGAAGGGCTGGCTGATGGCTCAATGACCCCTTTGCGGAGCATTTTGTCCACTTCTAATTGGAGGACTTGACGTTCAGCATGCGATACACGATAGGGACATCGAAGAATAGGATTCGTATCTCCAGTGTTTATACGGTGGTGAACAGATGTTTGGCCTAATGACCGGTCGCTGAAATTAAAGATGTCACTCTAAGATTCAAGCAGGAGTTGTATGTTAGTGGCTTGTGCAGAGGTGAGGTCAGCTGCAATCATTTTCGCGAAGTCATCCATTAAGGAATCAGAGCTGTCAGCTGCGATTGGCGCTAATAAGCCACTCTCTCCATTCAGACTATCAATGTCGAATGCGCAACCACTAGAAACGCTGGCCATGAACATCCTGGCCGGAAGCACTTGAGGGCACAGGATGAAATTAAGAAGTGGTAGAACGACGTCGTAATTAGCAACCGTGACCACCGTACGCGCAACAGCAACGTTCCGGTTCAAAAGCACGACGATGATGGGGTGAGGAATATATTCACCGTCAGGAAGCTGTGTCCGGGCGGTCAAAGTGACGTAAGTAACTGCCTCGGGTGATATACGCACATCTTGAAGCGAGTACAAGCGCGGTGGCGCGGTACTCAGAGCATTGGCGAGTCGAGGCAGTTCTAACTGAAGAAAGCTGGTCGCGCAGTCGATGAGAGCAGATTGATGGGATAAAAAATCCAATGCAAGGATAATGTGGTGAGGGCAGTTGTCCATCACAGCAAAGAGAACAGTAGTAGGGCGGCCGGCTATACTTATGCGCGCAGTACACATTCCAAGAACAACCAGCACGCCGCCGTAGGCCACAAGAAGCACTCGGGCAGCTACTGGGGTGAGGACCATATTTAAACGTTTACGTAGGCTTGCACTCATCACAGACACGTAAGCTCTAATGTCGACGAGTGCTTGGACAGGTACGCCGTCTATTTTGACGTCAATTAAACTTCTTATTGTGGGCACACAGAGGATTTGCTGCAGAGTATGCAAGTGGTCCATAGTGTTACGTCTGTTTTACGAAAGGTGTAAAACTTGGGCGGTTGCGCTAGTTTAAGTACAACTACAAATGAGGTGAGATTTTTTTAACATAAGGCGAACAACACCCCAAGTTTATGGGCGATGGTAAATGCATATTGACCAAACGCAAGGTTCAAAATATTCTAGCCAACTGTTTCACGTTCCTGCTATTACCTACATTTCCCAATGCCCGAAGAGAACTCTGTGTTTCAGGTATTTATAATGTGAAAGAATAGCTAGACCCCACCGTAGTTTCTTAGCGACCATAGTGTTGGCCTGCTAAGGACCAGGTCGAGGGATCGAATCCCGGCCAAGGCGTCCGCATTTCAATGGGGAAGTGAGAAAACACCCGTGTACTTAGATTTACGTGCACGTGAACAACCGCAGGTGGTCGAAACTTCCCGAGTCCCCCACTACGGCGCACCTCATCATTATATTTTCGTTATCGCACGTAAAACTCCCTAATTTTAATAATGAATAGCCAGCATTGTAAATGCAATGTGTCACGTTGACTAAAGTTTCTGGCTCATTTAGAAGCGGTAAGTATAACTATTTCACATTAATCTTTTTTACTTTTTCATGCATGATACATCAGTTTCCTCTGGTGTCCTCACAGAACTAGAGGAGGTCGCTTTGTTAGGTTTGGCGAGTGTAACGACAAGTTAATGGCTGATGTGCTGCTGAGGTTGAAAATAGATATGTCATTGGTGCATTCGCAATAACTTACGTATGCAAGCACGTATGCGAGCGTGTATACCAAGCCGCGAAGAATTGGGCCCGCTGCCCTCGCAGAGCTATCAAAATCACCGAGACAAAATTTAGCGAAAATTGTCGGTGTGCTATGCAAACTACCTGTGCGAAGTTAAATACGGTTGGATGTAACACAGCCTTAAAAAAATCTTATTCAAGTTTTACAGCGTAGGATATTGCCGGTATCAGCTACGCATCTCAGTGTCCTGACAGATTTAGGTTACAACAGGTTTATAGTTTGTGCAAAAGGGGAGGGGGAGTCATGGTAAGTGCAATGTGCAACAATATTGTTACATTCCTAGTCTAGTTAAAAGCGTTACCCGTAACTGCTGACCAGTCCCTTTTCACTCGCTATTTTTCAGGCCTCATGCCACATTCCAACTTGGTTTCAGCGATGTCCTGGTAGAACTAAGGAAATATTAGGCCAAAAAAAAGGGCGCCATTAGGGCAATATGTGGGTAAAGTTCAAAGACAGTGGTCTAATTAGGATATTTTCAGTAAGTTACGCATGCAAGCGATCTGAAACTTTATGAATGTTTTCTGCGAACAAAGAATCATGCCGTTGCCTTGAGGAACAGTGAACTCAACCGATAACATATCTGGCGAGAATTGAGTGGGGTTGGGGCGGGCAGGGAGGTAGGGCATCACAATGTATCATCAAGCAGTAACGAACGTGCCCATCGAAGTTTCTTAACCACGGTAAATGTCACGGTGAGGTAACACGTCTGTTGATGAGTTAGTGGCGTTTTAAAAATTCCCAACAAGAAGTGCTCGAAAAAAATACATTCGGGCACGTTTCAAGCCGCACAAACGTCTATATATATATATATATATATATATATATATATATATATATATATATATATATATATATATATATATATATATATATATATATATATATTGTTACGGGAAGGAAGAAGCGTTCGTCTATTTACAAGTGGCTTTTAATGGCTGAACCAAGAAGCGCAGGGCACCGATACTGTTAAACACTTCTTCGTCGTTTCTAAGACCACCACCAGCGTCGTCTTCTTTCCACATTACCGACTGTGACATCACCCCCGTCGGAAAAAGCACCTGATTGGTGCGGCTCATCTGTCCGAGAAAGGTAAGGCTTGAGACGGCTGACGTGGATGATGTCAGAGAGAGGTGAAGGCACCGTGGCATCCAGCGGAGACACTTCATACGTGACAGGGGTCACCTGGCGAAGGATGCGGTAAGGGCCATAGTATCGCGAGAGGAATTTCTCCGAAAGACCAACATGCCTAGTTAGATACCAGACTAGCACAAGAGCACCTGGTTCATAATGCACGTCGTGATGGCGCTGGTCGTAACGGCACTTCAGGCGTGTCTGTGAAGCAGAAAGACGAATGCGGACAATCTGGCGTGCTTGGGTCGCTGTGGTTATGACATCCTGAGTGTACTCTGTCGGCGAATCGAGCGTGGTCGAAAGGAGTGTCTCGAAAGGCAAAGTTGGCTCACGGCCGAAGAGGAGATAGAAGGTGTTGTAGCGGGTGGCAGAGTAACGGAGACGATCCAAGAGCATGTACCGCACTGTTTTATTTCAGTGACAGCGAACTATATATATAGGCTGCTTGCCTATGAGGTAACATAAAAAAGAACGAATCATGTTTGACACGTGTGGGACAGCACTTCATATCACTTCTCCCTTTTTCTTAAAACTGAAGTCTTTGCACGGGTCTTCGTTGTCGGGTAGACCTCCGTAAGACCGGCGGACTTGGGGGACAGAGAGCCTGGTCGGCTGGGAGGGACGTTGGAGGTGTTGTCGAAGGAACAGGCGCAGCGCCAGTTTCTTCTGGAGTGGCCAGGCTGCACCGGCTATCTGGCGTTGACGTGGTCTGATACTTGCTGTCCGGGCTGGGTTGAAGCGAGTCGGGAGCGTCCGCTTTTGGGGTCATGGGTGACGCAGGCACGCGACGGAAAATTTGGTAGAAGTGACGTCTGGCTAGGCCATCTGGAGTGTCGACCGTTACAAGGCATGAACCCTCTGTGCTCTTGACGATGCCTGGACGCCAACGCTTCCCTTGGCCAAAGTTGCGCACCCATACCTGGTCGCCGGACTGGAACCTGGGAGGCTGCGAGCAAGTTCGAGGTAGAGACGGGACGCAAGTATCCAAGCGAGAACGAATTTGGTAGTTCAGCAGCATCTCTGAAGGAGACTTGCCGCACGGTAGTGGGGTACGTCGATAGCCTAGGAGCACTCACGCTAGTTTTCTTTCGAGATCGTTCCCCATCGAGTGCTTAAGAAGGCCATCCTTTATTGTGCGGACCGCACGCTCTGCCAGACCATTAGATTGTGGGTGGTACGGTGCACTACGTAGATGAGTTATGTTGTTCACAGTCATGAACAGGGAAAACTGCTGACTTGCAAACTGAGGCCCGTTATCTGATACAACTGTTTGCGGCAAACCAAAACGCGCAAACAATTCTCGAAGCCGCGCGATTGTGACTTCTGTGGTCGCCGACTTGACGGGAAGTGCCTCAATCCATTTAGTATGCGAGTCGACGACTCTCAGCAGCATGCGTCCCTCTATCGGTCCGGCGTAATCAATGTGAAGCCTAGACCATTTGGTTCCCGTTTCTGGCCAACAGATAGGAACCTGTCGATGGGGCATTGGCCGAGCTTGTACACATGAGATGCACGAACGTGCAAGGCTTTCGATCTCACCATCCAACCCAGGCCACCAGAACAGCGTCCGAGCCAGTCTTTTCATCGCAGATGCACCCTGGTGTGACCGATGTAGCTCAGCGAGCATGGAGACTCGCGCTTTGCGGGGTACGACGATGCGATGACCCCAGTAGAGCAGGCCTTCTACGCTTGACAGTTCCAGTCTTCTGCAAAAATAAGGTTGAAGGTGATTGTGACGCGGTGACAAGCGTTTAGGCCATCCATTCAGTAGAAAGTGCTGCACAACGCTGAGGTTTTCATCGCCGTTCGTCAGCGCCCGTATGGCATCCGCTGGCACGAACGAGCTGTCAAGGGCCTCTGAAGACAACACGTATTCTGGTAAGGTGCCCGATCGACAAACGTCTGTTATCGGCACGGGAAAGCGGCTAAGTGCGTCCGCGTTGGCGTTTTCCTTGCCGGCCTTGTACTCTATGCGGTAGCTATATTGGCTTAGAAACAGAGCCCATCTCTGAATACGTGCCGACGCCATTGGGGGCACAGGTCGATCTTCTCGTAGAAGTCCCACCAGTGGTTGGTGGTCTGTGACCAATACAAACTCGCGGCCCAGCAGGTAGTCTGGAAACTTTGTTACTCCGAATACCAGTGCGAGCGCTTCCTTCTCGAGCTGAGAATAATTCTTTTCGGCGTATGTTAACGTGCGGGAACGGAAGGCAATGGGCTTATCCACTTTTCCAATTCGGTGCGAGATTACGGCACCTAAACCCGAAGGTGACGCATCACATTTCAAGCGCACTGGTTGGCTGGGATCGAAATACGTCAGAACAGGCGAACTCAGAAGTGTTTGTTTAGCCTTGCGATACGAATTTTCCTGCGCCGTTCCCCTGTGCCATTTACGCTCTTTTTCAAGCAGAAGATACAATGGGGCCAGCATCGTTGACATGTGTGGCAAGAACCGGTGATAAGTCAACAGACCCAAAAACGAGCGCAGTTCGCTCACAGTCGTAGGCCGTGGCGAGTCGCGTATTGCTGCCAGGTTCTTTTCAAGCGGATGCAAGCAGTCTTTGTCAATGCGATGGCCCAGGTAGACGATTGAGTCTTTGCGAAAATGGCATTTTCGGCCTTCAGCTTTATACCATTTTCTTGAAGCCTGCGCAAAACATCCCAAAGCACTGAGCCATTATCGTCTTGACGATCCGCTATCAATACATCGTCCAAATACACCTGCATGGCTGGAAGACCGGCCAGGACCGTTTCCATGCGCCGCTGAAAAATCGCGGGAGCTGAGGCAACTCCAAACGGAAGACGGTTATAGCAGAGCAACCCCTTGTGGGTGTTTATCACGGCCAACTTCCTCGCCTCCTCATCCAATGGGAGTTGGTTATAGGCATCCTTAAGGTCCAGTGTTGTGAAAAATGATCCCCCACGTAGCGACGTTAAAATGTCTTCAATGTTAGGTAAAGGGTACTGCTCAGTTATGCACGCAGCATTGACTGTGGTTTTGAAATCGCCGCAGATGTGAAGGGAACCGTCTTTCTTGAGTACTGGTACGATTGGCGCCGCCCACTCAGAATGTGCTATGGGCGATAATATGCCTTGCTCTACTAAACGGTCCAGCTCAGTTTCCACTTTTTCACGAACAGCATAAGGAATTGACCGCGCCTTGTGGAACTTCGGTTGGGCGCCTTCTCGAATGTGGAATTTCACAGGTGGCCCCTGAATGTTTCCAAGTCCTGGCTCAAAGAGGGCAGGAAACTCGGTCCTGAGGCTGTCGGGATCTGCTGACGTCGATTGAACCGTAGCGAGAAACCCGGACGGCAAAAGCGAGAACGCTTGGATTAAGTCCCATCCGCAAAGGCTGGGACCCGAGCAGCCTGTAACTATCAATGTGGCAGGTACAGTTTTCCCCGCAAAATGGGCTTCAAGGTGCAGTTCACCGACAATGGGTAGCTTGCCCAAGTAACAGCTGAGCGTGCGTTTGCATTTCGATAAGCGTGGCCAAGTCAGACGGTGCTTTAGATACACCTCCTGCGGAATGATAGAAAACGGTGATCCGGTGTCAATAATCATGTTCAAGGGCACGCCACCCCAGCGGATAACTCTGTGGAACGCCTGGAGCAAACATTTCTTTTCCCGTGATTCCTGCAATGTGAAGACTGATGAAATATCGCCTTCCTCCGTTTCGGACACAGCGCTCTCATAATGAACTGCGTTAGCGATGCCATCGCGCCTACAACCAGCCCGGAGCCCCGACTGGGAGCGGCATTTTCTTGCGAAATGACCAGTCTTCCGACAGCGAAAACACTGCTCTTTCTTGTGCGGACAGTCGCTTGCTTCGTGATCGTAGTTTCCGCAGCGTGCGCACTCAGTATGGCTTTGCTTATCTTTGGTGAAGGTCTGATATCGGTGCGATTTACTCGCTATAGTGCACACCGCTGCCTCATTATCAGGTCTAGTCATGGCGCTTACTTCCAGTGCGGCTGTCTCTGCCGCTATGGCAATCGTTTCAGCTTGGGCAAGTGTGAGCTCAGTTTTTTCAATCAGCGTCTGCTGCACCGCCCGATTTCGGATGCCACAAAAAATGCGGTCCCGTAACATACGGTCCAAACTAGTGCCGAAGTGACAATTATCCGCAAGCTTGCGTAGCTCGACAACATAGTTCCGGACAGATTCGCTTGCAGCCTGATCCCTTGTAAAGAACTTGCAACTTGCGGCAACCTCATTAGTCTTCGGCGCATAGTGGTTATTTAGAATGGTAAGTGCGTCCTTGTAACTCAGGCTATTTACTTTCTGGGGGGCGCAGTGTCCAGCAAGAACGCCTATCGTCTTCGTTGACAGTGTCGAAACCAAGAGCGCCCTTTTCTTATCATCTGTCTTAATATCATTTGCTTCAAAAAATGCCTCCAGTCGAGTCAAGTAAATATCCCACTTATCTTGATTTTCGTCGAATCATGGGGTACCGCGGTTCGTAGCCAGCGCCATGACCGCCGATGCTCCGTAGACTCGATTGCTTTCAGTACCCAGCAAGACTCCCAGCGCTACCAAGACGCCGCTATTCGTGGCGGGGGCTCCGCGGGGTGGTCATCCTCGTCGCCACTGTTGTAGCGGGTGGCAGAGTAACGGAGACGATCCAAGAGCATGTACCGCACTGTTTTATTTCAGTGACAGCGAACTATATATTGACACGTATACTTATCTTTATCGGGCAACCACGTTTCGCAGCCTAACAAAAGTAATCGCAGAGCGTGGGACGCGCCTGTATGTACCGAAGTTTCTGGAACGTTATCGATGCTTCTATCTGCTGTCTGTTGTCGCTGAACGTTATGTTATCTGATTGCATCACTTGACGCGAATGGTGTAGAACTTTGTGGAAGGCATGCGGGTCCGAACGATTAGTCTGGAACATTCGATGACTGCTCTATAAAAGCCGACGCGCTTGACCCGCTGATCAGATTTTCGACGATCGCCGAGCGTGTTCGCCGCCATCGTTGCGCTTTACGTGTAGCCTGTTTTGTGGGCACAGGTTCGCCCAATAGAAGCTAGTTTTGTCTTTCACAGTACTGCTACTGTGTTCTTTAACGTCACTACCACGTGACATCTGGTGGAGGGGCTAGTGCGTTCATGTACCGAACGCCCCCGCAAAGTCGCGATCCAAGCCCAAAGCCCAAGGACAAAACTAACATCGCCGAAGACCAGCGTGCTAGCTGCAGACTGCAAAGACTGCCCCCAGAGCACGGACTTCTGCCTGAAACGACAAAGAAGATAGTGATCAAGACAACCCAAATGGCTGCCCCAGTGTCCCCCGTTATCCTACAGCAACCTCGGGACCCACCAACTTTCCATGGAGCAGCAACTGAGGACCCGGAATACTGGCTGGAGACGTACGAGCGAATCGCGACTTTCAACAACTGGGACTCCGACGACAAGTTGCGGCACGTATACTTCGCCCTAGAAGACGCCGCCAGAACGTGGTTCGAGAACAGGGAGTCGACATTGACAACATGGGACCTGTTCCGTACCGGCTTCATGCGCACCTTTACAAGCGTCGTGCGCAAGGAAAGGGCCGAAGCCATGCTGGACGCCCGAGTGCAACTACCGAACGAGAACGTTGCCATCTTCACGGAGGAAATGAAGCGTCTCTTCCACCACGCCGACCCGGATATGCCCGAGGAGAAGAAAGTCCGCCTTCTCATGCGTGGTGTGAAGGAAGAACTTTTCGGCGCAATGGTACGAATCCCACCGAAGACCGTAGAAGAGTTCCTTCGCGAGGCAACCAGCATCGAGAAGACACTCGAGATGCGAAACCGGCAATTCGACCGCCGCACGAACGCGACAAACTACGCCGGACTTCAGTCACTGGCCACCGACGACCTGCGCGAGACTATCCGAGCTGTCGTGCGAGAGGAGCTACAAAAGCTGTTCCCATCATCACAGCCTCAGGTGGCTTCGATTGCCGATGTCGTGCGTGAGGAACTCCAACAACAACTTGGAGTAGCCCCTGAATCGCCGCAGCCCGAGCCGCAAGCAATGACCTACGCCGCCGTCGCACACCGTCAAGGCCCCCCTCCGCGACCGCGCCAGGGCCCTGTCACGCCCCACTTTCGTCGTCCGCCGCCGCCGCCAGCACGACCACCCGTCGCCCAGCGCACCTACCCGAGGAAGACAGACGTTTGGCGTGCTCCTGACCACCGCCCGCTCTGCTACCACTGCGGGGAAGCCGGCCATGTGTACCGCCGATGCCCATACCGGGAGATGGGACTGCGAGGTTTCGCCGTTAACGCGCCGCGGCCACAGATTGGCGAACGACCTCGCGATATCGCCGACTACCTCGCCGCCACTCAGTGCCCCGCAGGGGCGTCTGCGTAAGCAGGCGTTTGGTGTGTTGCGACACCACGTACCCGAGCACACGAGGGTTGGGCCCTCCCGCGTGTAGCCGTGCGCGGCTTCGCCGTGTCTGGGGAAAAGGGGATCCTGGGGGTTGAGCCGATGCTGGGTGTTTGGACCTTTAAGGCCCCCCGGCGGAGGCAACACACCCCTTTGGCCTCTGCTTCACATAGACGGCACCTCCAGACTGACCCACCTGGAGGAAATCGGCAGTCGCCTTTTCCTGTCCTCCTCTCCAATCTTCGTCTTTCTCTCTCACTTTCCCATCTTTCCTGTCTTCTCTTCGCTTGTTATTACTTCCGTATTTCCTGGCGGCAAGGGTTAACCGTGTGTGATATATTCACCTTGGGTATATACATTAGGTTATAGTGGCGCTGCATAGCTGGCGTCTGCAGGTTTCTTGGATCCTGTAGCGTCCCCTTGTTGGGCTCCGTGGTGGGTGGCTACCACCGCCACCGAATTTTAAACCATCCAATGGCAGAAGCATTCCCGCGACTTTCAGATCGGCCTCTGAAAAGAGGTCGCACCGAAGCAACTTTTCAGTTCTTTTTAAAACCAAGCCAAGACACATTTGCGAAATACCATGTTCTTCATAGTGAAGGCAACACCACCGTTAGAAAACTGTCACCATTCATTGTATCGAAATGCCTAGCAAATACAATTGGAGCTGGCTACAAAGCCTCGAAGATGGCTAGCGGAGACCTCCTCCTTGAACTAACCAAAAAAGATCAACTTGAAAAACTCGCTGAACTGACCACTATCGGTGACATCAAAGTGAGAATTTCTCCACATCGCTCACTCAACACTAGCAGGGGAGTGATATCTGAAGAAGACTTCTTGAACCTCAGCGACGAAGAGCTCCTCGAAGGATTTCAGGAGCAAAACGTAATTAAGGTCCAGAGAATCACACTACGACGAAATGACCAACAGATCCCAACAAAACATGTGATTTTGACATTTGGTAGTAGCACTGTCCCTAGTTCAATCGACGCAGGATATCTGAAAATCAACGTCAGACCGTACATACCCAACCCAAGGCGCTGTTTCAAGTGCCAGGGGTTCGGGCATGCATCTCAATCATGCAGAGGAAAGGAAACATGCGCGAAGTGTAGTGGCAATGACCATCCATCTGACAACTGCAATGCTCCCGCACAATGTGTCAATTGCAAGGGCGATCATCCTGCTTACTCGCGGAGCTGCCCTTGCTGGAAAATAGAAAAAGAAATAATTGCAATCACAGTAAAGTAAAAGATTTCATTCTACGAAGCGAGGAAAAGGCTAGGGCACTTACCTCAAGCAAGCTATGCCAGTGTGACGCGGCACGGGGCAGCGCCACACCGGTCTCAGGAATCTACAGGGTCCACATCCGGTACTCCTGTAGAAACCCCAACCGCCCCCTTGGTGGCTGCAGCCAGTGCTGCTCCACCAGCAACGCATACGGGCCCGCAGACAATAGTGCCGCAGGGCCCAAAGTTGAAGCGTACCCCACGGCCCGAGACGCGCGTCTCGGCGCCTGGCTCTCGATCGTCCAGTGCCTCGGAAAAGGCAATGGACGTCGATCCAAAAATCCCGGCGTCATTGACGCCAAAAGACTCGCGCTCCTTGGAGCGCACACAGAAGGATAAACATATTTTAACTTCTGTGAGAAAGGGAAAGGTAACCTGAGCGGTTACCGCCCTTCATAATAGTAACCAGGTTTTAAATAGATGTCACATACAATTTATGAGCTCAAACACAAAAGTATTTTTCCCCAATTACAATAAGGTGGCTTTTATCATTCATTGGAACTGCAGAGGCCTAATTCACAATCTAGGTGACATCAAAGACATCATAAATAAATTATCACCAGTAGCATTCTGCCTTCAAGAAACGAACCTGGGACCCAAACATACACATTTTCTTAAAGGTTTTACTGTCATAAGAAAGGACCGCGAGCACTCCAGCCGTCTATCAGGAGGTGTCGCTATTATCGTCCAAGGTGGCATCCCCACACGGAACGTTTCACTACAAACTGCGTTTGAGGCAGTAGCCGTCACTGTTTTAACTTTTAAGACTGTCACCATATGTTCGTTGTACATCACTCCCCATACCCATTTCACAACTCGAGACATGGAAAATTTAATTAGCCAGCTGCCGGAGCCTTTTGTTTTAGTTGGAGATTTTAATGCTCATTGCACTCTTTGGGGCAGCGATAAGAATGACCCAAGAGGACAACTTATCGAAGATTTCATTTTGACAAACAACATCTGTCTTTTAAATTCAGGTGCACCAACTCATTTTTCACCGAGTTCACGCAATTTTAGCTGCCTCGATTTAGCCTTTTGCTCTCCGGACATTTTTACAGATTTTAAATGGGATGTACTCGAGACTTCATATGGCAGAGATCATCTACCTGCCATAATCAACCTCACCTCAACGCTACCCATTATATCGCACAAACCACGCCAATGGAAATTACAAATGGCAGACTGGGCTGTTTTTACTGAAAGTGCCAGGCTGGAGGAGCTTATTGTAACAAACTTAAGCATTGACGAAATTAATGAAAAATTTACTAACTGTATTATTTCTGCAGCTGAAAAGGCCATTCCACAATCTTCTGGCGTTGTTCGCAAAAAAGTTTAAATCCTTGGTGGACACACGAGTGTAGCATAGCAAAAAAGCTGCAAAATAAGGCCTGGGGAATTTTACGCAGGTACCCAACACATAACAACTTTTTAACTTTTAAACAAGCCAAAGCGAAAGCACGATACATTTGGAGACAGGCAGAAAAATCTTCCTGGCAAAAATATGTATCAACAATTAATAGCACCGTCACATCCAAAAGGATGTGGGAACAGGTCAGGAAGTTTAAGGGGGACTACACACCATACACGATACCAATACTCACACCTTCAGGCACTCAGACAACACTACAAGAACAAGCGAATATACTTGGGGAACACTTCTATAACGTCTCTAGCTCGGCTAATTATACAAATAGATCCTTAAATTACAAACGATCTGCAGAAAAACAGAAACTACCAACTACTTGTACCTCAAGCGACGAATACAACGCTCCATTTACGTTACAAGAGCTTAACAGGGTTCTCTGTGCTGGCAAAAAAACTGCAGTAGGTCCTGACCGGATCCATTATTCTATGCTCGCACACCTGTCCCAAGCATCCGTAGATGCTCTCCTTATTTTTTTAACAAAATATTTGAATCCGGAAGCATGCCAAAATGTAGGAAAAATGCAATAGTTGTGCCTTTTTTAAAAACAGGAAAATCCCCCACATCCCCAAGCAGCTTTCGACCCATTGCCCTGACAAGTTGTTTGGCAAAATCGTACGAGAGTGTCGTAAATGCGAGGTTAACCTTCACGCTTGATAAACGGAACTCCATCGATTTTCACCAGTGTGGCTATAAGAAAGGGTGTTCAACGACAGACCACCTCGTCCGACTTGAACACGAAATACGTGAAGCATTTTTACACAAACAGCACTGCCTGGCGGTGTTCTTCGACCTAGAGAAAGCGTACGACACCACGTGGCGATTTGGAAACTTACGTGACCTCGCCGCGTTAGGAATCCGTGGCAAAATGCTAAACTGTCTGGCTGATTTTATGTCCAACAGAACATTCCAAATCCGTCTAGGCACTGTGCTCTCGCGCACATTTATCCAAGAAAACGGCGTGCCACAAGGTTGCGTACATAGCACAACACTTTTTATAATAAAAATAAACTCTGTCAACAAAGTAATTCCCACCTCTGTTATGCACTCCATATATATCGATGATCTGGAAATAGCGTGCCGCGGCTCTAACTTACGAACATGTGAAAGGCAACTCCAGATACCAATAAATAAACCAATGGAGTGGGCTGAGAAAAATGGCTTCCGCTTCTCTACTCAGAAAACTGTTACAGTGCTATTTTCGCAAAAACGAGGGTTGTACTTAGACCCGGATTTAAGATTGAATGATGTCGCGCTGCCGGTAAAACAAGAATTAAAACAAGAACAAGAAAGCTTATACGTCGAATGTAATGAACCCCCCTTACAGAAGCGCAGAGCATTACTCACTTTTTCCTACGTACTCAGAATTCCGTCATCACCGCAACACATATGCTACAACATCCTCACACAATGCAACTCACGCTTACACTACACAAATAAACCGAACGTGATTAGGCCACTTGTCCTGCGGTATGAGCAATACTGTCGGGATTATGACATTCCCCATGGACTCCTCCAGGTTGCCAAGAAACCACAACGGCTGGCACCGTGGTGCGATTTCACACAGTTGTGCGACTGGACATTGACTCATTTAAAGAAGAAAGACACCCCACGCGAACACATTACACAAGAATTCCGTGCACTTCAGGACAAATATCAAAATAACGTGCAATATTACACTGATGGCTCTAAAACAAAAGATCACGTGGGTGTGGGTGTCGTAGCGGAAAATTGGGAAACAAGTATTCGTTTACCACAACACGCTTCTGTGTTCACGGCTGAAGTTTACGCTATCTGGGTTGCTGTTAAAAAGATTATAACTGATAAACACAAACATGCAGTCATATACACTGACTCTTTAAGCTCACTGAAGGCTCTACAGTTGAAATCTGAGTGTGAACCCCTGATAGGAGACATTTTAAACATGTTGGTGCTTAACGAATCCGGGAGGTCAATTCGTCTCTGCTGGGTCCCAAGCCATGTTGGGATACCAGGTAACGAAGCGGCTGATAGATGTGCATTGATGGCAGCGCACAAAGATATTACAAACACGAAACTCCCACATAATGATAGCATACGTGCAATTAAAAAAGCCTTCACGGTAAAATGGCAACGCGAATGGGACCGTTGTGCCGACAACAAGCTACATCTCACGAAACCCATAGTTGGCGAGTGGAAGTCATGCTATCATCAGGAGCGGTTCATCGAAGTAGTTTTATGCCGACTACGCATTGGGCACACACACCTCACGCACAATTACCTACTTACAAAAGAAGACACACCAACATGCGAGAAATGTCAACAGCCACTAACAGTTATGCACATATTACTCACATGTACGCAGATTGAAACACACAGAAGAACACTTTTGGACAAATTATATCAACTACACATACCTTTACACCCTGCTCTCATTTTGGGTGATGATCCGCTAGTCCCATTATGTGACGTCCGTAAATTTCTACACGACACCGGATTTTTACATAAAATATAGATTACTAACATAGCCTTTTTCCTTCACAAACTGGATTTCAAAACACCTCGTGTTTGGCGCAGCATAGCCTTAGCTGCTTTTGCGCCATTAAACCCCATTTAACTAACTAGCCACTCAGTGGAGCCATCGACGAGCTTCCCGTTCGCCGTCACCAGGCCGCTACCTGTCGCCGCAGCGCCGACCATACACTGGCCCAGCCCGCGGCTGGTCCGTCAGCCCATATCCGGAAAACTAAAAGCAGCAACCGATGGAGGTGCGGTTGCTGTTCGTCGAACTGACGAAGATCCTCCGCCGCCGACGAAGACGACGAAGCAACCATCTCGACGACCTAATGACGACACGCCGCCGTCCCGACGAAGTCAGGAAGCCAAAACTACACTGACGAAAGACGACTTGACGACGCGACGTTCAAGCTTCAGTTTAACACGACGCAGCCGTGATCCGACGCCAAGACCCTACTGCAACGCCAGACAAAGAACCACCGACCTCGACGTGCTTCTCGACGGACACGCGGTTACCGCCTTAGTGGACACAGGGGCTGATTACTCCGTCATGAGTGGACACATCGCCGCCCAGCTGAAGAAGGTTAAGACTGCATGGGAAGGCCCTCAAATTCGCACCGCAGGAGGACACCTCATCACGCCGACTGGAATCTGCACGGCAAGAATAACCATTCATGACCGAACTTACCCTGCCACTTTCGTTATCCTCCAACAGTGTTCACGAGACGTCATTCTCGGTATGGACTTCCTGAACCAACACGGCGCAATCATCGACCTGAAGTCACAGTCAATAACGCTGTCGGAAGATAAAGCGATACCGCCGGAGAGCCCTCGTAGTCACCATGCCTTGAGTGTGCTCGAAGATCAAGTGAGCATCCCGCCTCACTCCAGCATTCCAAAAACAAGAAAGGGGCTGGCAGATGGAATGGCACACTGTGGTATAAACTTTTTTAAACAGGGTTGAAGTACCTCAGACAGGCTGGCCAACGTTTCGATAGGTGGACCTATCTTCGTCAAAGGCGGCCTCGTCATCCTCGGCGTGTTAGTTTTAAAGGGTTAGTGCAGTGACGTCACGTGCGGGTGTTGTCACTGGCGGCTGGTTTTAAAGAGAGAGATTACAAGAGGGAACAGGCGTTGTCGTCCGACGTCTGTGAGCCTCATTCTCAAGACGAAGGGACAAGAGCGTGAGAGTGGGCATGCGGGGAGGAAAGAAAAGAAGTAGAAGCAGAAAAAAGGGGGAAAAAAGGGAAAAAAAGCAGGGGGGAGCCAGGGCCGTACCAAGACACAACAAAGGGGGGGGGGGGTGAAAGAAAAAGAAAGAGAAAAATGAAATCTTTAAGAAATACGGGGGCTTGGGAGCGTGTTGGGGATGCGAAAGGTTAGGAGGTATTCAGGGGAGTCGTTGGCGGCATGTTTTTGAGGCATTAGAACGGCCGGTCAAGCAATAGGTCGAGTAATTTTGAAATAGTTAAGGTGGCGACGAGGAGTCTGTGGTGCAATGTGTGGGGTGACTGAAAGGCAGCGGCATGGTCTTTCAAGGGGCACTGCCCCACGCGCTTAACGTAGGTGTCGTTACGGCGGCATCCAGAAGGCGATACTCCGGGTTGAGGCGCCGAAAAATGCATATTGATTGTATCGCTGAAACAAAAGCTCTACCGAAAGGCAGCGCAGCCGAGGTGGCGAAATTTTTCGTCGAGAACATCCTGCTGCGACATGGCGCCCAAAAAGTCCTCATTACCGACAGAGGAACGGCTTTTACAGCAGAGCTCACCCAAGCCATTCTGCAATATAGCCAGTCAAGCCACAGGAGGACAACTGCCTACCATCCGCAAACGAATGGTCTCACGGAGCGCCTGAATAAGACCCTCGCCGACATGCTAGCGATGTACGTCGACGTTGAGCACAAGACGTGGGACGCGGTCCTGCCGTATGTAACCTTCGCTTACAACACGGCGGTGCAAGAAACAACACAGATCACGCCGTTTAAGCTGGTTTACGGCAGGAACCCGACGACGACGCTCGACGCCATGCTGCCCCACGTCATTGACGAAGAGAATGTTGACGTCGCTAGCTATCTCCAGCGCGCCGAAGAAGCCCGACAGCTCGCCCGCTTGAGGATCAAGGACCAACAGAGGACCGACAGCCGATACTACAACCTCCGACGACGCTTCGTCGAGTACCAGCCCGGCGACCGTGTTTGGGTATGGACCCCGATACGCCGACGAGGACTCAGTGAGAAACTACTCCGACGCTATTTCGGACCCTACAAGGTCATCCGACGCATTGGCGCTCTGGACTATGAGGTCGTGCCAGACGGCATTTCGCATTCACAGCGGCGCCGCGCACGATCTGAAGTGGTCCACGTGGTGCGCCTTAAACCCTTTTACGGACGCTGACAAACTTCGCCATTTTTGTTCTTTTCTTTGCTACGAGTGCTTTTGTTCATTACCTTCGTTTCTTTGCAGCATCGGGTCGATGCTTTTTAAGAGGGGGGTATTGACACGTATACTTATCTTTATCGGGCAACCACGTTTCGCAGCCTAACAAAAGTAATCGCAGAGCGTGGGACGCGCCTGTATGTACCGAAGTTTCTGGAACGTTATCGATGCTTCTATCTGCTGTCTGTTGTCGCTGAACGTTATGTTATCTGATTGCATCACTTGACGCGAATGGTGTAGAACTTTGTGGAAGGCATGCGGGTCCGAACGATTAGTCTGGAACATTCGATGACTGCTCTATAAAAGCCGACGCGCTTGACCCGTTGATCAAATTTTCGACGATCGCCGAGCGTGTTCGCCGCCATCGTTGCGCTTTACGTGTAGCCTGTTTTGTGGGCACAGGTTCGCCCAATAAAAGCTAGTTTTGTCTTTCACAGTACTGCTACTGTGTTCTTTAACGTCACTACCACGTGACAATATATAGGCTGCTTGCCTATGACGTACAAAAAAAAGAACGAATCATGTCCGACACGTGTGGCACAGCACTTCATATCAGAAGGGAGATAGCCAGCTGTGTCGTGGCGCGATGAATTGTAGGCGAACGTGACAAATGGTAGAGCAATGTCCCAGTCGCGATGATTTGAGGAAACATACATTGCGAGCATGTCAGCTAATGTGCGGTTCAGGCGTTCGGTAAGACCGTTAGTTTGAGGATGGTAAGCGGTAGTAAGTTTGTGTTTAGTAGCACAGGATCAAAGTAGGTCGTCTATGACTTTGGAAAGAAAGTATCTGCCGCGATCGGTGAGACGTTGACGAGGTGCACCGTGGTGCAAGATAACGTCGTGAAGCAAGAAATCAGCGACGTCTGTAGCGCAGCTGGTTGGTAGGGCTCTAGTAATGGCATAGCGAGTTGCATAGCCCATAGCGACGGCAATCCACCTATCTCCGTCATTTGACATAGGGAATGGTCCGAGAAGATCAACGCCAACGCGAAAAGAAGGGTCGGCCGGTATATCCAATGGCTGCAGCAGTCCGGCAGGAGGCACAGCTGGTCTTTTCCGGCGTTGACACGACTCACACGCGGCAACATAGCGGCGAACGGAGCGGTTGAGACGGGACCAGAAGAACCGTCAGCGAATTCGGTCATAGGTCCGCGTAACGCCAAGGTGTCCAGCGGTGGGAACGTCGTGCAGCTGCTGCAGTGCAGTCTGTCGCAGATGAGACGGAATGACGGTCAGGAGCACGGGCCCGTCGGGGTGCATGTTGCGGCGATACAGGATGTCATTTTGTAGCACGAACATGTGAAGGGATGGGTCAGACGGATCAGAGAGCAGGCGTTCGATAATTGGGTGTAACGACTCATCGCGTCGTTGTTCAGCGCCAGTGTCTTGCAAGGCAGAGAGCGAAAGAACGCAGATCGGTGCCACATCCACTAAGCCGTCCGGTACATCGACAGAATTTCGAGACAGGCAGCCGGCGTCCTGATGTAGACGCCGACTTGTAGACCACAGTGTATGTGTATTCCTGCAGCCGTAGGGCCCAGCGACCGAGGCGTCCGGTGGGATTCTTAAGGGAGGAAAGCCAACAAAGGGCGTGGTGGTTGGTTGTAAGTGTAAATGGCCGGCCATATATATAGGGTCTAAACTTGCTCACCGCCTAAATAAGAGCGAGACACTCGCGCTCACTAATCGAGTAATTGCGCTCTGCGGGAGAGAGGAGGCGGCTGGCGTAGGCGATGACGCGGTCATGCCCGCATTGGTGTTGAGCTAAAACTGCGCCGATGCCGTAGCCACTAGCGCCAGTGCGGATTTCTGTCGGAGTGGAGGCGATAAAATGGGCGAGAACAGGAGGTGTGGTGAGCAGCGTGATGAGCTGCGAGAAAGCAGACGCTTGTTCAGAGCCCCAAGAGGAAGGAACGTCTTTCTTCAGGAGGTCAGTCAGGGGACGGGCAACATGGGCGAAATTTTCCACAAACCTGCGGAAGTACGAGCATAGGCCAATAAAGCTGCGAACATCTTTGCCACAAGTTGGTACGGGGGAAATTCTGCACAGCGTGAATTTTAGCGGGGTCGGGGCAAATGCCTGATGAAGCGACGAGGTGTCCGAGCATAGTTATTTGGCGGTGACCGAAGTGGCACTTGGACGAGTTGAGCTACAAGCCAGTGGTGCGAAAAACAGAAAGAAGAGATGAAAGTCTTTCAAGATGAGTCGCTAAAGTTGAAGAGAATACAATGACGTCATCCAAGTAGCACAAACAGATGGACCATTTCAAACCACGCAAGAGCATGTCCATCATCCGTTCAAAGGTCGCCGGGGCATTGCACAAGCCAAAAGGTATTACTCAGAACTGATATAGGCCGTCTGGTGTGACGAATACGGTAGTTTCACGGTCCATTTCGTCCACGGCAATTTGCCAATATCCAGAGCGAAGGTGTATAGATGAAAAATAAGTGGCGCCATGGAGACAATCCAGCGCATCGTCAATGCGGGGAAGTGGATATACATCTTTCTTGGTGATCGTGTTTAGATGACGATAGTCAACGCAGAATCGCCAGCTGTTATCCTTCTTTTTGACGAGAACAACAGGGGACGCCCATGGGCTGGAAGAGTTTTCAATAACCCCTTTGGCAAGCATCTTGTCAACCTCGCTCTGGGTAACTTGTCGCTCAGAGGGCGGCACTCGGTATGGGTGTCTGCGAACAGGTGCTGCATCGCCGGTATTTATCCGATGTGTCACGACCGTAGTTTGACGCAAACGGCGATCGTTCAGATCGAAAATGTCGGAGTAGGACTCGAGGAGGCCACGGAGCTGTGCGGCTTCTTGGGTTGAGAGGTCCGGTGCAATCATCTTTGTAAAGTCGTCGGTCGGTACTGATGCAGAAGGCGCAGAATGAGCAGTGGTCGAAGACGGCGCAACAGATAGAGCAGAAATGTGGCACTCGTGCGTTGGTGACAACATGGCAAGAGACATGCCTCGAGGAACTACTTGTGGGCACTGTCTGAAATTTAGGATGGGAAGACATGTCTGATTGTCCGCAACAGAAACGACGGTGTGTGGGAAGGAGACATTGTAAGAAAGCAGGACTGACGTCGAGGGCGTAAGGACATAGTCTCCGTCAGGTACAGGTGGGCTGGCTAAAACAGCGATGAAGGTTGCTGCAAGAGGTGGCAGGCGTATAAAATCCACGGAAAAACGTTGAGCTGGAGCTTGAGCCGGAAGGTCAATGGGAACATGTAGGGGTAGGTCAAGTTGTACAACACCGGCGGAACAGTCAATCAGAGCAGAATGGGCAGACAAAAAGTCGAGTCCGAGGACCACATTATGAGGGCAATGTTCAAGCACACTAAACAAAATGGACTTGTGGCGACCGGCGACACTGACACGAGCAGTACACATTCCAAGCACAGCCGGAGTTCCACCATCGGCGACCTGGAGCAGTCGGTCGAGTCGGAGCAGGGGTAAGTACTTTTTTCAAGCGCGTTCGAAGCTCCGCACTCATGATAGAAATTTGGGCTCCAATGTCGATGACTGCTGTAACGGGCAAACCATCCACGTCCACGTCCAGAAGGTTCCGATAAGTAGGCAGGGTCAGCAGAGGAATTTCAGGCCGGTGTTCTAGAGCAGCGTCACCTCCAGGAGCTGCCCCAATTAGTTTCCCGTCGGAGAGCGGCGACGGTAAGCTGGGGTTGCAGAGCGACGCAGCTGGGGCGAACTGGAGCGGCGACTATGTGGTGATGGCGATTTGCTGGTCGCGGTGGCTAGAGTGTTGTCAGGTGCGTCTTCAACCTCGGTGGAGAGTGATGGCGGGCGAGGATTCAGTGGGGAGCGGCGGTAGGCGTGAAAGCTTGGTCGAGAATGGGCTGGCCAGGAACTTCGACAGTGGCGAGAGATGTGGCCCACACGTCCACAGTAAAAGCAGATGGGTCTATCGTAATGGGTGCGCCATTCAGCGGGGTTGCGATAGCTTGGATATGAACCGTATTGGCTCCGGTGAACAGGGGCAGAGGCAGAAGACGAAGCAAAGTCAGGACGGCTGGCGGAGCAGATGGATGGAAGACCCACATTGGCAAGTTCTTGGCGAATGACCGACTGAATGAGGGACACAAGCGGCCGGGAATCGTCAAAGCACTGCGTGACTGCCGTGGAAGGAGACGCTGTTTCTATTTCTCGCCGAACGATACGTACGACGTTCTCGCTGGAGGTGGACTCACGCGGTGGACAAATGTCTTCGCACGTCGACGAAGCCGCGGTATTAGGTAGACGAGTAAACTGTCGAAAAATGCGGCGTCTCTTCGCGTCCTCAAAGCGGCGACATTCGTGAATTATCTCATTGACCGTTGTGATGTTCTTATAAACAAGCAGGTTAAACGCGTCGTCCGCGATGCCTTTTAAGACGTGGCTGACCTTGTCTGCCTCTGCCATATTGTTATCTACTTTGCGGCAAAGAGCGAGGACGTCCTGGATATATGCCACGTAAGATTCAGTGGACGTCTCTACACGGGTCCCAAGGTCCTTCTTCGCAGCACGTTGGCGGCCGACGGGTTTGCTGAACAAATCTCTAAGCTTCTGTTTACACTGGTCCCAACTCGTAATCTCTTGTTCATGCGTTTCGAACCAGACCCGTAGTGTTTTCTTGAGGTAGAATATTATATTAGCCAGCATAAGCGTGTGATCCCACCTGTTGTGTGCGCTGACCCGTTCAGCATATATATATATATATATATATATATATATATATATATAGGTAGATAGACAGATATATATTGTCATGGTGCCATGAGAGGGACAAAGATGACGATCACCAATAAGACGACACAGAATGCGTAGTGGGGCTAACATAACGTTCGGCCATACTGGTTGTACTGACATTTCTCGCACATTTCGCGCTTTCCCAGTTGCGTGTCTTCACACATACAGAGCCGAACCCCCAAATGCCCATGCCCATTCCGTTTACCTCATCAAAACCACAACCACATGTCCTCACACGATTGCAGGCAGTTTCGAAGCTTAATGTGCGTCTAGTTTAAACGTGATATTCTTTCTCTATTACCCAGGAAGACTATTCCAGTCTAACAATTACCAAGCTTCAATAAGCCCTCATTTGTCAGCAAGGCGTATACGCTTCGCCCAAGTAAAACTCACTCACATTAACTCGGGTTGAATGATTGAAAGTAGAGGTTATACGCCTACTTCTTAGTGGGAAAAAATAAAACGAAAAATAAAACCTAATGACTTCTGAAGTGCGTAAGCTTTAGGGAAATGGAAACATGCGAGAAATGTCAACAGCCACTAACAGTTATGCACATATTACTCACATGTACGCAGATTGAAACACACAGAAGAACACTTTTGGACAAATTATATCAACTACACATACCTTTACACCCTGCTCTCATTTTGGGTGATGATCCGCTAGTCCCATTATGTGACGTCCGTAAATTTCTACACGACACCGGATTTTTACATAAAATATAGATTACTAACATAGCCTTTTTCCTTCACAAACTGGATTTCAAAACACCTCGTGTTTGGCGCAGCATAGCCTTAGCTGCTTTTGCGCCATTAAACCCCATTTAACTAACTAGCCACTCAGTGGAGCCATCGACGACCATCCCGTTCGCCGTCACCAGGCCGCTACCTGTCGCCGCAGCGCCGACCATACACTGGCCCAGCCCGCGGCTGGTCCGTCAGCCCATATCCGGAAAACTAAAAGCAGCAACCGATGGAGGTGCGGTTGCTGTTCGTCGAACTGACGAAGATCCTCCGCCGCCGACGAAGACGACGAAGCAACCATCTCGACGACCTAATGACGACACGCCGCCGTCCCGACGAAGTCAGGAAGCCAAAACTACACTGACGAAAGACGACTTGACGACGCGACGTTCAAGCTTCAGTTTAACACGACGCAGCCGTGATCCGACGCCAAGACCCAACTGCAACGCCAGACAAAGAACCACCGACCTCGACGTGCTTCTCGACGGACACGCGGTTACCGCCTTAGTGGACACAGGGGCTGATTACTCCGTCATGAGTGGACACATCGCCGCCCAGCTGAAGAAGGTTAAGACTGCATGGGAAGGCCCTCAAATTCGCACCGCAGGAGGACACCTCATCACGCCGACTGGAATCTGCACGGCAAGAATAACCATTCATGACCGAACTTACCCTGCCACTTTCGTTATCCTCCAACAGTGTTCACGAGACGTCATTCTCGGTATGGACTTCCTGAACCAACACGGCGCAATCATCGACCTGAAGTCACAGTCAATAACGCTGTCGGAAGATAAAGCGATACCGCCGGAGAGCCCTCGTAGTCACCATGCCTTGAGTGTGCTCGAAGATCAAGTGAGCATCCCGCCTCACTCCAGCATTCCAAAAACAAGAAAGGGGCTGGCAGATGGAATGGCACACTGTGGTATAAACTTTTTTAAACAGGGTTGAAGTACCTCAGACAGGCTGGCCAACGTTTCGATAGGTGGACCTATCTTCGTCAAAGGCGGCCTCGTCATCCTCGGCGTGTTAGTTTTAAAGGGTTAGTGCAGTGACGTCACGTGCGGGTGTTGTCACTGGCGGCTGGTTTTAAAGAGAGAGATTACAAGAGGGAACAGGCGTTGTCGTCCGACGTCTGTGAGCCTCATTCTCAAGACGAAGGGACAAGAGCGTGAGAGTGGGCATGCGGGGAGGAAAGAAAAGAAGTAGAAGCAGAAAAAAGGGGGAAAAAAGGGAAAAAAAGCAGGGGGGAGCCAGGGCCGTACCAAGACACAACAAAGGGGGGGGGGTGAAAGAAAAAGAAAGAGAAAAATGAAATCTTTAAGAAATACGGGGGCTTGGGAGCGTGTTGGGGATGCGAAAGGTTAGGAGGTATTCAGGGGAGTCGTTGGCGGCATGTTTTTGAGGCATTAGAACGGCCGGTCAAGCAATAGGTCGAGTAATTTTTAAATAGTTAAGGTGGCGACGAGGAGTCTGCGGTGCAATGTGTGGGGTGACTGAAAGGCAGCGGCATGGTCTTTCAAGGGGCACTGCCCCACGCGCTTAACGTAGGTGTCGTTACGGCGGCATCCAGAAGGCGATACTCCGGGTTGAGGCGCCGAGAAATGCATATTGATTGTATCGCTGAAACAAAAGCTCTACCGAAAGGCAGCGCAGCCGAGGTGGCGAAATTTTTCGTCGAGAACATCCTGCTGCGACATGGCGCCCAAAAAGTCCTCATTACCGACAGAGGAACGGCTTTTACAGCAGAGCTCACCCAAGCCATTCTGCAATATAGCCAGTCAAGCCACAGGAGGACAACTGCCTACCATCCGCAAACGAATGGTCTCACGGAGCGCCTGAATAAGACCCTCGCCGACATGCTAGCGATGTACGTCGACGTTGAGCACAAGACGTGGGACGCGGTCCTGCCGTATGTAACCTTCGCTTACAACACGGCGGTGCAAGAAACAACACAGATCACGCCGTTTAAGCTGGTTTACGGCAGGAACCCGACGACGACGCTCGACGCCATGCTGCCCCACGTCATTGACGAAGAGAATGTTGACGTCGCTAGCTATCTCCAGCGCGCCGAAGAAGCCCGACAGCTCGCCCGCCTGAGGACCAAGGACCAACAGAGGACCGACAGCCGATACTACAACCTCCGACGACGCTTCGTCGAGTACCAGCCCGGCGACCGTGTTTGGGTATGGACCCCGATACGCCGACGAGGACTCAGTGAGAAACTACTCCGACGCTATTTCGGACCCTACAAGGTCATCCGACGCATTGGCGCTCTGGACTATGAGGTCGTGCCAGACGGCATTTCGCATTCACAGCGGCGCCGCGCACGATCTGAAGTGGTCCACGTGGTGCGCCTTAAACCCTTTTACGGACGCTGACAAACTTCGCCATTTTTGTTCTTTTCTTTGCTACGAGTGCTTTTGTTCATTACCTTCGTTTCTTTGCAGCATCGGGTCGATGCTTTTTAAGAGGGGGGTATTGACACGTATACTTATCTTTATCGGGCAACCACGTTTCGCAGCCTAACAAAAGTAATCGCAGAGCGTGGGACGCGCCTGTATGTACCGAAGTTTCTGGAACGTTATCGATGCTTCTATCTGCTGTCTGTTGTCGCTGAACGTTATGTTATCTGATTGCATCACTTGACGCGAATGGTGTAGAACTTTGTGGAAGGCATGCGGGTCCGAACGATTAGTCTGGAACATTCGATGACTGCTCTATAAAAGCCGACGCGCTTGACCCGTTGATCAAATTTTCGACGATCGCCGAGCGTGTTCGCCGCCATCGTTGCGCTTTACGTGTAGCCTGTTTTGTGGGCACAGGTTCGCCCAATAAAAGCTAGTTTTGTCTTTCACAGTACTGCTACTGTGTTCTTTAACGTCACTACCACGTGACAATATATAGGCTGCTTGCCTATGACGTACAAAAAAAAGAACGAATCATGTCCGACACGTGTGGCACAGCACTTCATATCAGAAGGGAGATAGCCAGCTGTGTCGTGGCGCGATGAATTGTAGGCGAACGTGACAAATGGTAGAGCAATGTCCCAGTCGCGATGATTTGAGGAAACATACATTGCGAGCATGTCAGCTAATGTGCGGTTCAGGCGTTCGGTAAGACCGTTAGTTTGAGGATGGTAAGCGGTAGTAAGTTTGTGTTTAGTAGCACAGGATCAAAGTAGGTCGTCTATGACTTTGGAAAGAAAGTATCTGCCGCGATCGGTGAGACGTTGACGAGGTGCACCGTGGTGCAAGATAACGTCGTGAAGCAAGAAATCAGCGACGTCTGTAGCGCAGCTGGTTGGTAGGGCTCTAGTAATGGCATAGCGAGTTGCATAGCCCATAGCGACGGCAATCCACCTATCTCCGTCATTTGACATAGGGAATGGTCCGAGAAGATCAACGCCAACGCTAAAAGAAGGGTCGGCCGGTATATCCAATGGCTGCAGCAGTCCGGCAGGAGGCACAGCTGGTCTTTTCCGGCGTTGACACGACTCACACGCGGCAACATAGCGGCGAACGGAGCGGTTGAGACGGGGCCAGAAGAACCGTCAGCGAATTCGGTCATAGGTCCGCGTAACGCCAAGGTGTCCAGCGGTGGGAACGTCGTGCAGCTGCTGCAGTGCAGTCTGTCGCAGATGAGACGGAATGACGGTCAGGAGCACGGGCCCGTCGGGGTGCATGTTGCGGCGATACAGGATGTCATTTTGTAGCACGAACATGTGAAGGGATGGGTCAGACGGATCAGAGAGCAGGCGTTCGATAATTGGGTGTAACGACTCATCGCGTCGTTGTTCAGCGCCAGTGTCTTGCAAGGCAGAGAGCGAAAGAACGCAGATCGGTGCCACATCCACTAAGCCGTCCGGTACATCGACAGAATTTCGAGACAGGCAGCCGGCGTCCTGATGTAGACGCCGACTTGTAGACCACAGTGTATGTGTATTCCTGCAGCCGTAGGGCCCAGCGACCGAGGCGTCCGGTGGGATTCTTAAGGGAGGAAAGCCAACAAAGGGCGTGGTGGTCGGTTGTAAGTGTAAATGGCCGGCCATATATATAGGGTCTAAACTTGCTCACCGCCTAAATAAGAGCGAGACACTCGCGCTCAGTAATCGAGTAATTGCGCTCTGCGGGAGAGAGGAGGCGGCTGGCGTAGGCGATGACGCGGTCATGCCCGCATTGGTGTTGAGCTAAAACTGCGCCGATGCCGTAGCCACTAGCGCCAGTGTGGATTTCTGTCGGAGTGGAGGCGATAAAATGGGCGAGAACAGGAGGTGTGGTGAGCAGCGTGATGAGCTGCGAGAAAGCAGACGCTTGTTCAGAGCCCCAAGAGGAAGGAACGTCTTTCTTCAGGAGGTCAGTCAGGGGACGGGCAACATGGGCGAAATTTTCCACAAACCTGCGGAAGTACGAGCATAGGCCAATAAAGCTGCGAACATCTTTGCCACAAGTTGGTACGGGGGAAATTCTGCACAGCGTGAACTTTAGCGGGGTCGGGGCAAATGCCTGATGAAGCGACGAGGTGTCCGAGCATAGTTATTTGGCGGTGACCGAAGTGGCACTTGGACGAGTTGAGCTACAAGCCAGTGGTGCGAAAAACAGAAAGAAGAGATGAAAGTCTTTCAAGATGAGTCGCTAAAGTTGAAGAGAATACAATGACGTCATCCAAGTAGCACAAACAGATGGACCATTTCAAACCACGCAAGAGCATGTCCATCATCCGTTCAAAGGTCGCCGGGGCATTGCACAAGCCAAAAGGTATTACTCGGAACTGATATAGGCCGTCTGGTGTGACGAATACGGTAGTTTCACGGTCCATTTCGTCCACGGCAATTTGCCAATATCCAGAGCGAAGGTGTATAGATGAAAAATAAGTGGCGCCATGGAGACAATCCAGCGCATCGTCAATGCGGGGAAGTGGATATACATCTTTCTTGGTGATCGTGTTTAGATGACGATAGTCAACGCAGAATCGCCAGCTGTTATCCTTCTTTTTGAGGAGAACAACAGGGGACGCCCATGGGCTGGAAGAGTTTTCAATAACCCCTTTGGCAAGCATCTTGTCAACCTCGCTCTGGGTAACTTGTCGCTCAGAGGGCGGCACTCGGTATGGGTGTCTGCGAACAGGTGCTGCATCGCCGGTATTTATCCGATGTGTCACGACCGTAGTTTGACGCAAACGGCGATCGTTCAGATCGAAAATGTCGGAGTAGGACTCGAGGAGGCCACGGAGCTGTGCGGCTTCTTGGGTTGAGAGGTCCGGTGCAATCATCTTTGTAAAGTCGTCGGTCGGTACTGATGCAGAAGGCGCAGAATGAGCAGTGGTCGAAGACGGCGCAACAGATAGAGCAGAAATGTGGCACTCGTGCGTTGGTGACAACATGGCAAGAGACATGCCTCGAGGAACTACTTGTGGGCACTGTCTGAAATTTAGGATGGGAAGACATGTCTGATTGTCCGCAACAGAAACGACGGTGTGTGGGAAGGAGACATTGTAAGAAAGCAGGACTGACGTCGAGGGCGTAAGGACATAGTCTCCGTCAGGTACAGGTGGGCTGGCTAAAACAGCGATGAAGGTTGCTGCAAGAGATGGCAGGCGTATAAAATCCACGGAAAAACGTTGAGCTGGAGCTTGAGCCGGAAGGTCAATGGGAACATGTAGGGGTAGGTCAAGTTGTACAACACCGGCGGAACAGTCAATCAGAGCAGAATGGGCAGACAAAAAGTCGAGTCCGAGGACCACATTATGAGGGCAATGTTCAAGCACACTAAACAAAATGGACTTGTGGCGACCGGCGACACTGACACGAGCAGTACACATTCCAAGCACAGCCGGAGTTCCACCATCGGCGACCTGGAGCAGTCGGTCGAGTCGGAGCAGGGGTAAGTACTTTTTTCAAGCGCGTTCGAAGCTCCGCACTCATGATAGAAATTTGGGCTCCAATGTCGATGACTGCTGTAACGGGCAAACCATCCACGTCCACGTCCAGAAGGTTCCGATAAGTAGGCAGGGTCAGCAGAGGAATTTCAGGCCGGTGTTCTAGAGCAGCGTCACCTCCAGGAGCTGCCCCAATTAGTTTCCCGTCGGAGAGCGGCGACGGTAAGCTGGGGTTGCAGAGCGACGCAGCTGGGGCGAACTGGAGCGGCGACTATGTGGTGATGGCGATTTGCTGGTCGCGGAGGCTAGAGTGTTGTCAGGTGCGTCTTCAACCTCGGTGGAGAGTGATGGCGGGCGAGGATTCAGTGGGGAGCGGCGGTAGGCGTGAAAGCTTGGTCGAGAATGGGCTGGCCAGGAACTTCGACAGTGGCGAGAGATGTGGCCCACACGTCCACAGTAAAAGCAGATGGGTCTATCGTAATGGGTGCGCCATTCAGCGGGGTTGCGATAGCTTGGATATGAACCGTATTGGCTCCGGTGAACAGGGGCAGAGGCAGAAGACGAAGCAAAGTCAGGACGGCTGGCGGAGCAGATGGATGGAAGACCCACATTGGCAAGTTCTTGGCGAATGACCGACTGAATGAGGGACACAAGCGGCCGGGAATCGTCAAAGCACTGCGTGACTGCCGTGGAAGGAGACGCTGTTTCTATTTCTCGCCGAACGATACGTACGACGTTCTCGCTGGAGGTGGACTCACGCGGTGGACAAATGTCTTCGCACGTCGACGAAGCCGCGGTATTAGGTAGACGAGTAAACTGTCGAAAAATGCGGCGTCTCTTCGCGTCCTCAAAGCGGCGACATTCGTGAATTATCTCATTGACCGTTGTGATGTTCTTATAAACAAGCAGGTTAAACGCGTCGTCCGCGATGCCTTTTAAGACGTGGCTGACCTTGTCTGCCTCTGCCATATTGTTATCTACTTTGCGGCAAAGAGCGAGGACGTCCTGGATATATGCCACGTAAGATTCAGTGGACGTCTCTACACGGGTCCCAAGGTCCTTCTTCGCAGCACGTTGGTGGCCTACGGGTTTGCTGAACAAATCTCTAAGCTTCTGTTTACACTGGTCCCAACTCGTAATCTCTTGTTCATGCGTTTCGAACCAGACCCGTAGTGTTTTCTTGAGGTAGAATATTATATTAGCCAGCATAAGCGTGTGATCCCACCTGTTGTGTGCGCTGACCCGTTCAGCATATATATATATATATATATATATATAGGTAGATAGACAGATATATATTGTCATGGTGCCATGAGAGGGACAAAGATGACGATCACCAATAAGACGACACAGAAGACGTAGTGGGGCTAACATAACGTTCGGCCATACTGGTTGTACCGGCCATATAGTCTGCAAGGTAATCACGGTCCCATTTAAACTTATATCTCTGCCCGTTTCATTTTTGTTGGAGGTGCGGGGTATTGCACAAGACGGAACTCCGCAGGGGGCTCGTCCTCGGCCGCCTTACCATGCTGACTGATGACCAGGCCGCTAGGTTAAGCACGGCGTCAGAACCCGGCGCATCTGGGCCCCGCGTGACCCCCGCACCTTCTCTTGTAACGGCACCAGCAAAGTCGATATCGAAAGAATGGCTTATCATATACGAACGCGTCGCTGCACAGAACCGATGGGGCCCCACAGTGATGATCGCAAATGTAGTCTTCTGCCACCAGGGACCAGGACACACCTCGTATGACGCACACGAAGAAGAGTTGACCAGCAGGGACGTATGCAAGCAAAAACTTCTCGACCTCTTCGGCAAGCTCGCTGGTCGCAAATGCGCCGTTGCGAAAGACCTATCCTGTCAGGCTCCGACAGCTACCGAGTCGTACGTTGCGTACATCCTTGATGTCCAAGCTCTTTGCTGCCACGTCGATGCCACTCTGTCCGAGGCTGACAATGAGAGGCACATTCTGAAAGGCGTAGCTGATGGTATGTTTAACTTGCTCGTATTTAAAGACTGCTCGACGGTAGCTGAAATTATGCGTGAGTGCAGACGTTTTGAAGACGCAAAAGCCATCGCATTGCCGGGCAATTTTTGCGGCTTCTCAACCTCGCCGCTGCGTCGTCGTGCGAAGACGGTCATTCGGCCTTTCAATCGTTCACTCCAAATAGTGTTGCCCGAATTCTGCGGCACGAAATCGAGGCTGCGTCGCCACTTCTTTCGCACACCCTTCTGAGAATACGCAAGGGAATATCTCCCTCATCCACGCAGTTGTCTGCGAAGAACTGACCAACGCAGGAGTTCAACCCGTGTGCTCCGTAACACGCCCTCCGGTTTGTCGTGCCCACCTTCATCGACCTCCACCGACGTTTCGACGCTATCGAGATTCGGCCCACTGGCGAACACCAGACGACAAGCCAAAATGCTTCCTTTGCAGCGGCGTGGGGCACATTTCTCGCTATGGCCATCATCGTCCGCCCTTGTTTTCACGCTCCACGTTCTCCTACCGCCACAATGACAACCAGCGCCAGCCATTTCATGCTCCAAATATCCGACATACCATGACCGCGGCCCTTCTGCGTCCCTCAGACGCTCGAGCCGTTAGCCGACGCCGCACGATCGTCGGTCTCGCTCATCCTTGCCCCGTCGTTTTTAATCGCCTTACCATTCTGTACGCTCATCCCCAGAACACTGTCGGATGAAGCTCCCGGAGGCGACGATGCATTGTACTCTCGGCGAGCAAATCCTCTCCTTACCTTGCCGACAGATCAGATCCTAATCGCCGTAGAAGTAGATGCGCTAGCTGTCACTGCCCTCGTGGACACCGGCGCACACATCTCGGTCATGAGGGCTGATCTCCGGAAGCAGCTCAAGGAAGTACTCACTCCTACCGAGTCCCGCGTCGTACGAGTCGCTGTTGGGGGAACTCCCGCTGTGCTGGGAATGTGTGCAGCTCGTGCCAGCGTCGCCGGTCGCACACATCTGTATTGTTCCATGTACTCGACCATTTCCCTCACGACGTGATCCTTGGCCTTGATTATTTATCGGCCAACTCAGCTATAGTTGACGGCTCGGCTGATGTAGAAAAACTTGATTTCCCTGATATTACCGACTTTACCCACACCGTGCCGATGCAGCTCTGCTGCGCCGACTTTGTCTGTACATCTCCGCATGCACTGAACTGTGTCATTGCTGTGCCCAAGCCCTGTGCACCGCATGGTGAATATGTCGGCACTCCCTGTGTCAGTGGCTTACTTTCGCACGTTGTAAAATTTCCTCACACCATAGTGATAGTATCGGCTTACCTACCGCTCCTGAATTTCGGCTTCTGCCCTCAGGTACTCCCCAAAGGGATCTCTTTCACAACCCTGTCACCGTCGCAGGAGTATGACCGTTCTTCCCTTCGCGTCTTCCGTCTTCTTACACCTCTTCCTCTTCCTACTAAACTCTTCGTACACCTGAAATTCTCATTCCGCCCCTTTCCCTCCGCCGCACAACAACGTTACCAAGATAATAACCCTGGACCTCAGCCCCACACGAGCTGACCACCTTCGTCATCATCTCACATCTTATTCCGGCATTTTTGACCTTGACTGTCGGCCTTTCGGACAAACCTCCCTAGTTGAGTGTCGCATAAAATACCGGCAATGCACCGCCGATTCACCGACGGCCCTATCGCCTGTCACACGCCGAGCGCCGAGTAATACAACAGGAGGTTGATAAGATGCTTAACAAGGGAATTATTGAACTATCGTCGAGCCCGTGGGCTTCTCCTGCTGTCTTCGTAAAAACGAAGGAAAAGACCTAGCGATCCTGCATCGATTACCACCATGTAAACAAAATAACAAAGAGGGACGTCTATCCACTGCCACGCATAGACGACGCACTGGATTGCCTACACGATGCGACATATCTTTCATCGATAGACTTCCAATTTGGCAGCGAAACTGCGTGCTTTCGCAAAAAAATGCGTTTGTTTTGAAATCGGCGCTGGAGGGTTTTTTTACATCCAGTTTCTGCAAGAGTCGAAAAATTCCTTCTTGGTCAATATCTATTTCAGGCATTGTATCGCCCAACGAATTACGCGAAGGTACGTTAATGGTCCTTGTGGTAAATACAGATTGAAAAAATGCATTAAATTTGCTTGCTATGTCGTCCGTCTGAACAGCAACTTCATTCGAAACAGTAACCTGCGACACGGTGTGCCGCTCCCTCAATGGGTAGCGTCGTAAATTTGGAGTTTATTCGTCACATAGAAAGGCAGAGTAACGGGGCAAAAATTTTCCTTGGGTGTTTGCATCTAACCTTGTAGCATGCGCATGTGATTATATAGGTCATGTATGGTTTCCTTCCCGCGCTGTCTTTTGATTTTCCGTTTAAGTCTGTTATTTCGCGACATACCGAAAGATCTTCTTTGGGAACCTATTTTTTTTGAGGAGGGAATGTACTTTTTTTCAGACAAATACACAATTTGCTTGAAACGTAACCATAATTCCTTTATGCATTGGAGTAACGAAGACTAGAAATCAGGTCTTCAACTGTCCTGAAATAGCATTGTCACCTACTCTTGTTTAATCTGTGATAACAGCAACCGATGGCTTAACGTGTTCACAGTTTCCTAAACTTGATCAGGCGAGTAGGGCCATTTATCCTCTGAAATGCCAGTTTCATCGTTTAATGTGTTATTTTGAAATGGACTGTTTACGAACATCAGATCAAGTACAGAACATTGCGGACCAGCTATTCCAGGTTTTTCAGAAACTATCTAGTCTAGAGAGAAAATGATTGACAGAAAGTATAGTTTGCCCGCAATTTTTGTGACAGAGCTGTTGTGCGAAATATCTAACTGATTTCTGGTAAATTGAAATCACCTGTAATGATTATATTGGAACGTGAGTTAGTGTGCTCTCAAATGCAATCGTACAAAACTTCGAGGTATGGAGGGGCGCATTCGGAGGTCAGTACATACCACCCAAAAATATGTTTTTTTTTATGAAATCTAAGTTTACACCGCACGCTTTCATGGTGACGTATGCTGTCTAAAATGGCGAATTTAATTGCTACAGCAACACCTTCCCACTCCCCTACCCCCCACCCGCGATTTGCCGTCCTTGCGGATGAGCCGATAAGAAGAGCGAATCCCTTCAGAATCTTGGCGGCTTTCGGGAAGCCAGGTTTACATGATAACTGTAACGTGTGGTTAATGGGCTGCAACTATGCTTTCAAGTAAGTTGAAGTTATTGACTGCGTTGAGAGCATTCAAGGATAAAACTCTGATAAATTTAGCACTTTGTTGCCACGTGCCACGAGACGCTTGGCCAGCATGTGCGCAAATTATTGGTTTTGATTGTTCAGTTCTTCGGTCCTACTACACACCCCAGAAGTATTGCAATATATTTTTAGATTATCGAATGCCAGCGATACCTTCGCTCTTTCGCCTCATAGTTGACTGTTGAACGCCGTAATTTAGCTCGTGTGTAGCATATCTTCTTTCTATAACCCTCTCATAATGAAATGTTGATGTTCTTCAGCTTCAATCAGCCCGGTAATATTTTATTTTCTCTGCGAAATTAAATAGCCTGTTAATAACAGGCGTGTGCCTTGGCTTTGCTTAATGCCAATTTTGTGAACTCGTTCTACTGAGTAAATTTCTATTCCTAGGTATATCTTCCTTACTAAGTATATCTTCTCAAACTTTTGCTTTTGCTTTTGGCGGAGGACGTGAGCTCTTTGTTGCATTATTTTATGCAACCAAGATTTTTTCGCGAAAGCTTCAGTGAACATCTACTCTTGTATCTGGAAGGGCTATACAAGAAAAAGTTAGTGAAGGAGGAAACGGAGGGGGGGTGGCGTCGGTCAGTGGGATTGGGGCTCATTGGTTACTAGCTGGGATTACCAAGCTTTGCGCTTCTAGAACTCTTGCGCGCTTTACGGTATGAAACTCACCAGTGCACTGGAATCGGCTTTATCAATCCCAGTTTTTTGCAGCCTTTATGCAGTCTTCCTTTTCTATAACTACAGGATAGTTCGTTTGTTCTCCCTCATGCCATCTTCTGCAATCAACAACGAGCACCGAGATACTGAGCATTGCGCGGCAAAGTAGGAAATGAAGTACGTAAACAGCATTAGTGGCTGCCCGCGAGCATTTCTTAAACGCGCATCCTTCAGGAACACCCGCCTCGCCTCACAGAGCGGGGAATTTCATTAAGCCTCGGCCTCCGGTTTGAGGCACGTCCATTATAGCCGGGCGTCTTATCAAAAGTATTCTCGATGGTTCCTCGTAAGTAGTTCAAGTCTTGGAAAGTTCCAGTGCCGGGGAATTATATGTACATTTTGGAACCATGGTTGCTTTATACCGTCTGTTATACGAATACACGAAAACGATGATGCCTCCCTAAAGCTTACGCACTTCAGAAGTCATTAGGTTTTATTTTTCGTTTTATTTTTTCCCACTAAGAAGTAGGCGTATAACCTCTACTTTCAATCATTCAACCCGAGTTAATGTGAGTGAGTTTTACTTGGGCGAAGCGTATACGCCTTGCTGACAAATGAGGGCTTATTGAAGCTTGGTAATTGTTAGACTGGAATAGTCTTCCTGGGTAATAGAGAAAGAATATCACGTTTAAACTAGACGCACATTAAGCTTCGAAACTGCCTGCAATCGTGTGAGGACATGTGGTTGTGGTTTTGATGAGGTAAACGGAATGGGCATGGGCATTTGGGGGTTCGGCTCTGTATGTGTGAAGACACGCAACTGGGAAAGCGCAAAAGAACACATAGAAGATGCTGTTGACGTGAGATTCGGAAGGTTTTAGGAGCGGGAAAGAAGGAAGAAGAGAAAAAAAGAAGGCGCTTGATTATCTTGTCGTGTTCAAAGCGACGTGCTGCTTATAAAGGTAAGCCTGCAAATAAATAAATGAGAAAATGAGAAAATTCTCCAGCCGATGACGCTATTACCTCCTTGAACAAATGCCTGTTGTTACTGGCATATGGGCTAGAGAACTACATTTCAAACGTTTCTCACAAAAAATAAAACGTATTGTGTTTATTCTTGAAGCTTCTTTCGAAGCAAGGAGACGTGTAATGATCCAAGCAAATGAAACGTCAAAGTCAAAGAAAAAGAGAAAACAAAATCTGAAGGGCAGATAGGTTAACAAGAATAAGTGTCAGGTTAGCTAGCCTGGACAGGGGAATGGGATATGGCACAAATGAAAGAAAAAAATAAGATAGAAAAAGACAGACTATGTAAAAAAAGAGATGACAACGCCACCGTAAACCTAAATCTTTGCGTTCCGAATGTTTCGTTTGCATCGGAGCCTCGTAGCGAGGAGAAAGGCTGCTGAAAAGTGAGCTCATTATTAACAAAAAACTGCTGACGCGAATGCTGCATGCACCGGCAAAGTGTGACTCATTTGCTTCTCTTCTCGGCAGTAACACATGGGCGTTGACCAGCATACGAAGGTTTCGTGCGATCGGTCGTATAGGAGTGCTTCGATAGCGTTAAGATAGTTGGGTGGGATTGTAACGAAGTTTTACTGCGGTTTCACGAAGTCCATTCACTTGCGATATTGCGGCCTTTTTAATACTACTGCACTGTTTAACATCATAATATAGTTCTGAAGTTGTCTAACATGACTGCTAGCACTGTCTGAGTGCTCTGAGACACCCGGTCAAAGCTGCTGTTATCAACATGGCAGCTGCTGCAGTATGGGAAATCAGTGGCTCTTAGTCCCACTATTTACACTGTGCGTGCTTGTTCTTCCATTGATATTGGTTGTTTGAAGTTTATACACATCCGTCATAAGCTGGCAAGATCTGGGTATTAAGTGTTTGGTCTTTGTGAAACAAACTGCCGAAGTTCCTAGACAGCTTTAGTTCATCAATCTTTTCTTCTCTTGATGGTCTATGAGCGGCTTTTTTAACATCAATCTCACAAGAGTTTAAATAACGCAGCGTCAATAAGCTACCAATCTCACCTAAATTGAATTTTGTGGTTTTGCGTGCCAGTACCATGATATGATTGTGAGACACGCCGTACTGGGGGACTCCGCTTTAAGTTTGACCACCCGGGGTTCTCTAAGAACGTGCAGATAAATTGATCTCTACACAAGCTTTTTGTTTTTCATTGCACCACCCATAAAAATGAGGCCACCACGGCCAAAAATACTTGTTCTCAGCAGAGCACCCCCTTGGTGCCAAGCATTGCCAGCAAGCCATAGTAGAGGGTTATCTACAATTCAAGAAAGTTTTGAGCATCAATGTCAATTCTTAATGGCATACATTACGGGCGGCATCACTTGACATTTTTAAGACTTTTTACAACTTTATGAACGAGTTACAAATTTAAAATATGCCCATTCATCTCAAGCAGCTCCTAAATACCTGCAACGGCGCTACTCAATATGCGCCCAGTTTAACCTCGATACCTTAAAAAATTATAGAATGTCACCTGCCAAAATTACGATCTGATTATGAGGCACGCATTAGTGGGAGACTCTGGAAATTTGGACCACCTGGGTTCTTTAGGGTGCACCTAAATCTAACTACACGGGCGTTTTCGCATTTCTCCCCCATTGAAAAGCAGCCGCCGCGGCCGGGATTTGATCCCGCGACCTCGTGCTTAGCAACCGAGCACCATAGCCACTAAGCAGTCCCGGTGAGCCCTCGATACCTTCATTCTTGTGAATATCTTGTAAGGAGACTTGCCAACTCAACCACTGGTGATGTCCGAAGCGGGAGGAGTGCATAAGCTTTTATCTCTTTATTATACTGATATATTTATTATATCATAAAAAATACTTTAGTGTGTAGAAGAAGAAAACAAAAAAGGAAAAAAAGAATGGTGTAGTTAGTGTATAATTTTGTTGCACTTTTACCGCGGAGTTATTTGCGCTTTCTGCGGTTCATTTTGTGTGCGCTGGTCTCTGGTGGCGTTCTTACATGCATAAACAGTGTCTTGAAAGCTGAATGTTTGCACTTCATAATTGTATAACTTCAAATTGTATTGTATTACTTGTATTAATTGTATCGCAATTGTAATTGTAATAATTGTATAACTTCAAGTTCTATAACATAATTTGTATAACGATGTCTGAATATGGAATAAGTTTTATCTTTTTGAATGTATGGATTTCAGTGAGTGCTGATTGTAACTCACATATATTTTTTATAATTTGCTGACTGCTACGTGAAGTTGCCAGTGCGGGGGCCTGCGGCCTTGTCAAGCTGCAATGTGACAGCTTTTTCTGCAGGCCTCCGGCATCGTGTATTTCGGATGCAAGTAAAGTTATTATTATTATTATTATTATATTGATTATATATTGATATATATATATATGATTTATTAAACTGATATATATATGTTAGATTATAGGGAGAAATCAAGTGGCCCGAGGTCATTCGCGTTGCAATAAGAATAGTTTGCGCCCAACGAAACAAATCTATGCAAGTTGTAGTAACAAGACGGCTCGCGATGTAAGGCTTGCAGGCACCACATGCATTCCATTATTTTGAGCGTAAATCTTTCTCCCGCCTATTCCTACGCCATCCGGCACTTTCACAACAGCGTACGGCAAGCCCTTCTCATTATCGACCAGCCTTCATCTCTTCCACCTGCCGCCACGCACGCCATATAACTTCGCGTTCGTTGGACAGCTTTACGGCTTTTTCGAAAAGCCTATCAAGCTAGTGACGCAGCAGCACGGCCTGCGTGGTTTAAGCTGCCGTTGTTCCACGCCTGCGATCCTCTCTTTGTGCGTTGTGTCCCTGACAGTCACATATCGCCTTCACAAGCCGTGCAGGGCGTTCGCAAATGAACAGCACGTATAAATGGGTAAAAGACACGGGTCAAGATGCTAGAGCTGACACACTTGGGCATCACAGTGTTTTCCTCGAAGGCAGTCGGAAAAAAAGCGTTTGCGGATCTAGTGAGACCAGAGTAAGAAGGCGGGGGCCTTTTTGCTCTGATAAAAAATAGCCGGAGCATAGATTGAAAAACGGTGGAAAAGAACTCCGGGGCTTGCAATTAGTCCATGGCGGCGAACAGCCTTTCATGTTATCTTGTTAAGGCTTCAGTAATCTTGATAAAGTGGAAGCTTGGGCGAGTTGGTGGTTCAATAACGGCATGTCTGCACAGCGCAAAAGACGAGGACAGAAGAAAGGACACAACGCTGGCGCTGTACTGCAGCTAACCTTCATATGCGAAACCGCCAGAACCATGTGTGTACATTAGACCACGGTGTAAGGAGAACAGGTGCTCCGACGGAAGCGCGCGGCGCGTCTCACAGAAGTGGGGTCACCGCTAGGAGGTGCGCGTGACTAGGGGTCTGTGCAACCGTGTGGGACTTTATAGCCTTTAAATAGTAGTTTGAAAGTGGCAAGATTAATAGATATGAGTGGTTTTATTGTATTTACATTGGTATCGCGAATATCGCTTTGGTAGGACACTGAGAGCGGGTCCGCGGGGATGAACACCTGCGAACACGCATCATGCCTTAATTCTGTTGGGCATTTACTGGTTCTAAAATATTGGTGATTATTACTTTGCAGCATTTTAAGGATATGCATACTGTGCATACCGGCGTTTGCTAAAGGGCACGTGCTCTGAAAGCTTTGGTCTTCGCATTAGAAAAAGCTAAGTGGAACACATGGCAAGAAAGACGGCAAAACGTTCAGTGTGCGGGAGGTCCTTCAAGGTAGATGAGGGGAAGGATGAGAATGGAGCAGATATTGAGTCAATCGACGGACACTGTGATGTTGATGCTAGGCCAAAAAAAAGTAAGGATTTCCAGCATGAGTTTGTGAAACCTGTCCAAGAGCTCAAAAATGAGCTACGTTGGAGCGTAATGCACGGAATGGGGTGCAAAAAAGGCTTCAAGCAGCAGAGAAAAACCTGAACAGGGCGGCCACCACGAATGAGAATGATCGTGACAATGCAATGCCATGTCTCTACGTGAAAGGGCAGGGAGTGTCAGTAAAGTACGTAAAATGCATGCAACGTCAGGCGGGGGTGTCTGGAAAGAGCTGCGCGTACCTTGGGGCCACCACAAACAAAAAGCAGGAACGCAGGTGTCCATGCCCCTTGTGAACTCCAAATCACACGCAAAAAACATGACAAAGGGAAGCCGAGAGAGGCCTAGGATGTAGGAGAGAGTGAAAGGGTGATTATAGCCGACGACCCAAACCTGCCTAGGTGACCAGAAGCAATTGTGGAGAGGGTCAAAGGCAATAGAAGAGTGGCGGTAGGGACATTTCCAGGGCAGACACAGGATTCTGTCATGGAGCGAGAAAAAGTATAGCTCGCGGAAAATTCCCACAGACGCAACCTTGTCATAGTAGCAGGTTGCCTACACTGTAAACACAAATGAGCCCATATGGGCGTTTTAACAGTTGATATGCCATTTCTCCCCCTGGAAGAAGTAAAATAAGCTAGAACCATTATTATACCACCCACCCCATTTGAAGGGGCATTGCGGTAGTAAAATGGGAGTTTTCATGGAATAACGGTCGCGTACGGGAAAGTGGGAGTGTTGAAATACCCCCATATCTGAGACGAGCCAAATAGAGAAACGAATAACTCAGCTGTGACCAACAAGGCAGTGAGCCGCAGCTACAATTTCAGTAGGATTATTTCTGCAGTGAGATACGAAATATCCCGCGCAATGTGTGTCGGCGCTGTTTTTCTGTTCTGAGTAGCCGCGCCTTGGCGCTGCACAGGACGTCGAAAGTCGGAACCATAGAGTTTCTCAGTACATTACCTAGAGGGAAATCTGGCGCTGCTGCGCTGTGGTATGCATGGGAATGCCGGTATATTGTGGATTCGGATTGGCATCGTTCTCGTAGAGACAGGACACCTTGAAGACGCGCTTGGCAAATAACGTTCCGTCTGTTACAATGATTCATTTCCTACTAAAACAGCACGTAAAAAGCTGTTCTGGCTTTATTATTACGCGTAAACATGTTTTGTTTAACTATGAGAACTTGTTATTGTGTGTACGACTACATGTTACGTAAAAAGTATCAGCGGGCCGCTAAAGTTGGAGGACAGACGACAAGGTTCGCGCTCGCTTTGAAACAGTTGGTCGTCTTTTCTTGCTTTTATTCGCTTGGTCATGCATCGTGGGTGAGTAAAGATGTAATATGCGTGAATGGAAACATTTTATGAAGATTTTACTTTGAGAACGCGTTATTTGCGTAGCCATATCCACGTTTTAGACGAAGCCTCTTACAACACCAGCCAACACGAGCCTCGCAGACACATATACCGTCATTCCCATGACGGCACGGTGCCCCCTTAAGAAACTCCCATAGACGGTGGCGCCAGATTACCCTCTAGGTGTTATAGTGAGAAACTCTATGGTCGGAACGGTCGGAACTACGCGCGGAGGAGCACAAGCCTTCGGAGTGCGCGCGCGTGTGATTAAAGCCGCAAAGGAGCAGCCATTGTCAGCGACGGTGCATTCTTCTACCATGGTTGTTTCTCACAGCTTTGGACCCCCAAGACTCCACGGTAAGTAACTTTGAACGATTATTACCCGTTCTATGAGTGTGCGTGTGTTCAAAGTGAGGAGACGCGCTGATATGACTTATTGAAGGTCTCAGTACAACATGGCGCGACAATTAGTGGCCGTCCAGGACCATTTTGCACGATCACTGTGTTTCTTCGAGCTTTGTCGTAATCGAGACGACTTGATTGCTTAGAGCCAAGCGAGTGTACTTAAAAATGAGTATTTTACATTCTGATGAACTTTGCTGCGTCTTTAATTGGGTGGATGCGAGCATTCGACATGTTCCCCGAAGTGCAAGCCACTACCATAATAGTTACGCGCAGTGCGAGGTGAGCTAAGCTTTGCCGCCTAACCACGGCATGAAAATGTGGCGGCTCGTTAAGGGTTTACTGCGGTGCGCGTGTGTGAGTGTTTGTACAGCGATCATTTGAGCGAGAACCGGCGGCGCTTCTTTGTGCGTGGTATCTGCTAGCTGGCGCGTACGCGACGCCAATCCCCTAGCTCGTGCGATTGTGAGCCGCAGGTCGCTCACTAAGCGCGCATTGTGCAGATTTGCCAGTACGCTCCGTGCTATCGTCTGTGTCTCTTCGCGCCCACATCGCTGATTGTGCAGGTGGTGCGCGACTGCGGCGCGTAGCATGTAGAGCCGGCGCCCGTCGACTTTGATCTGCGGGCGTGAAATGTCAGCTGCGCGTTTGTAGTATTAAAAGCGTGTGGTGAGCTTCCAACGGCACTACGGGTCAACGCCACATGAGCTACCGGTCAGAGTATAAGACCCTCTTTATTGTTAGCGTACTGCTTGGCGGTAACAGGTGTCCTGCTTGGGTTCAGATTACTGGATACGCCATCACTTGAACGGCGACGGCCGGAGCAGGTGAGTATCAGTGGCGCCGGCACCTCGGCGGCCAGAAAACGATGCCTGTGCCGTGACCAGATATATCAATTTACGCGATAGAATTGCCGGCGATGGCTCGTACGGGCGCGTCGCTCCATGGCTGTGTTCTTTGCTGAGGCCACCACTACGCCTGCCGTGCACATACTACGATATATCTATATAGTCGATGCTTTTGCAATGTTGTTATTCAACAGCTGGCGCTTTGCACTGGATACCTAGACTTGTTTAATGTTTATTACTTTGCTGCTGTGCCATTGCGTATTGGGTACAGATAATCACTTTTGAATTCTAGGTGCCAAATCAGGATCATATCAGATCATATCATATCAACTCAGGATCTTATCACACATCACAGCGCCATCGTATATTGCACGAGTACTATAACCAAAATGTCTGCTGCTGGTGAAAAATTAAGGCAGAACGATCAACCTGTATCTGTGAGAAAAATGTGCTTGAAGTCCACCATTATCTATTACGAAGAGGTACTACCTTGGTGTTTAATGTCAATAACACTCATAAGTTATGCATCCTTTTGTGTAAAATAATTTGTCTTAGACGCCATTCATTGTAAGGGATCAGTAAATATCTCATAGCTTAAGTAGTGCATAAGTGCATGAGTTGGGCAAAGCTTTTAGTTTGTAAAGAGCAAAGCCATTAAGATATAAAATTTTGGCAAGCTTAGTTTAACAGTAAGCTGACCAATATACGGAGTTGCAGTGGTGGCGTAGAGGTAGAACACCCGCCTCGCGTGCAAGAGGTCCGTGGTTCGAATCCCGGTGCCGGCAATTTTCCACCGGATTAAAAACAAAAAAAATCCGCGTGTTGATAAAATTGCAAAAACCGGCCTGGAGTGTGGCCTGATCCCGGTGACCAGAACCAGTAACGCACTCCCTCACCAGAGCAGGATTGGCCACCCTGGTGCAGTACTTGGCCACAACCTCCTATATGAACAACACAATCAAACCCCGGCCCTCAGTCCCCAGCAGCTGCGAAGCAACTGACCACGGTGGCGGTCAGACCTGCGACGCTGCAGAGGGTGCTAAGAATCACTGGCTCCGGACAGGCCGCCATTGGAATATGAACCTGGCAACGTTTAACGCTAGAACGTTATCTAGTGAGGCGAGTCTAGCAGTGCTATTGGAGGAATTACAGGGCAGTAAATGGGATATAATAGGGCTCAGCGAAGTTAGGAGGCCAAAAGAAGCATATACAAGCCTAAAAAGCGGGCACGTCCCGTGCTACCGGGGCTTAGAAGAGAGAAGGGAACTAGGCGTCGGATTCCTGATTAATAAGAATATAGCTGGTAACATACAGGAATTCTATAGCATTAACGAGAGGGTGGCAGGTCTTGTTGTGAAACTTAATAAGACGTACAAAATGAAGATTGTACAGGTCTACGCCCCTACATCCAGTCATAATGACCAGGAAGTCGAAAGCCTCTATGAAGACGTGGAATCGGCGAAGGGTAGAGTGAAAACTAAATACACTATACTAATGGGTGACCTTAATGCCAAGGTAGGCAAAAAGCAGGCTGGAGACAAGGCAGTGGGGGAATATGGCATAGGCACTAGGAATATCAGGGGGGAGTTATTGGTAGAGTTTGCGGAACAGAATAATATGAGGATAATGAATACCTTCTTCCGCAAACGGGATAGCCGAAAGTGGACGTGGAGGGGCCCGAACGGCAAGACTAGAAATGAAATAGACCTCATACTCTGCGCTAACCCTGGCATCATAAAAGATGTGGACGTGCTCGGCAAGGTGCGCTGCAGTGACCACAGGATGGTAAGAACTCGAATTAGCCTAGACCTGAGAAGGGAACGGAAGAAACTGGTACATAAGAAGCCGATCAATGAGTTAGCGGTAAGAGGGAACATCGAACAATTCCAGATCAAGCTACAGAACAGGTATGCGGCTTTAACTCAGGAAGAGGACCTTAGTGTTGAAGCAATGAACGACAATCTTGTGGACATCATTAAGGAGTGTGCAATGGAAGTCGGTGGTAACTCCGTTAGGCAGGATACCAGTAAACTATCGCAGGAGACGAAAGATCTGATCAAGAAACGTCAATGTATGAAAGCCTCTAACCCTACAGCTAGAATAGAACTGGCAGAACTTTCGAAGTTAATCAACAAGCGTAAGACAGCTGACATAAGGAAGTATAATATGGATAGAATTGAACATGCTCTCAGGAACGGAGGAAGCCTAAAAACAGTGAAGAAGAAACTAGGAATTGGCAAGAATCAGATGTATGCGTTAAGAGACAAAGCCGGCAATATCATTACTAATATGGATGAGATAGTACAAGTGGCTGAGGAGTTCTATAGAGATTTGTACAGTACCAGTGCCACCCACGACGATAATGGAAGAGAAAATAGTCTAGAGGAATTCAAAATCCCACAGGTAACGCTGGAAGAAGTAAAGAAAGCCTTGGGAGATATGCAAAGGGGGAAGGCAGCTGGGGAGGATCAGGTAACAGCAGATTTGTTGAAGGATCGTGGGCAGATTGTTCTAGAGAAACTGGCCACCCTGTATACGCAATGCCTCATAACGTCGAGCGTGCCGGAATCTTGGAAAAATGCTAACATAATCCTAATCAATAAGAAAGGGGACGCCAAAGACTTGAAAAATTATAGACCAATCAGCTTACTGCCCGTTGCCTACAAACTATTTACTAAGGTAATCGCAAATAGAATCAGGAACACCTTAGACTTCTGTCAAGCAAAGGACCAGGCAGGATTACGTAAAGGCTACTCAACAATAGATCATATTCACACCATCAATCAGGTGATAGAGAAATGTGCGGAATATAACCAACCCTTATATATAGCTTTCATTGATTACGAGAAAGCATTTGATTCTGTCGAAACCTCAGCAGTCATGGAGGCATTACGGAATCAGGGTGTAGACGAGCCATATGAAAAATACTGAAAAATATCTATAGCGGCTCCACAGCCACCATAGTCCTCCATAAAGAAAGCAACAAAATCCCAATAAAGAAAGGCGTCAGGCAGGGAGATACGATCTCTCCAATGCTATTCACAGCGTGTTTACAGGAGGTATTCAGAGACCTGGATTGGGAAGAAATGGGGATAAAAGTTAATGGAGAATACCTTAGTAACTTGCGATTCGCTGATGATATTGCCTTGCTTAGTAACTCAGGGGACCAACTGCAATGCATGCTCACTGACCTGGAGAGGCAAAGCAGAAGAGTGGGTCTAAAAATTAATCTGCAGAAAACTAAAGTAATGTTTAACAGTCTTGGAAGAGAACAGCAGTTTACAATAGGCAGCGAGGCACTGGAAGTCGTAAGGGAATACATCTACTTAGGGCAGGTAGTGACTGCGGATCCGGATCATGAGACAGAAATAATCAGAAGAATAAAAATGGGCTGGGGTGCGTTTGGCAGGCATTCTCAGATCATGAACAGCAGGTTGCCATTATCCCTCAAGAGAAAAGTGTATAATAGCTGTGTCTTACCAGTACTCACCTACGGGGCCGAAACCTGGAGGCTTACGAAAAGGGTTCTACTCAAACTGAGGAAGACGCAACGAGCTATGGAAAGAAGAATGATAGGTGTAACGTTAAGGGATAAGAAAAGAGCAGATTGGGTGAGGGAACAAACGCGAGTTAACGACATCTTAGTTGAAATCAAGAAAAAGAAATGGGCATGGGCAGGACATGTAATGAGGAGGGAAGATAACCGATGGTCATAAGGGTTACGGACTGGATTCCAAGGGAAGGGAAGCGTAGCAGGGGACGGCAGAGAGTTAGGTGGGCGGATGAGATTAAGAAGTTTGCAGGGACGGCATGGCCACACCTAGTACATGACCGGGGTTGTTGGAGAAATATGGGAGAGGCCTTTGCCCTGCAGTGGGCGTAACCAGGCTGATGATGATGATGATGACCAATATACAAAACTTAAGGTAGCAGCAGATGTTCTCCAAGATAAACTTGCGACCAGCTTTTTCATGTTCTGTGTGATCATTGTAGTGTCAAATTTTTCTCTTTTATTTCAGGACTGCGGCTGCAGCCGTTTCATTGCCAGCTGTAAGGATGAAGCAGCTTCATAGCCGGAGATCAGACGCCTCCCATCAGTTTCCCTTTTCTGGAATGGAGGCCTTGGTATGCTCTTACCTAGAGTTTACTTTTTTTACCCTGTATGTTTTACGTGCAATGGCTAGTTTAGTGGCATCACTTAGAGTGATTGGTGTGACACCTATTCCAATGGACGTATGCAGGTTATCCCATGTAACTTTAGCAAACTTAAAACGATATGCAAATGCCACCTAGCTGCACATAACCTAGGTAATGTTGTTTCCTGTCTCTTGGGAATACTTGGATTTTCTGGATTTTGCCTAATTACCTACTTAGCTTTAATAAATTAATCAACTTATCAAATATTTTAATGAGATAAATAGTGTCAGTTATAAAATTGTAGAGCAACGTGAAAATTTTCTAGTACACCTTTCTGTAGCTGAATATGTGCTACATAAAATTTTTAGGAGCACGAAAGAAGCCTGAGAATCTCGCAAAGTGCCTTGAGTGTGTGTGACAGCGCCTGTGTTGTGTTCTTCCTTCAGTCCTCGTCTTTAACACTGTACAATCATGTCGACCTCGAGTGGCGAGTCCCGTGGCAGTTTTGCATATATTTGAGTGCTTGTCCTGTGTAGGCATGTGTGTTCGAGTAAGAAAAAAAAATACTGAAGGAGCCCAATGTGATGTATTTCAGGACAAGTGTATGATGTAAATTACTATGTAACAATAAAATAAGAAACTGAAACAAGACTTCACAGTAGAGGTATGCAGGTGTGTGCATCAGCATAATGACGAAAACTTCGTGCAAGTTTAGAAAAATATTAATTAGATTGCTTTCTGTCATTCTTCTCTATGACATAATTATTGCAAAAATGTTCTCTCTAGTATTGCACGATTAAAGATACAGTTCAAATACATCATTTGCTAGCACCTCATTTGCTAGAGATGAATGGTTAAAAATTTGCCTTGCCTCTCTGACCTTCATTTTAGGTCCTTCTCATGTTTGCTGAGCTTCTTAAAGTATCATAGATGCCTTCCAGGGTATACAGGCCGCTTGAGCACATTATGCCCAAATGTGGAGAAGCCGCAGAGGTCGCAGCGTCTATAGTGGTGTCCGGTAAATGCCAGTTTCTTGTATGATGCATTATGCTCAGTACCAATTAGATTAAGTTATCATTTTAGTAAAAATCTTTGTTTTACAGATATATATCAATGTGTGTCCAAAGAACTGCACTTTTTATAACAGTTGCTCCTTCACTAACTGTACTGTTCGGTGTTGTAAAATGCATGTTTGTTGGACAGCATAGTGTTTGGCCTTCAGCTGAAGGTAGTAGTGGCCCATTTGCACGTGCGTAAAGCTGCAGTAAGCCAAATGTAAAAAGGTAAGGGCTAATACAATACAGCCATGTAGCAAAATTTACACTTAAGCAAACTGTTTGATGTGATCCCTAGGAAAGTAAGCAAAAATATAAGAATGTGCTTGTATGATAAACAGTACCTATGTTTCAGGCGCATGGCTTTCTAGCGCCACATTCCATAACAGTTCATCATTTAACACTTTAAATCTATTTGCCCTGTTTATGTCTAACTGCTCTAAATTTAAAAATTTTTATTGATTCTACTGTGAAGGTTTTGGCCGTGACTTAAGTCACTGCCAGAATTAAATTTATAGTTGTGGCCGTAATATGTGTGATAACAAAAAATCATTTTGGAACCAGGTGGCTGTTATGCAGTATGCTAAGTGTGCGTATTAGAACAGTCACTTATATTTTCATTGTAACCATGTATAAAGTATGTATGTACACATCTCGGAAGCCATAGACTGTGTAATCCTAATTGAAGGTGTTATTGTGTGGAGTAGGTTTTTTTGTAAGCATTGTCTAGAATTTGCGCTACATTAAGGTGTAGTGAAGCCAAGCGAAAAATATTCTTTTGAATTCATGTTATTTTGAATTCATGTAACCCACAAAAGTTCCATTTGAAAGGATGTGCCATATTTGCCATCATTGCCATGAGTAGCACTGGCTGACAGTCACAGGGCGAGACGTTAACCTTGCTCAGCTATTATGGAAAACTATTTTACATACAAATGTGGTAATTAGTACACTTTCCAAAAGCCTCACAGAATAAATTTTTTTACCCGCATCTTACAATGATTGTTATTTTGCTTTAACTCAGGATGCCTTTCCACCTGCGTTGCATACTGTGGCTGACCACTCCAACAATCTCGGCAGAATCGTTACACAGGTGTGTTCTTTTCTGATTCTCAGTAGTGATATTTTGTAGTTTACGTTCGATGTAAATGCGCAGATCGAATGAAAAACAGGTTAAAAGATGAGCTCACAGGCACTCTATCCAAACGTTTGTTAGAAAGGAAAATCTTTGTTAGAAGTTGTCATTATAGCAACACAAGAGAGTGCTCGTCAACCCACCAGTACCTAGCAAGCAACAGCATTATACCATGAAAGAAGCCAAAACATCAGGCGAAAACCTGTACTAAACTAGGGACTGCATTAAGACGTTTTGGAGGCTTAGACTATTTCTTGGGTTACTCTGTCTAATTGCTTGAACTGAACTGACATGTCCTGCAAAACAGTTTGCATTCGCATTTGATACAATCTGCAGCAAAATGTGAACAAAGGGCTGCTATACTCTAAGGGCCTACTATTGAAGTAGCAACCAGTCTTCCCAGTGTACTGTAGCCTCAGGAAAGTGTGATGTGGTACACTGCACCACATGCACACACAACAAATTTTATTCCATAAGCATCTGTACACTGTGCTTATGCAGGACTGGGCAACTACATGGTTGTTCGTGACTGAAACAACAACGTACTTCAAGACTGTATTGGGAAGGCACCATCTTTTTCAGTCAGTGTCACAGTCCATAAACTTATGCATTTTCATGAACATTTTGTCTGCCACGCTTTTCTTTGTCGTTTTTTTTGCATTCCTGCTTTGATGCCTGTGAGACACTTCAGGCTGGCTGAAGAGACAGTGGTAGCCTAGTAGCTGGCCTCGCAAAGTTATTTTGATTTTTAAGAGCCAACTTGCTTTGGACAATGTTGAACAACACATCAAAAGGCACGGGAATATTGACAAGGTTAGAATGACTTTGAAAGAAGTTTATGAGGGTTCTTTTTTAACTCTGATCTGTCTGCTGAGACCAAATCTTCAGCTTTTAAGGAAGCATTGTTCAGGTTGGAAAACTGCAAGGCTGTGTGGAGACTCAAACACCATCATTGCTTCATATAGCTGAAGTTGCTCCATGACATCAAGGCAGAAGCAAATAACATGGCAAAGGAAAGGTTGGCGAAATAAGGACTCTTGGTGGCAATTATGTAGGTTCAAAGGCTATCGCACTGAGTAAGAAAATGTGTTCCTGATACAGTGTGAACATAGTGTTAATGCTGAAGAACAAACTGGCACCATCTGCCCAGTCCTACACAAGCATGTGCACAGAAAGGGATGCCTGTTGGCCTTGAGAGCCACCACTGCAGGGATCAGCTGCCATCGCTATGACATAGAATGTGACATCAGATAACTATAGTTCACACCTTTGCTGCAGCTCGCTGGCTGGGCAATTGAAGCCTTGATTGTAAGGTTGAAAAGTTTCAATCATAAGGTGGCAATTTAGTCGCCAACTCTTACAGCATGGTTCACTACTCAGTGCTGCAGTGCTGGACATATTCGACCAAGTCTGGTGCGAGTTCTCATGGCTACTCATGTTCAAGCTGCCGCTAGATACTTAGTTGATAAAGTCACTGAAAATGAAATTTGGTCATTGAAAGAGTCATGAAAACTATCCACACAAGGCTTGTAGCGTGCTCACTTGGTATGGCATCAGTCAAAACACCCTGTGTAGAGATGCTGGCAGAAGTGCAGCAGAAGTGTGGATTGAGGAGACAAAAATATAAGCTGTTCAAGTTCCACATATAACAGACCAATCATAAATCGTCGTTCAGCAAGAACTCTGGCAAAAGGGGCAAGCCGCACTCCCCATGACGAATGCTATAAAAACAGTACCGTTATTGCAGCAAAATTGCCTATAGCTCTTTTGTGAAAAAGCATGCCATCTGAATAACCCATATAAAAACATCAAGTTGCTCCAATAAAAGCCTCTGTTACGCTACACACCAGACTGGGATGTAAGGTCTAGGTTGTTTTGTAGCCAAGATGCCCTCAAGCAATGCTTAAAACATGTAAACACTTGAAATTAACTGTGAATAAACTGCTGATTAAACTGATTAACACTTCACAGCTGGTATCGCAATGTTGTTTTATATGCCACAGAAAGATTCCAGCACGTGGGGGCCACAATTCTAGAGGCCAATACAGACACAGGGTGCCAGCAAGCATGGACTAAAGATTTTTCCCATATGCATTGATGTAGTCTACCACATTTGGTTTTCTTGGGGGCACAGTCATATTTGGGGCAACAATTTTCTGCCTGAATATTCATTGCAGGGAGCACTGCAGCCAGCTAAAGCGAGTTTCTTGTTCACACCTTGCCACACATGTAGACTTGGCCCATTTTTCTAGGCACATTTGTTGGATTCAAGAACGAACACAGAGTAACTTAAGAACTTTATTCCTTCTAGATTTAAGGCGTGTGCCAGTGTTAATCATTGTTTTAAAAATTTTACCAAACCGCGATAGATTCTTTCTTGAAAGTCTTCTCATATCAGCTTGATACAGTCCCTGGCATCGTACGGGTGCATGTGCTGTGGCTTTATTTTAGTCTGTTTAAAAGGTCGTTTTCCTTTTGAGTGTTTCAGTTGCGAGGAAATCACAAATATATTTTCATTTCAGCAACCCTTGTTACATTACAGAATTTCTTTACATAGTGCAACCAAGCTTATTTTTAAAACACATGCCTTTCTTTCAGCATGAAAAAAACATCTTAGATGAAACAAGGCAAGAATGGCTGCTTATACATTTGTACGATATTCCATCTGAGAGGGGTGAAAAGTAATAAAATGTGCGACTTTCATAATTTTTTACCATGTGTACAAAATTTTTAATAGGAATGAAGCAAATTCACTTTTTGCACTAGCCTATTAGAGAAACAAAAATGACGAACAGCTCTTAAGGGGGCCCTCAGAGGAGCGCAGGCCGTGCGTGTCTTCTTTTCTAGCGCAGCGGTTGCTGCACATGGCTGTGAGTACAGCTGAGCACATCTGCAGCCTGTGCACCCTGTTCTATAGGTGAACTGCTGCATGTGTAAAGGCTGGATCTGCTGATATGGCATGGTACTATGTGCACAATCTTCCCATGTGTTTAGTACTGGGGGTTGCATAATCTGTAGTTTCGGAGATGCATTGAAGTGAGAGACAGACAAAGCGTTCGCCTCCACTGCCAGCACTTTTCATGATAGTGTGTCCCACTGCGTGCGGCAGTATCAAAGAGGACAGAGTGGATGCAAAAGAAAGGCTAGGTTTGCTTCACACTACCTATGCGAAGGTATCATTGACACACCGTGAAACAATATCTTTGGTCGCAGACTCCCGAATTCAAGAGTTTTTTTGTCATTCAGATTTGATTCTTCTGACTGCGGCCATTTTCGTGGGAAAACAATCCATTTGCAAATGTGCTTATTTGACTAGAAGGTGGAATCACAGTACAACAAACCAAATTGCTGATTTTAGTGGATTCGTTATGTTGGGGTTCCTTTGTACATGCCTCTAGAAAAAGCCGACCATCGTCTGCTCACACTCCGCCGTGCCCGCCCGTGTGGGAATAAACTTAATTTTGGTTGGCCACGATGCTTATCGGTGTAGTAGCTGTCGTGTGTCCACCCATACACATTTTGTCGGCGACCCGAAAACCTCAAAGAACAACTGTACTTTGCTTATGTGCATTAACTAATCAAATAAGTATGTGTTTGCTAGGATCCCCATAATATTGAGTTAGCTGGTATGCTTGAAAATGTTCAAAATATGGCAGTTAGATTTGTAATAGGCAGTCATACTAAAAGGCTTTGTATTACTGATAGTAAGAGTAAGCTGCTGTGGCAGGATTTAAAAGACTACGAGATCTCTTCAGGTAACGGTATTTCACAGCATATACTTTTCCAAACATGTAGAGATAGAGAAATTCATATCAGGCTATCATCATACCTCACAAGAGAGAGATTAGACCAAAAAGGTTTATTAATTTCGTTTTACATATAGGTGATGCCTCACATTGTTTTTTCCTTGGACCAAAGGGACTGCAAGGTTTTTCGGCCTGCAAATGTTTGCATAGTTTTCAAAGATAATTCCCTCCCTGCTTTGTATGCTTGATTTGAATGTAAGTTACATTACACAGAATGTATACACCCCCTGCAATGCGAGGACAGGCGAAGCAGGTACTAATTGAATAACCACAAAAGGATTTTGGAGCGAAGAAAAATGGCATGTGCAATAAAGATATGCGTAGATGTCCCGTTGGTGTTGCTGTCAAACAAGAAATTGTGATATCGAGAGACTGAGCTAAATAACTAAATGGGTGCTTGCCAAACTATAGCTGTCATTTGCACCTTGATTGTGACTTAGATTCCAAAAAAAGTTTTCTTTGTTTTGTCTTGCTCTTTTTCTGTTAAAATGTACCTTTTCTTTGTTTACTTTTGTTTGGGTTTTTATAGCTATATCAGGTGCACATGTGACCAATAATTCCGTTTGGAAGTTAGCGGTGGCTGGCATTTCTCACTGCCAGTCGTTTGTTCAATGTGTGTACTAAAGTCAATAGAGCACCAACCACTATAAACCAGTGTGTTGAATTTGTTTTCTTGTTTTAGTATGAATTATCTGACTGGTTATGTGCCCAAATAAACAATTAGATTATGAAAACAAAGTTCATCAGAACATGTCATTCGTTTTACTTATAGTTACCTTGTTTCAATTGCAGAACCCACATGTTCAGGCATGTAGATTACAGTAGAACAAGTCTTTTTGCGATTCTTAATTCTGAACAGGTAAGAGCAGTGCTAACGACACAAAGTGAGTCCACATAGATGAATGGCATGGTGCAATGTGCACTGACTGATAATTGATGTGTTCTTGCAACAGACAAGCAAATAAATATACAGTAACGCCTTGTCAAAGGCACGAAAGCACATAAAGAGGCAGGGGGTGGTCACATACAAATGCGCCGTGGTTGTAGGTTTGTTAGCAAGCATGCCATTTTCCTGTCTCTTCAGAAAACAGGTGCTCTGCAGACACATTCGCCTTTTTTGTTGTTGTTATTTTGTGGGATTTGGTTAGTTTCTGGGTAATGGTTGCTGCTTTCACTAACATGTTGCACTTGTGAAATTCGGGCCGTCATCTGCACTTTTTACAGTGTATGTACCCTAATGGTCACATTATAGTGGTGCTTAATCGTGAAGGCTGATTCAAATATAGACTTGTCTCCTCTACATATGCTTTTCTTCATGCCAAAGGAATAAGGTGTACTATGTTTGTGTCAGAAGGAAAGAAACTGAGACTAGTGTCTATTATTCGACATAAATCTGCGCTTAGTTACGTTAACATTTTCGCATAATTTCAACAACTTATTTGGGGCATTCCTGTAGCATTCACACTCTGGCTTATCCACCTAGGTGTAAGGAATAAAGGCAAGAAACCAAAGCATTGCAGTGGATTTAACTTAATGCTCTTGATTCTTGTTACCTTCTTGGGAGCTTTCTTCTTGGAAAAGCATATGTACAAAAGCGTGTTTTGACCAAATAGGCTGCTGCTTGCAAGACTTTGCAAGCACCACTATAATGTGACAAAAGCAGTGAGTGGCCATTTGGTTGTGCGAATTCTGGTCTGATGACACCACAAAAAGTAAACGAAGAAAGATATGTACGCAAATGACACAAGCACCGGATCTCACTTAAAGCTTTAAAATAAGAAAGCAGGCAATATTTAATAAAAGGTGGAGACATGATGTGATAATACCTGTTAACAGAAATTCTTTATGCAGTGCAACTAATGGATCAGTGATACATTTGTCCTTTTTAAATGTTGCAAGCCACAATTACCTTTCGTGTTGTCAGCTCGTAATACCTGGCTACAACGCAAGTTTTGTGGAACACAGGACTGCAGTCACACTCTTTGCAGTAGCTAACATTGTGTGAGGGAGGGTTGTTTCATACAGATGACTCGTACTCCCTCAATCTCCCTCATTTTGAATTAATAGAGCATCCCATCTGCCCGATATAGGCACGGCCTTATGATGGCAGCAGACTACACAAAGCTTGCGGCCTAGCTCACTAGATGCATATTGTGCTTCAAGCCACAACCAACGTTTTCCTTCTTTTGGCTTCTGCCTTTTGTTACAGCACAGAACTCTCCTAGCAAGGGCCTGAAAAACAATAGTTTGTGCAACTAAATTAGGCATGAATATGGAATATAATGAATGAGATGATGAAGTAAAAAAGTGGTTGCACTTGTTTCGTATGCATTTGTCATTTTCATAGGTAATTGTGTAGTAGAACTTGTTGTTGGGCGAGTTGGTAGATATTAGCGAACAAACGAACCACAAAGACAGAGAGGGACAAGGACGGGCGCAGACTTGCAACTAAAGTTTATTCCACAATGTACACATATAAGTACACAGCCGACATGCACCATTTCGCGTGCGCAAAAAAAAGATAAACAAAGGTAAAAGAAAAGTAAAACCTTGTATAAGCGAAAAGCTTATCTATCCTATCTGGAAAGCTGGTCCCTACGGGCAAATTTGTTTTTCTGTATGAAACATGTGGAGAGATTTGCTCTGATGAGAAAAAAACACTGAAGCCAGGAAAACAAATGACTTTGTTTGTTGCGTGGAGGTTATGTACAGTCTGCCATTCCCATCCAGTCATGCTTGCATTGCAGAGACACACATTGTAATAATTTGAGATTGAGGCTAATGAAGTTTTTGTGCAACAACTCTCATCCGCACATTGTGATGCACTGCAAAATAGATAGGTTCGTTTCTTTGTTCTTCAAAACTCGTAGCCAGAAATTATGAGCAGACGTACACAAGATAATTAAGCTTTGGAAGATTAGCACGAATAGGACAAATGCATCAGTCATTCTCAGTTACATTGCACGAAGAATTTGTTTTTGAAATAATACGTTGCTTCATGTCACTACGTGTTGTATGTGATGTCGGTTTTCTTATTAAAGCCAGGGTTGAGGTTAGGCGCTTTTGCCCTGCATGTCTTTGTCGTCGTTTGCTTCTGTGGTGCCATTACACCAGAATAAATCCATGAAAGGAGCTGCCAGTCCATGCAGTTATATTACATTGGGCTCAGTATGGCTGGCGGCCTGAATGTGAAGACTTCGAAGTAGGAGTAAGAACTTCAGAAGGGCAGCATTTTGTGTCAGTTGGGGGTGCGTATTAAAGTATGGTGAAGCAATAGATGGAACAGTGTGAGGCGAGACAGGTGGGAAAGTGCTAAAGACAACTGTGAAAGTTTACTGGAAAGTTTCACTGCAGCAGGACGATGCGTGCATTATCCTGGTGCAGCAAAATTTGCCAATTTTCATTGTTGTCAGTAGCACTTACCCATCTACATTACACCTAACCGTACACTAACAGCAGTAACAACAGCAACCAACTGACCTGAGCAATAATCAAAGCCCACAGAATTGCCGAATTGTAGGAGAAATGTTTCAGATTAACAAATTTTTTGCTAACTGACAAGTAAGTCTGCAAACCGATGACCAGGTGTACTTTTCCTGCACATACATTATTTTGTAGAACTGCGTCCTGCTTTGGTTTTTATGGCTTTTAGGAAGCATTTTAAGGTACGTAATTGTTCTAAAATTAAATCTGTTGTCTGCCAGCACTATGTGTCATTACTGTATAAGCCCTTCCTTTGCCAGTGTCCTTCGCAATGTTCCCAACTAAATATGAATAACCAAATCCCCATTTCTTAATTTTCAGATTATGAAGAGGATACTCCTAATATGTATTTCATTAGAAAAATTTTCTCAAATTTAGGAAGAAGTCCCGCTGGCCCCAAGCCTGGTGTGAAATGAAGAAATGGCACTCCACATCAATTCATGTTTACTTGTCGTCATAGCCAGTCTGTTAGCTTAATTTTTGGTTCTTGCTATTGGATTCCCAAGAAAGGTACCAACTCTCATTCATTGAACAGAAATTTTTGCACTTGGGGACGCAGCCATGCACAAAGCCTTTGAGCTCCTTAACATCTTTATTTTTTAAAGAAAGTGCAGCTACTGCACGGAGCAATAGGTTGAGTAAGACGAGGGTAAATGAAAACATGGCGACATTAGTCATCAACAGTTGTCCAACAAAGGAAGTCTCATGCTGGAGCCAACATCTTTGCAATGCAACCAAATGGCTCCAGCCTGAGACATTTGTTGTTCAACCTGGGAAGTCTCCTTGTCGAAATATTTCCTCTAGCCTGAAACCTATATCCGTTCCACCACCCTCGACCAACAATACACCTATACATTTGGAAACCCATGGCAAGGTAACAAATTCACATTCAAAGAAAGAGAAGGTAATTTGCACTCTGGAAGGTGGCATGAACAGTATTTTATTTACTTAATGAAATGCAGGTTTGCTATCCAATTACTTTATTTTGATCCCCATTTTATAATTGGACTGCATGGTTCCTCAGGGCGAATAATAATTCGAAGCTCACACAATTTTGCTCCTTTATGTCCGTTAAATACGTCCTGGTAGCTACACTATCAGCCCTGTCTACAATTGCATTGCAGTGTTTTAAGTAGGCATCCCACTTAAAGAATAGTTTAGCTTCTACCTCAGAATGTCTGCTACTGCGTTGCAGCATGAAATTTATGTCTAGGTGGTGACTATGATGCCATGTGCTTTTTAAGTAACACCAATATGCTATTTGAAGTGCAATTAAATACAATCTCAAATGACCTCAGCTCAGGGGATGACACAATTGGAGGCCAATGTGATAAGGAGGATTTGATTTCTGAAAGCAAGGTACTTAGACGTGAGAAAGCATGACTAATTTCGCCTAAAGAAGCTGCTATTATATATGATCAGATATGATCATGGAAGGTACTTGTTCGTGGCTGCATTTGCAACATGTTACATTGCTGGCTTTATATATTGCACTGGGTACAGTGAAATGTTGCTTGCACAATATTCAACTAAACATGCTAGCCATGCGAAAGTGTCCATGCAGAATACAACTCATCCACTATTGTGATCTACAGTGGAATCTCGATAAACAAAAATCGCTTAAGCAAAACTGCCGCTTATGCAGGACACCGTCCTGGTAGTTGGTTGGCTCTCTGGAATGTCTCTTAGTAAATAGAATGCCTGGTAAATGGAACCAATTTCCCTGCCCCCTTGAGGCTCCATTTAAAGAGCGCCCACTGTAAATATATAGGGGGGATCCTGTTTGGAAGTTTCGTAAATCTACTCGTAAACAAAACCGAATTTCAGTGGGAGCGATATGCAAAAGCACCCGTGTACTTAGACTTAGGTGCATGTTAAAGAACCCCAGGTTGTCCAAATTAATCCGCGGTTACTCGCTACGGCATGTCTCATATCAGAAGTGGGTTCTGGTTAGCAAAATACGATAATTTTTAATAGCTTGCTCTGAAATACAGCCCAATAACTACACTAAATTATGTAGCTTGTTTTTCTGACGAGTCCCAATTTCTTAATTTAGTATTTTGACATTTATCATATTTGTGTGCTAGTCCATGCAAAATGCCACTGATCGGCCTCATTATACAAGTGACTGTTAATTTGCAATGGCTTATTCAAGCAACTTAAACTTACAGCACAAACACCTAGGATGGACCACAAAAGGAAGATACGACACACACTGGCGCTAACTTCTTTATTTGTTCGTCGTCGATGCAATATAAACCCTAGGCCACACAACCGCGCCGACACTCAGATTACATTACAGAGATCTGCTCAATTATCACGTACGCAAACGTAGGAAGTCAAATTCAGATGGGTGCAGGGACAAAGATATCTCACTGATGCAATTATCGCCTTGCCTTCTTATGTGGTAGACCTCTAAGGCAAGCCACGTATGCTCATCCTTGCTTTTGCCAAGAATGGACGTCCCATCAAGTTGTGCCTCACGATTGTTGCAAGAGTTTATATGCGCACCAAGGTGCGCTGCTCTATCTACATTTTTGTTTACTGTTGCGCATGTTCCCCGAGTCGCTCATTGACGCAATGCCCTATCTAGCCAAACTATATCTTACCACATGGGAGTGGAATGGTATAAACCACGCCGACAGCTCGCGACATGTATGAAGCAACATGCCGAATTTGGCATCCTCCTCTGCTCTCTCCGCAGATGCGGAAGCATAGCTTTAAAAGCTTGTTCGGCGCAGAAAATGCCAAAGGAACACTATGCCTGAAAGCAACTTTCTTGAGTAGATAGGTGACCTTATGTGTTTAAGGGATCACGCTGGGAACATGCGCAAAAAGTAAACAAAAATGTAGACAGAGGAGTGCACCTTGTTGCGCACATAATCCCTTGCAGCAGTTGTGAGACACGACTTCATGGGACGTCGATTCTTGGCAAAAAACAAGAATGAGCTTGCGCGGCTTACCTTAGAAGCCTACCACATAAAAAGTCAAGGTGATAATTGCATCAATGACATATCTTTGTCCCTGCACCCATCTGAATTTGACTTGCTACGTTTGCATATGTGATAATTTGGTACATCTGTGTAAATGTAATCTGTGCGCCTTTGCGGTAGTGTGACCTAGGTTTATATATGCATCGATGATGAAGAAATAAAGAAGTCAGTTAGCGCCAGTGTGTGTCATATCTGCTATTGTGGTCCGTCTGAAGTGTTTGCACTGTAAGTTTAACTTCAGAATTATGTACCAACTAGGCTCAAATGAAGTTTTACTGCTAGTCAAGCAAGCTCAATATGTAGTCTACGCAAAAGTGTGGAGTGTCAGAACGAAGTAACAATTCAAACACGTGACTCTGTAGTTACAGTTCAGTATGAAACGAGGTAAGATTTCTTAGCATTTCTTTCATTTACTAATTTCATTGTGTTAGGACATGTAGAATACTAGTAACTGGCATGCTTACAATGTACATTGTCCTGTTTTAAAATCCAAAAAAATTTTTACTGGGGCAGAAATGTGCTTTCCTTTGGGCCCGGAAGTAAACATATGATGTTTCCTTGCGTGTCTCGTGCATTTTTTCTTTCAGCAAGTAGCAACTCTTCTCGAAGGCGTTTGCTGGCCTGGAGGCACTGCCGATAACTAGCAGTTTCGCTAGCACGACTGTATAAAAGCTTTGCAAAGAGTGATCAGCGAAAGGAAAAAATGAAGACCTGCGGTGACGGATTCATTCGCCATTGGACCACGTGTGCGCGTGACTTGGTCAATTCTGCGGTGGCCCTGTGCCGTCGATTGGACCACGTGTGGCGAGCCCGCGGAGAAATGCTTCGTGGCGGTACGCCGCGCCTATGCAGCAGCAGACTGAATACCGCAGGCCAAAGTGTCAGACGCCGGCGTTCGCTCCGAGCAGGTGCGACGCCTGCGCGGGTGGCAGCTCACGGACGGCCGAGTTCCCTTGAGCCTTGGTCGCCGGTGTTCGACATTTCGGCCTGCAGTGTTCCGTCTGGTGCTGCGTAAGCGCGTGACCCACGCCAGCGCGCATTTCGCTACGTGCTTGCCGCACCTAAACTAAAATGCCTTTAATTCCTTCACAAAACTCCCATTGTACCTCCCAGTCAAGTGGGGGTAAAGTGGGCGTATTACGGTATTCCCGTTGTGTGCCCAAATAATGCCCACGTCAATGGGAGTTTTATCGTACGCCCTTTCAATGGGAGCAAAAAGATGTACAAAAGGGAATGCGCTAGAGGACAAGCAAAAAATGCCCATCTGGGTGCTTTTTGTTTACAGTGTAAATGACATCCTAAACAAAAAGTGACAGGACTCGGGACAGCTCGTGCAGACGGCTTGCACGAGCTGTCCCCTCAGGTGCAGATCGTGATTTGCACCGTGCCGGAGGTGCCTGTACGTGACAGTGACACACAAAGAGCTGTAGTGGCTGCTAATGGGGCGATATGAAAAATGAGCCGAGAGAAAGGTTTCGGGGTTGTCGAAGTAAACAGGGAAGTGAGAAGGTGTGGAAGTCTTGAGCGAGACGGTTTCCACTTCAATTACAGGTTTGCACAAGAAGTGGGCCGGTGACCTGCTGGTAGCGCGGTTGTTTCTTTAGGGGGACCAAAGGCGCTCGGGAGGCCAGTGTAGGTAGTAATGAAGGTTCTGAGGTTTCCCCTAGGGGAACCTCAGAACAGAATCGCCGTCAATAGCAGAAAAAGGAGGAGAACAAGAGCTCGCTATGCAATAAGCTACATAAACATGCAGGGTGGCAGAAGTAGGCCGAGATTGAGGAACAGTTAAATAGAGAACAAATAGGGGTCTATATGGTTACAGAAACGCACCTTACAGACACGGAAATGCCGCCAGGGATTGAGAATTATGTTTGGACAGGGTGCAACAGAACTAAGTCGGAAAGGAAGTGGGGGGGAAGTCGGAATGCTTATCCATCAGGTAGCCAAATTGAAAGGAGTAAATTCAACATGTCAAGAGCATCTTTGGGTATCAGGTATGATGAGTGGAAAGAAAACTTGCCTGGCCGTAACGTATTTGCGGACCGGAAATAACTGCACAGGGAAGAGTCAAGAGTTAGTGGAATGCGTCCGTTTTGATATTAAGGGTTTTGGAAATGATGCTGAAATGGTCATATTAAGTAACATGAATGCCTACATACAGTATCTGGCTACAACGACAACAATGAGAAGTTGATGCCAGAACTTTGTGAGCAACATAACCTCGTTATCATGTGTAGTGTGACAAACAGACCACTTCGGAGGTGGGAAACTGGCAATTGACCATTGATTACTTTCTTATGAGAAAAGGAATTTATGGCAAGTTGAGAGAAATGGTCACTGACGAGGAAGGGTATAGCAGCATAGGGAGTGACTATAAACACATCATTGTGAAATTGGGATAGGCAGTTTACAAAGAGGCAAAGAGCACAAAATGGCGTGTCATAAATTTAACACAGAACAAATAACAAATACAATCTCAATAGTTGAAGAACTTGGCAAATGGCCAAGCAAGAGTGGGGACTATAGTGAGCTTCTAAGTGTAATAACGACAGAACTACGGAAAGAGAAGCAACATGCTCGTTGCAAAGAAAAAAATGAAAAGCTGGTGGAGCAGGTAGATAGGAGAAGCGATCGCCGAATGACAGAAAGTATCCTGAAAGCACAAGCAGGGATAAAAAGCACAGTTGCTGCAGGATGAAGTAGCCAGAAAATGGGAAATATATCGGGAGAAAAAAATATATTGCTCAAATACTGGTGGAAGCACAGATAAAAGTTTAAAATGAACGTTGGTTGTCAGAAATACGTGAAAAAATATGGCCGCACCCAGAATACTTTGGACCCACATAACATTTTTAGCCAGGAAGTCTGGAACAATACAATATATCCTAGACGAAGATTGAACCAAACTGGAAAGGGACGCAGCAGTAAATTACATCCGAAAAATAACACCCGAGTCTTTCCAAGGCAATGACGAGGTTGTAGTTGAGGAAAAAAAGAAGCAGGAAAGAGAACCAGATAGAAAAGCAGCTAGTGCTGACAAATTTATGCTGGAAGAAAGCCGAAAAGAAAATACCAAAGCGCACATCCACAGAGCTAGTCGATGTTGCCGTTAGGCTGGTTAACCAACTAGAACCAAGAAAGTAAGGAAGGTCCGTTGAAAGCATTATAAACAGGCCTAAAACGATCGACGAATACCACAGTTGCCGAAATAAGTGCAATGAATGTAATTTATACATGCAAAGCAGGGAAAGACCATTGACCGTAACATCGGTAATGTACAGGCTAGCAATGCAGGCAATTCAGTTAAAGCTGTAAGCATGTACGGAGCATATTGGCATTTCGGGAGGACTTCAGAATGGTTTCAGAATATGTAGGCGTTTGGATAATAACCTATTTGTCCTTGCTCAGTGTACTGACATATCCGGAGTAGGAAGGAGACCGCTATATGTGGCCTATTTAGCCATTACAGGAGCGTATGACAAGTTAGACCACCGCATTTTGTTGGATATTCTGGAATTCTGGAAAGTGAAGGCTTAGGTGACGGTTGTCTACACCTTTTGAAAGATTTACCTAGAAAATAACGTTTGAATTGAATGGGACGAGATGAGGAGCGAGAAGAAAGTGGGTATCAACAAAGGACTGAAGAAGGGGTGCCCTTTATCTCCACTGCTGTTTATGATGCACATTGTGAGGCAGAAAAGGGCACTAGAAAGAAGTAATATCGGGTTTAATTTCTCATAAATACAGGTGGGTACAGTGCTAGAGCACCATCTTCCAGGTTTCTTTTATGCGGACGACATTGGGTTGCTAGATAACAAGCAAAGTGATATGCAATGTATGGCTAAAATTCGTGGACAGGAAGTTAGGTCTGAAATTTAGCGTTAAAGAATTTCAAGCGTTAATGAACATTCAATAAAAACAGCGAACAGACAGTTACAATACAGGGCCAGTAAATACCTCGCGTGAAATAATGTATATAAATTGGTGTATGGGGGATAAACGAGGGTAATAGATATATGTACACATGAAAAAAACAATGACAGTAAAGGGGAACAGAAATGCGGCCATAATGAAGCACAGAGCGCTATGGCAATACAATAGGTACGAGGTCTATCGGGGTATGGGGAAAGGTGTAATGGTTTCGGGACTTAGTTTTGGAAATGCGGTTGGTTTCTTGAAATCAGAGGTACTATCAGGACTCGATGGGAACCAAATGTCAGCGGGACGCCTCGCATTGGGCGCTCACGGCAAGACTACAAATGAAGCTGTGCAGGGTGATATAGGCTGGACTAGTTTTGAAATGAGCGAAGCTAGCAGTGAAATTAATTATGAAGAACGACTAAGGAATATGGAAGAAAGTAAATGCGCTGGGAAAGTGTTAAGGTATTTGTACAGAGATAACATTGGTGCACAGTGGAGGAAAATAACTAGGAAACTTACCAGCAAGTATGCGACCTGTATGGTGAGCAACATAGCGACAAAGAACGTCAAGCAGAAAGTCAGAGAGGCTGAGATAATATTGTTACGGGAATGAAGAAGCGTTTGTCTATTTACAGGTAGCTTTACAGTCTTTACAGTCTATTTACAGGTAGCGGACGAAGCCTGGCCGCCATGTCTTCCGAAGGAGACAGTTCAACCGCGGCCCCGTCGTTGCCACCGACGGTCATCCTGGACCAGCCTCGCGACCCTGGCATGTTTTCCGGGATTGACAACGTTGACGTCGATGACTGGTTACAGAATTATGAACGGGTCAGCGCACACAACAGGTGGGATAACACGCTTATGCTGGCTAATGTAATATTGTACCTCAAGAAAACAGCCCGGGTCTGGTTCGAAACACATGAAGAAGAGATTACGAGTTGGGACCAGTGTAAACAGAAGCTTAGAGATTTGTACGGCAAACCCGTCGGCCGCCAACGTGCTGCAAAGAAGGACCTTGGGACCCGTGTACAGACGTCCACTGAATCTTACGTGGCGTATATCAAGGACGTCCTCGCTCTTTGCCGCAAAGTAGATAACAATATGGCAGAAGCAGACAAGGTCAGCCACGTCTTAAATGGCATCGCGGACGACGTGTTTAACCTGCTTGTTTATAAGAACATCACAACGGTGAATGAGATCATTAACGAATGTCGCCGCTTTGAAGACGCGAAGAGTCGCCGCATAGTTCAACAGTTTACACTACTACCTAATACCTTAGCTTCATCGACCTGCGAAGACATTTGTCCACCGCGTGAGCCCACCTCTTCCGAGAACGTTGTCCGTATCGTTCGGCGAGAAATCGAAGCAGCGTCTCCTGCCACGCCTGTGACGCAGTGCTTTGACGATTCCCGGCCGCTTGTGTCACTCATTCAGTCGGTCATTCGCGAAGAACTTGCCAATGTAGGTCTTTCATCCATCTGCTCCGCCAGCCGTCCTGACTTTGCTTCGTCTGCTGCCACTGCCCCTGTTCACCGGAGCCAATACGGTCCGTATCCGAGCTATCGCAACCCGGCCGAATGGCGCACCCATGACGATAGACCCATCTGCTTTTACTGTCGACGTGTGGGCCACATCTCTCGCCACTGTCGAAGTTCCTGGCCAGCCCATTCTCGACCAAGCTTTCACGCCTACGGCCACCCCCCACTGAATCCTCGCCCGCCATCACTCCCCACCGAGGTTGAAGACGCACCTGACAACGCTCGAGCCACCGCGACCAGCCGATCGCCGTCACCACATAGTCACCGCTCCCGTTCGCCCCAGCTGCGTCGCTCTCTATCCCCAGCTTACCGTCGCCGCTCTCCGACGGGAAACTAACTGGGCCAGCTCCTGGAGGTGACGCTGCTCTAGAACACCGGCCTGAAATTCCTCTGCTGACCCTGCCTACTAATTGGAACCTTCTGGACGTGGACGTGGATGGCTTGCCCGTTGCAGCACTCATCGACACTGGAGCCCAAATTTCCATCATGAGTGCGGAGCTTCGAACGCGCTTGAAAAAGGTATTTACTCCTGCTCCGACTCGAATGCTCCAGGTCGCCGATGGTGGAACTCCGGCTGTGCTTGGAATGTTTACTGCTCGTGTCACTGTCGCCGGTCGCCACACGTCCGTTTTGTTTAGTGTGCTTGAACGATGTCCTCACAATGTGATCCTCGGACTCGACTTTTTGTCCGCTCATTCTGCTCTGATTGACTGTTCCGCCGGTGTTGTACAACATTACTTACCCCGCACCTCCACCAATGATGTTACGGGAATGAAGAAGCGTTTGTCTATTTACAGGTAGCTTTTAATGGCTGAGCCAACAAGCGTAGAGCATAGATACTGCTAAACACTTTGTCGTCTTCTTTCCGCATTACCGACTGTGACAATATCAAGAGTGGTGACAATGGAAAATAAACTGGACATGAGTAACTACTTATAAGGGAAAAAGCGAAATTGGAAAAGAAACAATTTATATTAACTCAAAGGGAAGCTCATTACTTTTCGAAGTGTGGTCAGGATGCTTCAGAACACGCACTTATAAAGCGAAATATGAAAAGGTCGAAGGAGCATGTCCTTGTTGCAGTAAAGCTAGGGAAACGATGGAGCATGTTTTATAGAATCTGAAGATATCTGCCCAGTGTGCGATTCAGGAATCACTGGCCTTAGAAGCGCTTGAGTTCAGTGAGAGCAAAGGAAAATAAACATTGCCTGCGATAGCGATTGGTGAAAAGCGATTGGAAGAATGGTGGAAGAAAAGTACGAAACTATAAACAATGGAAGGGTACAAAAACAAAGTTCCCCATAGGGGTTTAGAAACGCTGGTTATAGAAATTTATCCTGGGTTTTTATTTATTTAATTATTTATCCATTTACATTACGGGCCCATTCAAGGGCATTGAGTAAAGGGCAGAACAGTAATTACATGGCAAACATAAGAAAGCTCAAATCGTCATACAATATTAATACGCAGCCAATTCAGGTTATCACGGAATGTTTCATGGTTGGAGATGGATACAATGTGCTGCGGGAGACTGTTCCAATGCGCAATAGCTCTTGGTAGCGGTGACGAGCATTCATGGCCAGCGTGTGACCATGAATGCGCATGAAACGAAGTTCATTGTGCATGCGACAAGATGTGCGCACAGGAGCATGAAGCGGCAAACAGTCAAAGTTATCACTATCAATGTACCTGTGAAACAGACAAAAGAGCAATGACGCGGCGATCTTCTAATGAGTGAAATGCGAGGTCTTGTTTATTTCGGTTAATGCTCGAATGATAGTCTTAGTCGCCAGAGATGAATCTGATGGCCCTATTGTGAACGGCTTCCAACATGGGGATTAGATAATCCTAATATGGTGACCGTGTGGTTAAAGCATATTCTGGGTTTTATTTTCTTTCCTTTTTTCTTTTCATTTGTTTCTTCTTTAACATAGATAGGACATTAGGCAATAAAATAATAAGAGCTTGGGGTTGCAACCCCCCACCCCATTCCAAAGCGGACGCTCATAACAGCCATCGATCCATCCGTCCTGTAGGGGTCTAGTGCGCCGGGATCCACACATTCTCTGGCCACTGGGGTGATAGCGCGCTTGGCAGCATGTGTTAGTTAGAGTGCCTGCTACTGTATTTAGCGACACACCTAGAGAGGAAGCTTTAGCTCGGGTGCGCCTATGTAAGGGCATGTAAAAGGAGAATTCATTTTTCTCGGCAACCACTGCACTAAATTTGGCGAAGTTTGTTGCATTTAAAAGCAAAATTCAAAATCTAGTGACTGTCTGTTTCAAATTTTTGATTTAAGCCGTTCGCTTTTTATTAAATGTAGGGAAAAATCGAAAATTTTCACAAAACAAAACTATGAAGCTTACAGCTCTTTAACTCAGCAATGAAAAATAATACAACAATTCTATAAATTGCATCTAATAGCACATGTAAAGCGGAAGAAATTGATATGTTACACACGAATCTTGAAAACGTTGGTAATATGGAAATGCAGGTTTCGCAGAGCCTTTGTGGACAACATAACAAATTCATGTAAAATATGAAATCACATATCAAGTCTTTTTACTTCGAATAATCTGATGAATGCCGTTTACAGAACCGCGATATCTCTTCTTGATGCAGAGCTAATTATACGTAAACTTCATGCTCCTATTTTTTTCAACCTATCAAATTTTCGAAACAGTATCTAACAAAATTCAGGTCCTAAATCGAAATTCTAGCTTTCAACTGTCACTAGTATATAACTTTCTCTAGAAAATGAAACAAATTTCATCAAACTCGGTCCAGAGGTTATCTCGGAAAAACATTTTTGCGTTTTACATGTATTTGAATTGGCCGCATCGGAGTTGACCTCGAGATTGAGCTTCCTCTTTAAGCACTGTCTTTATGCTACAACATATTAAACTGTGATTTATAATTCGTGAGGCGCTTTACTACCTTTTCTAAACAAAAGCGTATAGCATCTCTCTGGGCGGCGGTCACAGTTATACTGCTTCTGAATCCACTAGCAAAATAATTTACTTTTGTTTCTTCTGCTTCAAGAAACCATCGCTACTATTTGTCACAATACGCACCGTTCTTACGTTCATTTCGTACGAAGCAGCGTTTTGAGGAGTGCTGCATATGATTAGTTTCTAAATAAATAGAAACACATTCACATAATAAAGCGAGGTAATGTTCATGTACTTCAGTGTTTACACTCAAAGAAAAATTTTCCATAACATGTTTCGTACACAGATTCTATGGGCAAGCTAGAAATTCCGGAAGCTAGAATATGAGATGCAGAGAATTCCTCGTAAACCTTTCTGCCGTGGAATCCGTGGTATCAACGTGCATACTCTACTGAATTATTCTAAACGCTGAAAAAATAAATTCAGGGTGCTTGGTTGCCAACACCACACTTATTACGATGTACACCGTAACTGCAGTATTATTGATACCCACCTGGGCTTCTTAAACGTACATCTTAGCTTAGCAATATTTGCCATAGTTAACAGGGATAAGCGGGCTAGTTGGTGGTGGTTATTGGTATGCATCGTGTAACCGCACAAAAACAAGGCTGTGGGTAAAAACGTGCCGTGGGTAACAAATTTATTGTGCACTACTTCATCACGAAAAAACTTCACAAAAAAAAGCGAGATAGGAAGGACAAGCAGGAAAGCGCCTGCCCTGTGCGTATTTCTTGTCTTATTTTTTTTCGCGTTGTTTCCCCCTAATGAAGTGTTACCAACAAGCTAAGTGCAGACCTTTTTAAATTTTATTGTGCACTGCGGTCCATAAACTTGTGACGTACGTCGGGTCGAAGTTTTCACATACTCCTACACTCCTGGTCGCAGGGCTTGGTGCTCATGTTCAAAAGCGTCCTACAAACAACGCAGTCGGCTGTTTTCAATGCACATGTAAGCTGTCATTGAACATGCAAGTGGTGCTGTTGCAGTTTGCTGCGAAACGCTTCTAGCCTAGAATTCGTCTCCACCAGGCAACGTCTCGGCTCGAGATGTAGAACTCCCTTCCTTCTCTTGCGATGCAGACTGCTCGTCTGAATTTTTAAGCGCTTACCAAAAATGAAGATGATAGAGTGCTCCTTTTTGATGTGAACATTGCTAAACTAATAGCTTATCGTCTGCCGAGTGCTTGTCGTTGACCCTCTTCCAAGGATCGACCGACGCCGTCTGGCCTTCTGCTAGAGCACGCAGCGCGACTGAACCGTCGGAGTCTTTACCCGTCCGTTACGGCTCCTGAGGGGTTTCATTGATTATAGTGAAGGCCAGGAAGATTGAAAAAATTTGTTTTAATTTCTTTCACCGCACTATGCGTACGGTTACAATTGCTTACACATTAAATTTCCCGCTTGTTCAGCCTCTTAACGTGTGCTGCAGTGCAGCGGTGCAGACGTGAGACACCACCAATACCGAGATGCATTTCTCACCAACAGCCCCGCATCGTCGGAGCACCTGTTCTTCTTACATCGTGCTTTTTACATGAGCCAACAGTAAAAAAAAAGATAACTTTTGCATGATGCCACACATCTCGTGAGCCTCTGTCGCATCACGGCCAGATACTTGATTTCGCTCTTGGTGAGGGCAATAGATGGCAGAAAAAGACTATTTTAACATGTACCTAATTGCTATCTTCTTCAAGTTGTACGATATCTTGGGCAAGTAACGGAGCACTGTGAATTGCTTGTTATCTCTGACAGGGCAGTCTGCTGGTACTTTGTCTCCCAGCTTGATTTTCGATAATAGTTTTCCTGCTACTGAAACTAACAGAAGCTTGGGATACTCAGCAAATGTGAGGCGGGAGGCCTGCGCAAGGGGTCTGCGCGTTAAAGAGGGGCCGCGCTACTTATTTAGGACACAAAACAATTATGTGAACATATACACAAACATAACAAAGAGAAAGAAAAGCGGGCTAGCAATTGTCTCATAAAAAGTATACAACCCTACCCGCGCCCCCTGCTTGCAGAGGATACAAAAAAAGAAAAAAGAGAAGGAGAGACTCAAACAAAAATAAAAGAGGAATAAAGAATACCTCGCGCAGTCGCACGTAGAGTACCAGCGTTACAGATGAGAGTATTGCCCCATGGTTGAGAAAATGCCAGTACAGCTCCGTGAGCCTGATGTCGAGTTGACGGACGACCCTTTGGACACAATATATCATTAAGCGCAGTTTGTGCAAGATTATGTTGTTGAAGCTTGCGGAGTAGCACATTGCGACAATTGCGAAAAGTTGGACATTCTTACAGCAAGTGCTCAAATTTTCGCGAGTGACCATGTGCGAGGCACGAATGGCTCACTAAACTTTCTTGTCGGTGAATGCGATGTTCAAAATTTACACAACTGATGCATAATTTGCAAAGCGGTGAGTGAGAGCGCGGTCAGCGATTGGTTAGGTTACGATCCCTTCTCTATACGTTCATTCGGATGTGAGCACTGTAGGTGGTGGAGTATAGGCGGTGTAGTGTTGTAGAATTTTCGGAGCCTGTCCTCTGTAAAACCAAGGTTGTGTGCTGACGCCTCCAAATTATCAGCGGCTTCATTTCCTCAGATCCCGATGTGTAATGGCACCCACTGAAACATCACTGTTCTTTCCTCAGATGTTATTTGATGGGTCATCTGAATTACATCTCGTAGAAGAGGCGATGAGCATTGGCTCTGCACAGCCGACTGAATCCTCCGCAGGAGTTGCTTAATATAACAGCCTTTGATAATTTGATTTTTATAGTATGCGTCACCGCCATATTATTGCTTAGGGAAAACACGGGGAACGTTCGAGATGGAAATTTAAGACGATGAGCAAAATAATTTGGAACAAGGTAACAGCAAGAGCCAACGTTTCGACGAGTGGACTTGTCTTTTTCAAGGCGACATGTGCTTTCCTCGGCACAGTATACATAGTTGAAACAAAACAGCGCATATTTTGACAGGGACAAAGAGGGAGACCCGACACGGATGAGCGCTGACTTGCAACTGAAGTTTATTGCTTTTAATGAAGAATATATAACAGCTCCAAGCAACAGGAGAACCAAAAAAACGCACATATTTTTACAGTCAACCATACATGCCGCACTGAACAAAGGAGATAACTGTAATCATCATATCCCCCCTTCCCGCTGAAAATGCCAGTTCTTTGGACCTGATCGATAAGGAGGGGCTACTGATGCATGCATCTTCTGACCAGGCGATATGCGCTGCTTCGACGACTTCACGCGTTAGTTGGTACTATGTTTACTTAAAACCTGCGCTCGAGCGAAGTCAGGGTGGCAAGCTTCGCGGTCGCAATCTCTATAGTGGATGCCAAGATGCGGTTTTACAGTATTCTTCAGATTGTTGTCTTCCTTCAGGCGTTCATCAAGGCAAGTTTGACCGACATAAAGCCTACCACATGACAAAGGAATGGCGTAGACGACTCGCTCTGTACAAGAGACGAATTGATTTTCATGTTTGACGTTGCACTCTCTTGGACCGAAATGGGTATTAACGATTTTGCACATCTTCCCAAGCTTATACGGGGCCGAGAAAACGACTTTGACACATACTCTGTTAGCTATCATTCTTATTCTATGGGAGACATGATGACTATATGCCACTATAGTGTTTCTTTTTCCTTTCCTGTCATGGAATCTACCAGTTGTCGCTTTCTGTTTTTGCTCAAACTACTGAGTTTCTGACACTGACACTAGCAGCTGCTTGAGATGACCAGCCTTTACGAGACAATCTATTTGATGAAGTTTTTATCATATTCCTACGAAAATCCCAGTCAATATTACCAAGCAACGAGCTTCTGAAAAAAGCATTCCTCGTGGTACGGCGGGTGACCTATCGCCGCAAGAAAAACTTTAAAGACATGTTAGTGCACGCAAAAGTCAGCCAACAACATTCTCCCGTAATAAAAGCATGTTGTCGCCTTAGGTGCAAAAGCTGCAGGCACTGACAAGGTGACATTAAAGTTAGCAGCACCGCCAGTAGTTACGCACAGCCAGTGAAAACTAGCCTTACTTTCACTAGTTCCCATGCGATTTATCTGCTTGAATGTTCTTTCTGTAAGAAACAATATGTCAGTGAAATGATACAATCAATGAACGTCATGTTAATAGAGATAGCGCGAACTCCGCTAAAAGGCTACCAGCCGTTGTCGAGCATTTCAGCCAACCAGGTCAAAATTTTGATGAACTTAAACTCTACGTCCTACTGTCCAATTTCCGTTCTGAGCGAGGCAAAAAAAAAGAAATACTGAGAATCATATTTTATCCGCAAGTTCAAGACATTGCAACCAATAAGCATAAACGTTTCAAATGGCGCTTTAGAAACTATTTGCTCTGTTAAATTTCAAGCTGTAGGCAGCAGCAGTTAGTTATTTTAATGAACTGCGTCGTGTTTTGGTTTTTCTGTATTTTCGTTTTCATTCCTACCTGTCTATTGTTATTTTACTTATTATATTTGATTTATTTATTCCATCTCAGGATTTTTTTCCCGCGAGCACCATTTTCTGCCGCTTCTTTTGTTCTCTCTTTCAGAGGGACGATAGATCATGGACCTCCAATGCAGCAGATAATCCCCCAACACCGCCTCCCCCCCCCCACCGTCGTTCAGGCCCCTTCCGCAAGAAAACACATGGCGGGCAGACACGCGGCCGTGGGAATAGCATGCCTTTCTTTTCAATTCTACAGCCTCAAAGCTAAGACACTCTCGGTCGTTGTCTCGCCCACAGGCCTTGCCACGCTCTTCCCTTTAAAGAGCCCTACCTATATATACTGTGCCGAGGAAAGCGTATGACGTCTTGCAAAAGACAAGTCCACTTGCGGAGGCGTAGGCTGCCGCTTTTACCTTGTTCTCGTTTTGCTGATGATACTAATGCTTAGTGTTTCTCGAAATGCTGTATAGGCGGTAGGGTCTATATGAAGAGAAAGCGGTGGTGCATTTCCTGCGCCACAAAATGCAGCAGTTGCACTGCCTTGGTGAACAGACGCGTCTGTGTGAACTTGAGTAAAATTATTGTGTCTTCTAGAAGCGAAGCTGTCAGTTCGCGTAGACCTGCAGGGCTCACCGCTGTTTTATTTTGAACATTTGGCATATTTATTCATTTATTCATTTATTTATTTATTTATTTACTTTCAGGGCCTCGAGGCACTACAGGAAGGAGTGGGGGAAACATAAACAAGTTGTGCAAATAACATTGGGTTTAAGTTCAATGGCGTTCTTGAAGTTAGTAGTATCCGTGATGGTGGCGATGACAGTGGGAAGATGGTTCCATTCCGTGTATATTCGAAGAATGAAAGAATCGCTGTAAAGATTAGTCTTACACGACGGCACGCCTACATTAAATCAATGATCTGAACGAGATGAAACATAAAACGGCTGTGTTAGAAGCTGCTCTTTTATTACAGGGTTGAAGTGGAAAATTTTATGAAAGAGCGAAAGAGGAGCGCGTTTTCTACAATACACCATCGTTCCGTCTCGAACCATAAATATATTGGGGATGGTTTTCCAGGCGGATCGCACTAACACAATAATAATTCGCAAGCTTAAGAATACAACGGCCCAAGTTACCCACATGATCCGGCGAGTAACAACCAAGGCAAGATTCATGGGGGAGGCGGACACGCTTCGGCTTGTCCAAGCCTTCGTCGTCTCTCCAATAACTTGCGCTATTCCATACGCCCTACTTGATGGCCCTGCCGATCCTTACGTCGAAAGAACGCCCACTATGACTAGGAGTGCACAACACGGCTGAGGAGCTGCTCGAGGCACATTTATCCAGTCGGCGAACAAGGCTGGTGGTTACAGAAGCGGGGAGGTCCATCTTCTTACGCCTGGTGCTCTCTGCCCCTCAAAGCCATCCGCCGCCTCAAACTGTGAACTTACCCCATGTCATACGGAGCAACTTCACCGTACGTCCTCTACCTCGCAACATGCACCCAGTGCAGCACGCACAGCGAAGGGAAGCCCGGGCCCTGGCCATACAGAAGCAATACGGGACTTTACCCTCTACAGCCTACACGGATACGGGGTCTAAACCCAGACGCGCAACCTCAACAGCCACCGTAGTCGTCAACAAAGAACATCGGAGCACCATTTCGCTCACCCGAAACAACACCCCCCCCCCCAAGCCGACGAAGCGGCCACAGCCCTCGCGCTCTCCCAACCGGAGGGTGCAGTCATAGTCACCGACTCCCAACAGGCGTGCCGCAACCTGGCTAGCGGCCGAATTCATACCACTACGCTCCAGATCCTCAATCAAAAGCCGCCAAGGAGATCAGTCAGGATCATCTCCGTGCTAGCTCATCACGTAATTTCTGGCAACGAGGTCGTCAACCACGTGGCTCGATATTTGACCCACCGAGCCGACGCCGAGGAATCTGAACCCGAGTGCATGCACCTTCCAGTCTCGTACCGAGACATCACACAACACTACGAGGTAACCCGCAGAACATATTCACCCCCAGACAAGTCACTACCTAGAGAGCAGGAGTGATTCCTCCGAGCTATACTGGTAAATACACTCCCCCACCCAACCAGAAATCACCTCATAGCCCCTAGACAATTCTCTCCGCAATGCCGCGTCTGCGCAGAGCCCGGGTCCCTCAGGCACATTGTAGGGGGCTGCAGAGAGGCACCATTAAATCATCCGAACCCTTACCACATGAACGAGCTAGAGGAGAGAGCCTTGGCCAACTCCGGCCTCGAGGATCAGCAACGGCTGATTGTGAGGGCCCTGGACGCGGTCTGAGCTCAAGGCATTGTGGAATATGGACGCCTCTCCAAAGCTGCATTTAGCTCACAAAAATGTTTATTCTCTTTCTCTCTCTATCTTTCTACGGCGTTGTTTAGGGTATTTTTCCTTGCCGTAACGCTGGAATGACGCGAGTAATTTGAATGAATCGAGCTTCACAGTTTTGGATTGATTCGAGGGCAAAAGTTGGAGTGGTTTGAGCTGTATCACATATGGCGCATGTGTATTAGAGCTTTGATCATACCAATGTTCGGTAAAGAATCACTTTAAGGGTTGAAGGCGCAGATGCAAAATTACGACGCAGGTATCCAAGGATGTGGTTAGCGTTATTACAGACGCACTCAATGTGGGAGTGCCATTAGAGGTTATTTGTGATATGAAAGCCGAGATACGTGTATGAGTCAAGAGGCATCAGCTGATTACTGTTAAGAAAGTATAGGCGCGTGTTACTGCATTTTGAACCGCAAGAAATTTCCATAGCTTCGCATTTGCTTACGTTAAGTTGCATTAGCTATTTACAGCACCAGAGTGACATAATATTCAGATCGTTTTGCAGTTGAGATGCATCCGATGGTTTAGTAATTTTATAGTAAAGTTCAGTCGCCAGCGAAGAGCTTAATAGAGGAAAAATTATTGCAGTTGAAGAGATCGTTAATATAGACGAGGAAAAGTAATGGACCCAATACCGATCCTTGCGGGGCTCCCGATGTTACAGCAGAGGAAGGAGAAGAGTAATCATTAGCTGTTACATACTGTGTTCTGTTAGTCAGGAAGACTCTAATCCAATATAAGGCGTTAGGATCAATACTAAGTTTGCTGAGCTTAAGGATATGTAAATTATGTGGGGCCATATGAAATGCCTTGGCGAAATCCAGGAAAATGCATCATCATCATCCTCGTTACGCCCACTGCAGGGCAAAGGCATCTCTGATACTTCTCCAACTACCCCGGTCATGCACTAATTGTGGCCATGTTGTCCCTGCAAAATTCCTAATCTCATCCGCCCACCTAACTTTCTGCCGCCCCTTGCTACGTTTCCCTTCCCTTGGAATCTAGTCCGTAACCCTTAATGACCATCGGTTATCTTCCCTCCTCATTACATGTTCCGCCCATGCCCATTTCTTTTTCTTGATTTCAACTAAGATGTCATTACCTCACCTTTGTTCCCTCACCCAATCCTTTCTTTTTTATCCCTTAACGTTATACCTATCATTCTTCTTTGTATAGCTCGTTGCGTCGTTCTCAATTTAAGTAGAACCCCTTTCGTAAGCCTCCAGGTTTCGGCCCCGTAGGTGAGTACTGGTAAGACACAGCTATTATACACTTTTCTCTTGAGGGATAATGGCAACCTGCTGTTCATGATCTGAGAATGCCTGCCAAACGCACCCCAGCCCATTTTTATTCTTCTGATTATTTCTGTCTCATGATCCGGATCCGCAGTCACTACCTGTCCTAAGTAGATGCACTCCCTTACCACTTCGAGTGCCTTGCTACCTATTGTAAACTGCTGTTCCCTTCCGAGACTGTTAAACATTGCTTTAGTTTACTGCAGATTAATTTTTAGAACCACCCTTCGGCTTTGCCTCTCCAGGTCAGTGAGCATGCATTGCGGTTGGTCCCCTGAGTTACTAAGTAAGGTAATATCATCAGCGAATCGCAAGTTACTAAGGTATTTTGCAGTAACTCTTGTCCACAATTCTTCAGAATTCAGGTCTCTGAATACCTCCTGCACGCAGGCTGTGAATAGCATGGGAGAGTTTGTATCTCCCTGCCTGACGTCCTTCTTTATTAGGAGTTTGTTGCTTTCTTTGTGTAGGTCTACGGTGGCTGTGGTGCCGCTATAGATATCTTTCAGTAGTTTTACATACGACTCATCCACAACCTCATTCCGTAATGGCTGCACGACTGCTCAGGTTTTGACATAATCAAACGCTTTCTCGTAACGAATGAAAGCTATATATAAGGGGTGTTAATATTCCACGCATGTCTCTATCACCTGATTGATAGTGTGAATATGGTTTATTGTTGAGTAGAGTTTACAGAATCCTGCCTGGTACTTTGGTTGATGGAAGTCTAAAGTGTTCCTGATTCTATTTGCAATTACCTTAGTAAATACTTTGTAGACAACGGACAGTAAGCTTATTGGTCGATAATTTTTCAAGTCTTTGGCGTGTCCTTTCTTTTCGATTAGGATTCTCTTAGCGTTCTTCCAAGATTCCGGTACGCTCGAAGTAATGAGGCATTGTGTATACGCAAGAAAATGCAGTCAGTACCAAAACCTAGGTCAGCATTAAAGAACAGGTCATTGGTAAATGATAATAGCTGAGTTTCACCATGCTGACAAGAATATAAAAAACGCTTTTGTTTCTAAGAAATTAACTAGTTGTGCATAAATGAGTTTTGCTAGGAATACTGGTCCATGAAATAGGGCGATAGTTCTTGCGTGAGTGTGTATTGCCTGACTTGTGAACAGGAACCACCCTCCCATCTTTGCAATCGCCGGGTAGAATTGAGCCCTGTAAGGACTGTTCGAAAATTATAGAGACTATAATGGATGAATACACGGCAGTACATTTTAGAATTTTCGACATGATTCTGTCAGGTCCTGAAGATGAAGATATTTTTGAGCCGCTAAATAGATTTGTTACACAATCCCAATTTATTACAATGGGGTCCATGGGCGGGAAATCCCGAAGCGCAATCAAAGGGTTACAAACAGGTGCCATTTTATGAAAAACTGATGTGAAAGCATTATTTAGCCCAATGGAGCATTAAGCGGCAGGAACAGCGACGTCGGAATGTCTTAAACGTATTTGCCTACTAGTTTAGCCAGTTGCTCATCTATTTGGATAGATGAGCAGCCGAGAATGAGCGTACCCTAACTCAAATGCCGCGTTTTTTTTCGACATTAACGATTTCAAGGCAGGCAGACGCTATTTTTCCCATCTGCAACTCTGGTCTGCGCAGCAGTCGTTAAAAAAGATTTCTGCCATCATGGGCACGGCAGAGACTATCTACGTTATGCAATACCCTTTGATCAACTTGTTGTTTCAGTGACAGTTTCCTGGATTCGGCAAATAAGGCGCTTTATTCTGTGGATTGTGGAATGCCTAGTATTTCTTGAAGAGCCACTCAATGATTTTGTTTTAACTATGCCATCAGTCGAAGTGAAACATTTACCAAAGGCGAAGCGTAAAGTACTCTTGACAGCACTGCTGCCTGGTGAACTCTTCAAACCATTTACTGATTTCAGCCATTGTCTTGAGTTGTCTGTGCTAGCACATATTTAGGATACACTGGGATTATGCACGGACAGCTTTAACACCAAGGTTGCCAGTTGATGCGGCCACCGATGCACCAAGCGATTGTTGGCCCATGGTGTTGGAAAAACGTTCAGTCCTTAACGTTTGAGAGGCGGTCTTGCTCTCGGTCGAGGATGACAAGCCGCGCTTACGTGAATGCGACAACCGGCGCATCGCGTCGCATCACATCAACTTTCTAGCGCATCGCATCCATGTAAACGGGCCTAATGCGCTAGGAAATCACTTCACTATAATGCGCCCGACCGAGGTGGACTGAGGCGAGTAAGTCGAATTTCGCAATGCATGTAAACGCGATCGCATCGCATTAGGAACTCTCGGAAAGTGAATGTGCTGCTGATCTGCTGCGCTCGCCGAGCTGCAGCGTGGCGTGGCGCCAAACGCGTCTGAAAGCGCTGCTCTGCCTTTCGATGTGCCACACCGCGCGGGCCACCATCGCGCCAAGGGTAATGCGCTACATGTAAACGCTGGCACATCGCTTTACTCGTGATGCACTAGGAAAGGTGATGCGCTACTGACGCGTTCTGTCGCAGTCATGTAAACGCGGCTATAGGCAATGGCTGCCGAGTTCGACGGTGAATTCTGAAGGCCGGTTTCATCGATCGGATTTCGAGCCGCACGCAGGCCGACATGCAGCTAACGCCACTGTTGGTTATGCAGGTCCTTATTGCAATCGGATCAGCGATCTTGCTCGGCGTGGATGGCGGCGGTAACTGCTCCCGCTATCGCCGAAACCGTCATCAAATGCAGTCTGATGGGCGACGGAGGCGTTCATCGACGGCGATCTACCAGTCTCCTTTGAGCATCGAGGACCACGTGATATCAGCCGAGGCTACTTATACGGGCAGCACTTGGCCTTCGTGTGATATGGAGCCGGCACGCTGGTCGATATGCAGCTAACGCCAATGTTAAAAAATTAAATTAAATTATGGGGTTTTACGTGCCAAAACCACTTTCTGATTATGAGGCACGCCGTAGTGGAGGACTCCGGAAATTTCGACTACCTGGGGTTCTTTAACGTGCACCTAAATCTAAGTACACGGGTGTTTTCGCATTTCGCCCCCACCGAAATGCGGCCGCCGTGGCCGGGATTCGATCCCGCGACCTCGTGCTCAGCAGCCTAACACCATAGCCACTGAGCAACCACGGTGGGTAACGCCAATGTTGGTTATGCAGGTTGGTACTTACTATCCAATGCAACTGCTTGGTCCGCTATGTGCCTTGCCGGCTCCTCCCATGATAAGTGCTACTGCGCGCCTTCACAGGCAAATGTGCACACGATTGTCTCGTTGAAATTTGCGCCTCTTTGTGAATCAAGTGTTGTACTTGATTCTTCATTTGTTACTATCGGGTGATGTCGAGTTTATTCCTGGACCTCTCACTGCAAATGTTTACAAACTGGTCAGGCAGATACTATCAACACCAGGTAAGCTAAACACGAGGCCTTGTTAGCGGAAGTAAACAGTAGGCTTGTCGTAACAGAGGAACGGGTTGTAATGGTAAATAAATAAGTGTCAGAACAAGCAATTGCACTGCGATCACTAGAACAACACGAATCTCACTTACGAAAAAAAAAAACCTCGATCTCGAAAATAAGTCCCATGCTCAATCTTGTCTTCTATGGAACAGATGATGTAAACTGTTCTGAAACTTGGATTCATTCAGAAAACTTTGTTGATAGTATTTGCAAAGCTACAATGGTGATCGAACAGAAGTCAATACAATGGGCACACAATGTCGGTCATTACAGTGATAAGTTCAACAGGTCAATCTTAGTAATTTTGGCTCCATAATGCCACATCCTATATGGTTACCGCAGGTATGTGCCAGGCGATGAAAACGACATTGAAGAAGCGCGTGAGTAGAAAAACAGAGACGACAACGACTTCACGTTGACTGCTCTGATAAAGTGTTTTTACACGTCCTCGACACCGGCTTTTCCGTCTCCTACTGGGCTGTGACACTGGTGGAAGTGCGGGGTAGGATTGCCTCATCCTCGGCACTCCTTCGTGGAGCCATACATCGAACGCGGAATCACCTGCATTCGTCGAAACTACTATTCACCAGCACAGTCGCCACCTGCTAGGCCTGACGCCCGAGTTCAACCCTTTGCAGGGCCCTGCAGGAACGCGTCTACCTACTTCCGCCATGGCTACTGCGACTCCGTCGCAGGTGACGCTACAGAATCCTAAGATACCAAAAAGTTTCCATGGTGACGCTTTTGAAGATGTCCAAGATTGGCTGGAGTAATTTGAGCGTGTCTCCAGTTATAATGACTGGGGCTCCCAGCAAAAACTGGCTAATGTCTATTTTGCGCTTCAAGACAGTGCGCGGACGTGGCTTGTGAACCGGGAGAGAAGTTTGACAACATAGGATGCCTTCCGCATCCAGCTGCTAGACACATTCACTAGTAGCGACAGAACACAACGCGCAGCGCCTGCTCGAATCCCGCATTCAAAAACCAAATGAGAGCATTGCCATGTTTGCAGAAGACATGACCCGCCTTTTCCTTGAACAGACCCTGAGATGGCTGAACAAAAGAAGTTACGCTATCTCTTGCGCGGAGTGAAGGAGGAACTGCTTGCTGGACTCGTGAGGAACCTACCGACGACAGTGGCCGAATTCACCAAGGAGGCCACCACTATAGAATGGGGCCTAAAGCAACGGTACCGCCAATATGATCGCACGAACTCACCGGTGAATGCTTCAATTTCACCTGAGAGCTGTGGCACGTCTCTGTGTGAGGTCATCCGAGAGATTGTACGAGAGGAGATCCGGCAGCTCGGGATTTCTTCTCCTCCTATGGCACCAGCGGCGGCTTCTGTCGCTGACTCTTACCTGTGCTACCCTCCGACAACATGAGGTTCCTCAACAGGCAAGTTGCATCGGTTGAACTCGAGAGACTGTTGCCGAATAGCATTGAGGACGTACGAGTCAACCCTCGGAAGAATATTGTCGCGGTAGACGTCGCCCAAGCGTCGGCGTTAGATTCTCTGCGAGCCGTCACTGTTCTCGGTGGCATGAACGTCCGTACCATCATCCCGATGGGAAAAGAGACTACTACAGGCGTCATATATGACATTGATGCGGCTATCTCAGGCGAAGATTTACCCCTTTTGATAAAGCCTGCCAATCATGGGATCCAGATACTACAGGTGGCCCGTCTCGGAACTTCCAGATGCGTGAAAATCGTCTTTAAAGGTGACTGCCTTCCATCGCATGTGAAGGTAGGTCATTTTCGACATGCTGTCCGGCCCTTTGTTCCGAAGCCGCTTCAGTGTAGAAACTGTCAGAAATTCGGTCACGTGAGCGCCGTATGTGGAAAGTCTGCTGTATGTTCCCGCTGTGCAGCGCAACACTCTGCCGGCAACTGCCAGGCAAAAACTTTTAAGTGTTCGAACTGTCAAGGGCCCCACGATGCCTCATCAAAGGAATGTCCTAGAGTTAAGCGAGAACTCTCCATCTTGAAGAAAATGGTGAGGGACCGGTCGACTCATCGTGAAGCAGCTGCTGACGTCAGGCGACGTCGTTCTCGTCGCAGACGCTCATCAAGGAATTCTGCTCTCCGCACAAAGAATACGCGTGCCGCACAGCCTCTTGCTGTTGAATCTGCTCCAACCTCAGTGCAGAATGTTTCCAAACCATGTATAGATAACGGAGCATCTCAAAAGAATGCCGTGGATGAGGAATGGCCACCACTGCCAAGGATAAGCCCTGTGGAAAAACCCCAACAAGGAAAGGCACCACAATGCTCCACCCCTCACCCAGATGAGCTGACAGAGCATGACCGCCGAATTGTTACAATGCTCAAGTCTTTGATACATGCGATTCGCACGCTTGTGGGCAACTCGAATACGCCAACAGCTCGATGCGCAGTGCAAGTGTTGGATGCCCTGAGCCCAGTGCTTGCAAATCTTGCATAAGCACAATGGCTCTTCCACTGCCTTCATTCCGTGATGAAGTGCGTAGCGCGACGATTTTCCAGTGGAATGCCAGATGACTTAAATCACGGATTTCATGTTTCCGCCAATACGTTTTCACGCACCAATTTCCTGTAGTGGTAATATGTGAACCGAACGTGTCCAAAGCGCTAAGACTCTCTGGATACGAAGCCTTTATGGCGTCGACGTGCGGGCAATCCAGCAAAGTAATTGTTTACATCCGTACAGAACTGACTTACATTCCCCACTCCGTGCAGCCTCATGATGGAAACCAATACGTGTGTCTCCGCATTACAAAGAATAAAGTGGCCTTCACCCTTATCGGCGCCTACATATCCCCATATAGTCGGTTCGACGGCGACCGATTGCGAGACATCCTGACGGCGACTACTGGACCCTGGATTATCACGGGAGACTTTAATGCTCATCACTTGGCTTGGGGAAGCTCCAGAATAGATTCGAGGGGCCGGAAACTTGTGGAATTTGCTTCCGACCATGAACTTAGCATTATGAACGATGGCAGTCCGACGTACTTGCGTGGTTCGAACTACAGCAGTTGCTTAGACTTGACCTTGGTGTCACGGCAACTTGATCAAAATGTTCGATGGTTCTCTGACATCGAGACTCATGGTAGTGACCATATTCCCACCTACTTAAGTATCACTGGATTCGGAAGCTTCTCCTCTTGTACTTCCCGACAAGTATATATAAGGTGGTCAACGTATAAGACAAAGGTGGAAGAGGCATGCAAAGAAGGATTTACCGGCACCATTGAGAATCTTATTACAAGTGTACTGGAATCGTCTAAGTACACATTTACATCCGCTAAAAAACGTACGGATTTTGACATGGAGCTTGAGCTACTTCGAACCATTCGCAGAAGAGCCGAGAGGCGATACAGGCGCACGAAGTCAATTCATGACCTTAGAGTCGCTCGACGCATGCAGAAGAAAATCCAACGTCGTATGGACAGGCTGGAGGAACAACGGTGGAAGACGTTTTGCGAATCACTTGACCCCCGCAAGCCACTGTCTATCATGTGGAGGACGGTGCGCGGCCTTGGCTCGTCTCCACAGCAACGACACCCATTCTCATCCCTAGCCCTCTATCAAGGCCGCTCACAGGTCGACATAGCCGAAGACTTCTGTGTGAAGACTGCGGGCAGTGTGGTCACCATCAGTGGCGAAATTCTGGGTGAGGTTCCTGCGACACGCTTCCCGGAATTGAATGTGTCCTTCTCACTTGAGGAATTGGACGCTGCTCTGGCCTCATGCAGGCGCTCATCGTCGCCAGGACCAGACGGCATCACCTACGCTGCTTTATGCCACCTAGGTGAAGATGGCCGAAGCAGACTTCTGGAATGTTATAACCAGTCATGGACTGATGGCGTCGTTCCTGAGCGGTGGAAGTCCAGCCGCTTGATACCACTCCTGAAGCCTGGAAAGTCGCCACTTGACCTAGCGTCCTACCGACCCATTGCGCTGTCCAGCTGTGTTGGGAAGGTCATGGAAAGAATGATTCTCACCCGCCTAGAATGGTATCTTGAGCGCCACAACATATACCCCGATGCCATGACTGGTTTTAGAAGAGGCCGTTCCTCTATTGACAACGTCATCGATCTAGTCACCTCTGTACAACAAGAAAAACACCACAAGCGTATACCGGTTGCACTATTCCTCGACGTGAAAAGCGCCTACGACAATGTAACGCATGAAGCCATCCTTGATGCCCTGGAAAATAATGGAATTGGTGGACGCATGTTTCGGTGGATTCGGAGCTATCTATTCAAAAGATCCTTCTTTGTGCACTGTGCAGATGGCCGAACTACTGACCATTACACTTATCGTGGCGTCCCTCAGGGTGGGGTTCTTAGCCCCACTTTGTTCAACCTTGCAATCCTTGGCCTTGCCGACGTTCTACCGCATACAGTAAACCTCTCAATATATGCTGACGACGTATGCATATGGGCCTCGGCAGTTACACGTCCCCAGGTGCGTGCACGGCTCCAAAAAGCAATGACTCTAACATCATCGTACCTGCGTGCGCAAGGCCTAAGCATTTCGACCGAGAAGTGCGCCTTAGTCGCCTTTACCCACAAGCCCATGACCTGGTACCCCATTTCTATTGACCACCAACCAATTTCGTACGCAAAAACTCACCGATTCCTAGGCGTTATTATAGACAGAGACCTTTCATGGAGCCCCCACGTCTCATACTTGAAGAAGAGGCTTACTTCTATCTCCCATATACTAAGGTTTCTTGCCGGTAAAACGTGGGGCACATCCGTGGCATCTATGCTTCAACTATACAGGACGCTCTTCCTAGGATACTTGCGATACAGCACACCAGTGCTGTCCAATGCTAACAAAACTAGCATCCATGTCCTACAGAGAATTCAAGGCCAAGCCCTTCGAACATGTCTGGGGCTACCTCGAAATGCTTCAACCGTGGCAACAATTGCCCTCGCGAGAGACAACCTAATAAGGACCTATATAGATATCGACACACTACGGGCGCATGTTCGCCATATATCCAGAGTCCCTGACCACCATCTCGCTCACTTGCCTGAGAAAAGACCCAAGGCAGCGTTCTCCAGATCGATTGCGGCTAACCGGCACTCTTTGTCTTTGAGGCACTCACCCGCAACAAGAACGCCATCCCCTATGTGGTGCTTGAAGAAGCCTCCTATGTACCTTGCTGTTCCAGGAATAGTGAAGAAAGCTAGCCTGACCACCGCGGCTCTCAAGCAGACCACATTGGAACTTCTACATTTTTCATATGCTAACCGAATTCATGTTTACACGGATGGTTCCGTGTCCGAAAATTCTACGGGCGCGGTTGTTCTACCATCTCAATCGGTCGTCATCAAGTTCAAAACTTCTCGCGTAACGACATCTACAGGTTCTGAACTGGCCGCTCTTCGCGCTGCTGTCGAATACATTGAAAAAGAACCGCCCAACAAATGGGCAATATTTTGTGACTCGAAAGCAGCCCTCCAGAGCTTGCGAAGCTTACGACGTGGTAATTATGAACAGCTGGTGTCACAAATCAACGAAACCTGCCATTGCGCATCTGAACGAGGACATGACATCATATTTCAGTGGCTGCCGGGACACTGTGGCATCGTTGGTAATCACCTCGCCGATGACGCTGCCCGACGTGCCCAGGCTGGCTCACCGACAGTCCTTATTCCTTTATCCAGAGTCGACGCTGCAAGAGAGCTTCGCAGTCTTGCTCGTGCAATCACGTTAGGTTGCTGGCATACACCACAGAACTCTAAGTGTCGTTTACACAGTCTCGACCCATCACTAAAACTTACATTACCAGCGAACCTTCCACGACGTGACGCAACACTGCTGTGTCGGCTGTGGGTAGGAGTAGCTTTAACCAACTCCTACAGCTACCGCATCGGAATGGCGGATTCACCAATGTGCGCTAAGTGCAAGTGTGAAGAGACCATCAGTCACCTTCTGTGCCACTGTTCTCGCTTCGATAATCAACGTGAGACTCTCCAATGTGCATTAAATAGACTGGATGACAGGCCATTCACGGAAGCGAAGATCTTGGGAGCCTGGCCTCACAGCTCATTGGCCCAAAAAGCAGTTAGAGCGCTTTTTCGCTACCTGAAGGCAACGGACTTGAGTGCCCGACTATAGACAACCTACACTTAAGTTCTCTCTCTTTCTCTTTCACTCCCCATTCCCCTCCCCACGCGTAGGGTAGCAAACTGGACTCAGTCTAGTTAACCTCCCTGCCTTTCCGTCTTCCCTTCTCTCTCTCTTCTGTCGCTGATATCGTTCGGGAGGAAATTCGACAGGCCTTTTCGTCACCCGACCGGCAGGCGGTGCCGCGACGACTAACCTACGCGAAAGCTGTCTGTCGTCCACCTCCCGCGAGTTCGATGCTGCTGACACCGTCGACCACTACGACGCAGCCATCACCGCCACCCCCGACGCCATATTTTCTACAGTTACAGTCGCCGCCAGCTATGCCGTATCGCCGCCAGCCGATCGCTGCACCTCGGTCTTACGGCGAATGCCCTGACGGCTACCCGCTTCGAAAGACCGACTTGTGGTGCACCGCTGACCGTCGGCCGCTATCCTTTCATTGCGGCGAAGCAGGACATGTTTATCGCACGTGCCACTACCTTGCAGCTGGGTATCCAAGGTTTCCCAACTGCAATTACCCTGTGTTTGATGCTGCACGTACCTGCGACGAAAATTCTACAAACTTTCGCCCGGAACGTTCAGCGACGCCTCGATCACGTTCCACTTCTCCGGCTCGTTATATCCCACGACCCCTCGCGATTTTTCTGACGCCTCTAGGGGCAGGTCCCCTAGACCGCACCGGGGAAACTAGAGGCAGCAACCTCCGCGGGTGAGGGTGCAAACCGTCTAGCTTTCCAAGAGCCCCCATCACCGACGACCGATGACTCTAAAACTCCGACGACTCCAATCACACCTCCTGTAACCAACGCCGTTAGCGCCGATCTTGTCGTTTGCATTGGCGGCCACGAAGTGGCCTCCTCGATACTGGTTCGCATTTTTCGATAATCAGTCAAAAGCTGGCCGACAGGCTGCGAAAAGTGAAGACGCCGTGGACCGGGCCCAACATCAGAATGACGTCGATTGGATGGCTGATATCAGTCCCACCTTATCGCCCGTCGAACGCAGCAGCCTTCTAGAGCTCATCGATGAGTTTAAGAGATGCTTCTCATCCACGTCACGAGTTAGGCAAATGCCACTCACTAAGCACCGTATTGTCACCGAAGCCGACGCCAGACCAATTTGGCAGAATCCTTATCGTGTAGCACCTAAAGAGCGCGAGGCAATACAAACCCAAGTGAAGACGATGCTTGACGACGGGGTTATTCGGCCATCTAAGAATCCTTGGGCATCGCCTGTCGTATTGGTGAAAAAGAAGTACGGCAGCCTGCGCTTCTGCGTCGACTATCGGAAACTCAACCAGATCACAAAGAAAGACGTTTATCCGCTGCCGCGTATCGACGATTCACTGGACAGGCTACGAAACGCACGTTACTTTTCGTCGATGGACTTGAAAAGCGGCTACTGGCAAATAGAAGTTGATGAGAGAGACCGTGAGAAGGCCGCTTTTGTGACGCCCGACGGACTTTATGAATTTCAGGTGCTCCACTTCAGTTTGTGTTCTGCGCCGGCAACGTTTCAACGACTAGTGGACACTGTACTCTCAGGCCTCAACTGGCAAACCTGTGTGGTCTATTTCGTCGACGTGATTGTTTTCTCCGTAACGTTCGAGGAACACTTACGGAGACTAAAGACGGTCTTTCAAGCAATACGCTCAGCTGGGGTAACTTTAAAATCTGATAAGTGCCATGCAATGCCCCATTCAAATCCCGGTGCCGCGCAATTCTCCACCGGAAAATACAAAAAAATCATGTGTTGCGAAAATTGCACAAACAGGCCTGGAGTGCGGCCTGATCCCGGTGACCAAAACCGGTAACGCACTCTCTCACCAGAGCAGGATTGGCCACCCTGGTGCAGTACTTGGCCACAACCTCCTATATGAATACAACAATCAAACCCCGGCCCTCAGTCCCCAGCAGCCACGAAGCAACTGACTACGGCGGCGGTCATATCTGTGACGCTGGAGAGGGTGCTAAGAATACCTGGCTCCGGACAGGCCGCCATTGGAATCTGAACCTGGCAACGTTTGACGTTAGAACGCTATCTAGTGAGGCGAGTCTAGCAGTGTTATTGGAGGAATTAGAGGGTAGTAAATGGGATATAATAGGGCTCAGTGAGGTTAGGAGGACGAAAGAAGCATATACAGTGCTTAAAAGCGGGCATGTACTGTGTTACCGGGGCTTAGCGGACAGACGAGAACTAGGAGTCGGATTCTTGATTAATAAGGAAATAGCTGGTAAAATACAGGAATTCTGTAGCATTAACGAGAGGGTGGCAGGTCTTGTTGTGAAACTTAATAAGAGGTACAAATTGAAGGTGGTACACGTCTTTGCCCCTACATGCAGTCATGATGACCAGGAAGTCTAAAGCTTTTATGAAGACGTGGAATCGGCGATGGGTAAAGTCAAAACAAAATACACTATACTGATGGGCGACTTCAATGTCAGGGTAGGCAAGAAGCAGGCTGGAGAGAAGTCAGTGGCGGAATATGGCATAAGCTCTAGGAATAGCAGAGGAGAGTTATTAGTAGAGTTTGCCGAACAGAATAATATGCGGATAATGAATACCTTTTTCCGCAAGCGGGTTAGTCGAAAGTGGATGTGGAGAAGCCCGAATGGTGAGACTAGAAATTAAATCGACTTCATACTCTACGCGAACGTTGGCATCATACAAGATGCAGACGTGCTCAGCAAGGAACGCTGCAGTGACCGTAGGATGGTAAGAACTCGAATTAGCCTAGACTTGAGGAGGGAACGAAAGAAACTGGTACACAAGAAGGCAATCAATGATTTAGCAGTAAGTGGGAAAACAGAGGAATTCCGGATCAAGCTACAGAACAGCTATTCGGCTTTAACTTAGGAAGAGGATTTTAGTGTTGAAGCAATGAACGATAATCTTATGGGCATCATTAAGCAGTTTGCAATAGAAGTCAATGGTTACTTCGTTAGGCAGGATAGCGGTATGTTATCACAGGAGACGAAAGATCTGATCAAGAAACGGCAATGTATCAAAGCCTCTAACCCTACAGCTAGAATATAACTGGCAGAACTTTCTAAGTTAATCAACAAGCGTAAGACAGTGGACATCAGGAACTATAATATTGATAGAATTGAACAGGCTCTCAGGAACGGAGGAAGCCGAAAACAGTGAAGAAGAAACTAGGAATAGGCAAGAATCAGATGTGTGCGTTAAGAGACAAAGCCGGCTATATCGTTACTAATATGGATGAGATAGTTAAAGTGGCTGAGGAGTTCTATAGAGATTTATACAGTACCAGTGGCACCCACGACGATAGTGGAAAACAGAATAGCCTAGAGGAATTCGAAATACCACAGGTAACGCCAGAAGAAGTAAAGATAGCCTTAGGAGCTATGCAAAGGGGGAAGGCAGCTGGGGAGGATCAGGTAACAGCAGATTTGTTGAAGGATGGTGGCCAGATTGTTCTAGAGAAACTGGCCACAATGTATACGCAATGGCTCATAACATCGAGCGTACCGGAATCTTGGAAGAACGCTAACATAATCCTTATCCATAAGAAAGGTGACGCCAAAGACTTGAAAAATTATAGACCGATCAGCTTACTGTCCGTTGCCTACGAAGTATTTACTAAGTTCATCGCAAATAGAATCAGGAACACCTTAGACTTCTGTCAACCAAAGGACCAGGCAGGATTCCGTAAAGGCTACTCAACAATAGACCATATTCCCGCTATAAATCAAGCGATAGAGAAATGTGCAGAATATAACCAACCCCTATATATAGCTTTCATTGATTACGAGAAAGCGTTTGATTCAGTCGAAACCTCAGCATTCATAGAGGCATTACGGAATCAGGGTGTACATGAGCCATATGTAAAAATACTGCAAGATATCTATAGCGGCTCCACAGCCACCGTAGTCCTCCACAAAGAAAGCAACAAAATCCCTATAAAGAAATGTGTCAGACAGGGAGATACGATCTCTCCAATGCTATTCACAGCATGTTTACAGGAGGTATTCAGAGGCCTGCAGTGGGAAGAATTGGGGATAAAAGTTGATGGAGAATACCTTAGCAACTTGCGATTCGCTGATGATATTGCCTTGCTTAGTAACTCAGGAGACCAATTGCAATCCATGCTCTCTGACCTGGAGAGGCAAAGCAGAAGGGTGGGTCTGAAAATTAATCTGCAGAAAACTAAAGTAATGTTTAACAGTCTCGGAAGAGAACACCAGTTTACGATAGGTAGCGAAGCACTGGAAGTGGTAACGGAATACATCTACTTAGGGCAGGTAGTGACCACGGATCCGGATCATGAGACTGAAATAACCAGAAGAATAAGAATCGGCTGGGGTGCGTTCGGCAGGAATTCTCAAATCAAGAACAGCAGGTTGCCACTATCCCTCAAAAGGATAGTGTATAACAGCTGTGTGTTACCAGTACTCACATATGGGACAGAAACCTGGATGCTTACGAAAAGGGTTGTGCTGAAATTGAGGACGACGCAACGAGCTATGGAAAGAAGAATGATGGGTGTAACGTTAAGGGATAAGAAAACCGCAGATTGGGTGAGGCAACAAATGCGGGTAAACGACATCTTAGTTGAAATCAAGAAAAAGAAATGAGCATGGGCCGGGCATGTAATGAGGAGGGAAGATAGTCCGATGGTCACTAAGGGTTACGGACTGGATTCCAAGGGAAGGGAAGCGTACCAGAGGGCGGCAGAAAGTTAGGTGGGCGGATGACATTAAGACGTTTGCAGGGACAACATGGCCACAATTAGTAGATGACCGGGGTTGTTGGAGGAGTATGGGAGAGGCCTTTGCCCTGCAGTGGGCGTAACTAGGCTGATGATGATGATGAAGTGCCATTTTGGCTTTGAGAAGCTTCAATTGCTCGGTCACGTTGACAGTCATGAAGGTGTGAGACCTGACCCTGATAAAATCTCTGCCGTTGCTAATTTCCCAATGCCATCAGATAAAAAGGCCGTGCGACGTTTTCTGGGCCTTTGCGCCTACTACCGATGCTTTATTGCGCAATTTTCGCGCATCGCATGGCCAATAACACATCTAACCACAGAAGATGTCCCCTTCGTGTGGGTTGAAGACCAGCAACGGGGATTTCACGACCTATGGCAATGACTGCACACGCCTCCCGTGCTCGCACCCTTTATGACGACGCTCCTACGATTCTTCATACCGACGCTAGTAATGTCGGCCTCGGCGCAGTGCTTGTACAGCGGCAGGACGGCACCGAAAGAGTGATTGCTTATGCCAGCAGGATGCTATCAAAGACGGAGGCAAACTACTCCACTACAGAAAAAGAATGCCTCGCACTGGTATGGGCCGTCCTGAAATTTCGGCCATATTTGCATGGGCGTTGTTTCACCGTTGTCAGAGATCATCATGCACTTTGCTGGTTGACTAATTTAACACATCCAGCTGGTCAACTTGCGTGCTGGAGTCTTCGGCTCCAAGAGTTCGACTTCGCTGTTGTATACAAATCGGGGAAATGACACACCGACGCCGACTGCCTTTCTCGGTGTCCTGTTGAGACTGCAGTGCATGACGATGATGACACGGCTTTTCTAGGCGTGCTAGATACTGTCGCCGTTTCACGCCACTAACTCGGGGACGCAGAACTGGTTCCTCTTTTCAATTGCTTAGAAAGAAAGACAAGCAACGTGCCGAGGTTATTCGCGAGAGGGCTACCTTCGTTTTGCTTGCGCCACGGCATTCTCTATAAAAAGAACTTTTCACCTAGTGGCAGCAGCTACCTACTCGTCATTCCCGCATTTCTTCGCGACGAAGTATTCCATGCCTGTCACAACGAGCCGACCACTGGTCACTTGGGCTACACCCGCACATTGGCGAGAATTAGGCTAAAGTACTATTGGCCGAGACTTGCGTCGTTCGTGAAACGTTACCTACAGACATGTCTGGATTGTCAGCGCCGCAAAGCCTTACCCGGCAAGCCAGCTGGACTGCTGCATCCTGTTCAGATACCGCAAGCACCGTTCGAACAAATTGGCATGTATCTTTTAGGTCCGTTTCCACTGTCTACTGCCGGAAATAGACGGATAATCGTCGTAACAGATTATCTTACTCGATATGCCGAAACAGGTGCTATCCAGCGTGGAACAGCAGCCGAAGGAGCGCGAATTTTCATTGAAGCCGTCGTCCTAAGGCATGGCGCTCCCGCAGCGGTCATAACAGCGGATCGGCATTCACAGCTACGCTTCTCGACACCGTTTTTTGCGACTAAGTGGTACCACTCACCGAAACGCCACGGCTTATCATCCCCAAACCATTTGGCTGACAGCACGCTTGAATAAGACTCTGGCAGACATGATGAGTATGTACATCGACGTCGCCCGCAAGAACTGGGGCGAGATTTTACCACACGTTACATTTGCGTATAACACGGCGCGCCAAGAGACAACACTCGTGACGCCTTTCAACCTCGTTTACGGCCGGCAAGTGACAACCATGTTGGACGTATTGCTTCCTCACGAGTGCGGTGACGACGAGACTGGTGCCTAGGAATTTACACAACGCGCAGAGGAAGCCAGGCAGCTTGCTCATTTCTGAATCCAAGAACAACAGGAATACGATGCCCGATACTACAATCTTCGGCATAGACCCGTAACATACAACGTCGGTGACCAGGTGAGGGTCTGGACTCCGATTCATCGGCGGGGGCTGTCTGAGCAGCTCCTGCGAATATACTTCGGTCCGTATACAGTTCTGCTCCGCACCAGTGATGTGAATTATGAAGTTGTCCCCGACAGCCATAACTGCTCCGAACACCGGCATCTGCCCGAGGTTGTGCACGTGCTTCGTATGAAGCCGTACTTTTCCTTATGACCTGAACTTTGCACCGTCTATGCACAGCCTTCGGAGGTTAGTGCATCGGGACGATGCCTTTTTTTTGAAAGGAGAGGCAAATGCCACATCCTATATGGTCACCGCGGGTATGTGCCAGGCGATGAAAATGGCGTTGAAGAAGCGCGTGAGTAGAAAAGCAGAGACAACAACGACGTCGTGTTGACTGCTCTGATAAAGTGCTTTTACACGTCCTCGACACCGGCTTTCACGTCTCCTACAGGGCTGTGACAAAATGAGAATAGATTAGAGTAAATTACATGTTCTAAAAAATTGCACGGGATACTGGTTAAAGAAATTGGTCGATAATTGAGAAGAGAATTCGTCCCGTACAATATGAATGAATAGAATTTATTGATAGGAAAGACAGAGAGGTCGACCTGAGCTAGTGCGCTCTAGTCTGCTACTCTGTACTGGGGAAGAGGGAAGGGGAGTGAAAGTATTGGGATGGATGATGATGATAAGAGAAGTGGTGAGTGCTTATGTACATGAGACAGTTGCCTCGCTAGAGCCGCTCGTCGAGCTTGGTGTCCTGCAGGAACTTCCACAATGCTTTTGTGGCACGCATTGAAATTGCAGTGTCAGGCCATGGACCGAGAATAGCTTCCTCCGACAGTAGTTGTCTGCCAACGCTGGCTAGGAAACTCTCTAACGTCCTTCGCTCCAGCATATATGCTGGGCAGTCGCACAGTATGTGTTGCAGTGTTTCGGGCATCTGGCAGTGTACAAAATCAGGGCTGTTCGATTGGCCGATGAGGTGTGCGTAGCGACGGGTGAAAGCAACGCCGAGCCGAATCCTGTGTAGCAATGATGTTTTGCTCCGTGTAAGCTTCGGGGGCAAACAGAATTTACCGTCTGGGTCAATCATACGTAAACGTCTGTGAATGTTATCAGCGTGGGCTCTGTAAGCCTTTGTAAGGTCCTGCATGAGTGCCTTGATCATGGAGTTGGTGTCAGGTCGTGAGTAGGCAATCCGTACTTCATCACATGAAGGGGAGGCCGATCTTGCCTCACTGTCAGCGAGTTCATTACCAAAAACACCACAATGGCTAGGCACCCATTGAAAGGTGATCACGTGGCCACTTAACTCGGCACTGTGATAAAGTTCGACGATTTCCAGCACGAGCAGATAGTATGGTCCTTTGTTTAAAAAGTATTTTAGCGCCTGTAGCGCTGATTTGGCATCGCACAATATTGTCCATTTATGGGGTGTCTGCGTACTCATAAAACGGACAGCCTCCCGTATTCCCGCAAGTTCCGCTGCCGTAGATGTCGATTTGTGGTCTAATCGAAATCGTTGAGTAATTCCAAATTGTGGGATGACAAATGCGGCCGTTGTGGCAGATGGCGTGACCGAACCATCGGTATATGCTTCTACAGTACCACTATATAAAGTAAATATATGGGACAGGGTGAGCTGCTTCAAGCCAATGGAGGAAACGTGAGATTTCTTCCTAATTCCGGGTATCTGAAGCCTCACTACTGGTCTTGGCAATGTCCATGGAGGTGTCGCGGGGATGTCGGTTACCTGGAATCTTGCAGGCACAATGCTTGCGTGACATGCAATAGCTTTAGAAAAAGCACAGTCAAGGTTGATGCTTGGAAGCGTTGACAGTGGATGGCGTGAGTGTCTGGTTAGCAGGCGAAGATAGGTTCGCACGGGTTCACAAGACCTGTATATGTCGATAGGACAAGCCCGTGCTTCCGCTATTGTGCCCTTAGTTGACGTGCAGCGTGGCAAGCCAAGACATATCTGTAGTGCTTGAGCCTGAAGGCTCTCCAGCGTGCGTATACAAGATGACCCCATGTTAGATAACACAGGCATGCTGTAGCGTATGTAGCCCACAAAAAGTGCCTGGTACACTTGGAGCAAACTTCGCTCAGATGGCCCCCATCTCAGTCAGAAGATACTAGGTCGATCACACCGTCAATGGATGATCGGCCTCTTCTGAATCCATTGATGAAATCAGGAAGTCCACCACTTTTCTCGAGTAGCCATTCCAGTCTGCTCAGTACCATTCGCTCCATCACTTTACCGACACAGCTTGCCAAGGCTATTGGTCGATAATGTGAGAGATCCTGCGGGCATTTCCCAGGTTTTAGCAAAGCCACAAGACGACTGCACTTCCAGTGATTAGGCACAGTTGCTGTGTCCCACGTAGAGTTGTAGAGCGCCAGGAGAATTTCTCGAGCTTCTACTCCAAGATGACAAATCGCGGAGTATGTAATTCCGTCTGGTCCTGGACAAGTTGATCGGCGGGAAGAAGATATTGCAGCGTCGAGCTCGTGCATGGTAAAAGGCGCGTCCAGACGGTGATCACTAGATGACGGGAAAGTCAATCGTGAATGGGTTGGTATATCGTTCGAGGAGCTCACGAGTAATTTGCAAAAGTCATCGGCGACCTCAACCTCATGCCGGCCTTGCCGTATGGCCACAGCACTGAACGGGTGAAGCTGTTGTGGAGGCGAGCGAAGGCTTCGTACAATTTGCCAAATTCTAGATAGAGGTTTTCTCGGATCCAGAGAGCCACAGAATGATCTCCAGCGTTGTTTGTCAAGCTTGTCAAGGTGGCGCAGGACATGACGCTGAGCCCGGCGTGATGCAGTGACGTCTAATGGTGATTTGGTCCTGTATTTTCGTTCTGCTCGACGCCGTATCGCGCGAAGTCGCTCGTACTGGTCATCAATAGATGATCTAGGTGAAGGTGCACTGAGGTGTTTTGTTGTGTCACGTAAAGTTGCCGCGATGACATCTTCAATATTGGATGGTGCTTGGATGGCTTGACATGCGGTGGTCACAGATTCTCGAAACTCCGGCCAATCGATAGAACGCACAGTGTGCGGAGCTGGGGGATGTAACCATTTCCACTGAACATATGTTGGTAGATGGTCACTTCCATGGGTGTCGAGATCAGTACACCATCGTGTAGCAGACAGCAGGCTTTTTGAAACGAACGCAATGTCAAGACAACTGCTGTAGTAAGAGCCTCGAAGGTATGTTGGCGAGCCATCATTGATCACCATGAAGCCTTGACTAAGCATGAAGTCAGCCAAGTCTCTACCGCGGGCGTTCGTCGAAGCAGAGGCCCACATGGGATGGTGGGCATTGAAGTCACCGATGACTATGTGCGGACCCGGACAAGCTTTCAGTATGGACAGCAAATATGAACAGTCTATGCTCGATGTTGGGGGTATATACCCGCCAATTACTGAGAGTGTGCGCCGCTTGTACTTCAGCGTTATGCAAACGTACTCGTTGGAAGCGTGTGCAGGAATGTCTTTACGAAGGCACGTTAAATTCCGACGGACAAAAGTGAGCACTTTGCTTAAATTGTGATCATTTCTTGACCACAGAGGCACATATCCAGATACGCGTAGTAAAGATGTCATGTTTGGTTCACATATTACAGCCACGGGAAACTGGTATTTGAACATCCACGGCCGAAAGTCTGCGAGGCGGCCTCGTAGGCCTCTGGCATTCCACTGCATTATTGCAGATCTTCGTAATTGGTTTTCAAAAGAGAGCGCCAGGATGCCTTATTGTAGAGCCGCAAGGAGCGGTTCCAAAGCATCTAGAACATGTAGCGCGGTCTTAGCAACCGGCGTCTGAAGTCCGCAGAGAAGTGAACGCATCGTAGTTATCAGCTGTTTCAGCATACTTTGTACATTTTCATTTTCTGACTTACCGTTCTCAACCACCCTTGCAGACACATCACCCGGCGCATTTAAGCTTATTTGTTTGGGTGGGAGCGACGGCCAGTCAATGTCAGAGTCGGTCGGCGGAAGCGTCGTTTTATGCAGCGCATGTGTTCCACGTGCTGCTGCCGAAGAAGGCACGTCGGGCCCGCATCTTGATCGCAGAAGCAAACTTGGCAAGCGAGGAGTTTGCCATGCGGTCGATGATCCATCGGTATGAGAAGTACTCTTGTCTTGCTGTCGTCTGTGTCGCGATCGACGTCTGCGGCGGCGTATCGATGTAGCAGCCTGTCTGTGAGTGGAGTTGTCCCGCACCATCTTTCGAAGCACTGACATTTCGTCCTTGATTTTCTGGCAGTCCTTCGATGTCGCTTCATGTGGACCGGCGCAGTTAGGACATTTTAGGGCAGTAGCATCGCAGCTATCATTTTAACGCGATAGCGTTAAGGAGCTCGTGTCGCAGAAAAGCCGGTGTCGTCGGCGTCGGTGTCGGCGTCGGCGTTTGCGGCGTTGACCGTGAGCGATAAATCACGGCAGGCGCTTCATAAATAAAAAGCAACTTCCAAGATTGGCCGGGCGGGAATCGAACCAGGGTCTCCGGAGTGTGAGGCGGAGTCGCTACCACTCAGCCACGAGTTCGATGCTTCCAAGCGGTGCAAACGCGCCTCTAGTGAATGCGGTGTTGCCTTCGAAACGAGCCGTGGAAAGTTATACTGCGGTGTATATCGGTAATTATGAACATGTAACGTACAGAAGTCACAATTACACGAGTTGCGAAGTGCGTTTCCGCTGCATTTCTTCTGCGCTTTCCGCACACGCAGAGCCATCTTGCGGCAAACACAGAAGACCCCCTCCTCTCAATGTACGGCGCTGCCCCGACAGGAGGCGCGCCGCGCGCGCATTGGGACCGCTGCCAGGCGCGTCGCGGGACTCCCTCTCCCCTGACGACGCTTCGCCGTGCTCCCGGTTTAGATTACTATCTATCTCTCTGCCCGTGCCGATCACGACGTTTGGCTGGCGTAGATAATTTCCCCTCCGAGACACCGAGTTCTTTGGTTCGTTCCGTTCGCTCAGGCGCACGTTTCGTTGCCGCGCCGAACGCTGCGTTGCTCGACGCTCACCGCGTGATAGGTGGGCGCTAAGTCCGATGCGGGGCGCATCGTAAGTGATCGCTGTGCCGTAGCGCATTGTCTTATACCTCTTGGCGGGTCGACGGGAACGCTGTCGCGTCCCACTCTTGAAGGCGAAGCTTAAGCGTCCTCCAAATTTTTGATGGGCCCCTCCACACCGTTGGCATGTTACTCCGCCCTTGCAAGGTGCGCTTACGTGTCGTATTTTGAAACACTTCCGACACTGCACCAGTTTTGGCACGTAAGGGCGCACACGGTGTCTTACGTATCCTACTTTTACGTAGTCAGGTAATGCTTCAGAGTCAAAAACTATTTTAATACACCGGGATTGACCAAAGCGGTGAATCTGCACTATTGGTGCGGTGGAATTCAGAAGCCGCTGGAGGTCAGTGTCTGCGATTTCTTTGTCCACGTCAGAAATAACGCCAGTCGAGGTTCCTTCTCCATACGCAAAGAAGGAGCGCACTGGGATGTTTCCTAGTAGTGTGGCAGCCTTTAGCGTATCCAAAATTGTCTTGTTGTTCACGTCCACCGAAAGGATGTTCCTCCGTGCGTTAATTCTGATCTCGCTGACTTGGCCTGGCGCAATTCGTTCAAAGTACTCTGTTAAACTCTGCCTGTTCAAGGTATTCAGATCGTCGGTAGCTGTGGTAGGGACGTAATCAATAGTGAATGATTGCTTACCGCTGTCCTGCCTGGGCAACGATTCACTGTCTGTTGATGTCCTCATGAGTTTTCTCTTCGAACGGCGACCCATGGCAAGTGTGAAATCGTTGTCCGAGTCCATTTCTTCAACCGTTGAGCTGTCGGAAGATTCAAGGGCGACAGTGGATGGGCCAGTACGGTCCCTTGTCTTCGATGCAGCCAGTGGTGGACGACCAGGGTCAAACGCTTGGTTGGGATTCCTATCCCCCATCCTGGAGGATGACGTTGTGCCCTTTGCACAGTCTCTGATGTTGAAAAACGCCCGAGACACAGGAAAATGAAGAGACCACAGCTATAGGCGTTCTTCTTCCGAGGCACTTCTTCTTCCTCCACCGTCCCGTACAAAAATCATTGAGAAGGTTGAAATATCGTTGGTCAATATTGAGTTTTTTTGAAGGAATTATTGAGAGTTTATTGGAGAATTCTTGGGTTGAGTCTCTAGCGCTCTTGAATACTGACCACTGAAATGTAATTGAAACACTATTGGGTATCTCAATGTTGAATAATTGTGAAGTTACCACTGAAAGTCCATTGTACTTAGGCGGCCCGTTGTGTTTGTTTTGTTGAATGGTGGTTGGGTTACCATTGATTCTGCATTAACTGACGTGGTAGTTCTGTTGACCAGTTATTGAGTTATTACTGCAGTGAAAAGTACATTGTGGCCCTGTTGAGATGGCATTATGATTTCAGAAGTCGTCCTTGAAGTATGATTGACGGGTCGTTGGCCTAGTGGATTTTTATTCATATATTGAAATTGCTTTGTTGTTCACACTTGCATGCCCCGGTGCCTGCTGATACCTTCCCAAACACAAAAACAAAGGAGACTGATCATATTAAAGTACCTTTATTTACACTAAAGATGCGTGCACATGAAACATTATTATAGTACATAAGGCCCCACTACATCGAACCTGGAGACATAGGCTAGTGCCTACAGCACTCTAGCAGTGTTAATACATCTGAAAAAAAAACCTATACACATGAATTATATCAAAAGAATCATTGTGGTCTTCACTTTCGACTTAAGTTTATGACTAGAAGGCAAAGCGACTCAAAAGGCAGGGCTTAAGCATACCCTTGTAACAACCAACATTGAACACATCAACACTTGAAGCTGCTTGCGTGTGAATACACAAGACATCTGAATATGTTACAATAAAATGTTTTGCACACTAACACATCACACGAGGAGCTACGGATGACTGTGAGAAGGCAAAATAAGACTTGAAACAAATGACTTCACGTAAATATCTACAAGCTTTAGCACACGTCTTTCACCGCAAATAAAATTTAAGAAGTGCCAAAGTAGACTTGCCTGAGCTTTTTGTCTTCGACATGTATATATTTTCATGTTGCCCAATTATTTCATAAAATAACATCACTCAACTTAGCTAATATTTGACGAGACATCATTTAGAAAGTTGTCGGGCATGATGAACACATGAATCGTGTTTCTGACGAGCCAGGTTTGCTTTCTTCAGAAATAAACTTGTAAAGCATCTGTGTACTGAATGCAGCTTAACTCCCTGGCATAAGTGAACAAACAGTACACCATTATGAGAATATGGGGTACAGAAGAATTCGCTGGTGGTATTTCCTGAATTCAGTGAGCTTATTTTCAGCAAATGTTTCTGGACTTGCAGAAAGCTAATGAGAGCACTCTTGGTGGCCTTTTTCACGATACCCAGCAACAAAGTGATACCTCAGTCAGTAAAGAGACAAGGCAAGGCTAATACATTGAGCGATAAGAGAAAAAAATATGATTTAGCAAATAAAATTGGTAGTAACAAACGGCTATCACAATTCCAAACAGCCAAATAAATGGTCCCCTGCACTTGCAGTATCAACTACCCCAGAAATAGTCATACAGGATTACAAAACGTTCCAATGACTGGACAGCCAGATTGGTGCGACAATGAAAAACGCAAATAAATGCGTATACGAAACAACAATGACCTCCCCGTACAAAAACAATTATTGAGAAGGCATTGAAATATTGGTAATCAATGTTGAGTTTTTATTGAGGAATTATTGAGAGTATGTTGGAGAATTGTTGGGTTGAGTGTTGTTCACTTGAATATTGGCCACTGAAGTCAAATTGAAACACCATTGGGTACCTCAATGTTGAATAATTGTTAAGTTACCATTGAAAGTCCATTGTGCCTAAACGGCCCATTGTGTTTGTTTTGTTGAAAGGTTGTTGGGTCAACATTGACTCTGCGTTGAACTAACGTTGTGTTAGTTCTGTTGACTTGTTGTTGAGCTATTATTGCCACTGCATTGAAAACCATATCGTGGCACAGTTGAGATGCCATTGAGATTTCAGAAGTCGCCATTGAAATATGATTGACGTTTCGTTGGGCTAGTGTATTTTTATTCATATATTGAAATTGCTTCACTGTTCACACTTGCATGCCCCTGTGCCTGCACATAACTTTCCCAAACACAAACAAAATCAAAGGAGAGACTGATCAACTTCAAGTACCTTTATTTACACTAAAGATGCGTGCACGCGTAACATTATTACAGTACATAAGGCACCACTACATCGAACCTGGACACACAGGCTCGTACCTACAGCACTCTAGCAGTGTAAATACATCTGAAAAAACCTATACATATTGTTACGGGAAGGAAGAAGCGTCCGTCTACTTACAAATGGCTTTTAATGGCTGAGCCAACAAGCGTAGAGCAGCGATGATGCTAAACTCTTCTTCGTCGTCTCTAAGCCCACCATCAGCGTCGTCTTCTTTCCATATTACCGAATGTGACATCACCCCCGTCGGAAAAAGCACCTGATTGGTGCGGCTCATCTGTCCGAGAAAGGTAAGGTTTGAGACGGCTGACGTGGATGATGTCAGAGAGAGGTGAAGGCACCGTGGCATCCAGCGGAGACACTTCATACGTGACAGGGATCACCTGGCGAAGGATGCGGTAAGGGCCATAGTATCGCGAGAGGGATTTCTCCAAAAGACCAACATGCCGAGTTGGATACCAGACTAGTACAAGGGCACCTGGTTCATAATGCACGTCGTGATGGCGCTGGTCGTAACGGCACTTCTGGCGTGTCTGTGAAGCAGAAAGACGAATGCGGGCAATCTGGCGTGCTTGGGTCGCTGTGGTTTTGACATCTCGAGTGTACTCTGTCGGCTAATCGAGCGTGGTCGAGAGGAGTGTCTCGAAACGCAAAGTTGGCTCACGGCCGAAGAGGAGATAGAAGAGGGAATAGCCAGCTGTGTCGTGGCGCGAGGAGTTGTAGGCGAACATGACAAATGGTAGAGCAATGTCCCAGTCGCGATGATCGGAGGAAACATACATTGCGAGCATGTCAGTTAAGGTGCGGTTCAGGCGTTCAGTAAGACCGTTAGTTTGAGGATGGTAAGCGGTAGTAAGTTTGTGTTTAGAAGCACATTGATCGAAGTAGCTCGTCCATGACTTTGGAAAGAAAGTATCTGCCGCGATCGGTGAGAAGTTGACGAGGTGCACCATGGTGCAAGATAACGTCGTGAAGCAAGAAATCAGCGACGTCTGTAGCGCAGCTGGTCGGTAGGGCTCTAGTATTGGCATAGCGAGTTGTATAGTCCGTAGCGACGGCCATCCACCTATTTCCGTCATTCGACATAGGGAATGGTCCGAGAAGATCAACGCCGACGCGAAAAAAAGGGTCGGCCGGTATATCCAAAGGCTGCAGCAGTCCGGCAGGAGGCACAGCTGGTCTTTTCCGGCGTTGACACGACTCACACGTAGCAACATAGCGGCGAACGGAGCGGTTGAGACGGGGCCAGAAGAACCGTCACCGAATTCGGTCATAGGTCCGCGTAATGCCAGGGTGTCCAGCGGTCGGAACGTCGTGCAGCTGCTGCAGTACAGTCTGTCGCAGAAGAGACGGAATGACGGTCAGGAGCTCGGGCCCGTCGGGGTGCATGTTGCGGCGATACAGGATGCCGTTTTGTAGCACGAACATGTGAAGGGATGGGTCAGACGGATCAGAGAGCAGGCGTTCGATAATTGGGTGTAACGACTCATCGAGTTGTTGTTCAGCGCCAATGTCTTGCAAGGCAGAGAGCGAAAGAACGCAGATCGGTGCGACATCCACTAAGCCGTCCGGTACATCGACGGGATTTCGAGACAGGCAGTCGGCGTCCTGATGTAGACGACCCGACTTCTAGGCCACAGTGTATGTGTATTCCTGCAGCCGTAGGGCCCAGCGACCGAGGCGTCCTGTGGGATCCTTAAGGGATGAAAGCCAACAAAGGGCGTGGTGGTCGGTTGTAACTGTAAATGGCCGACCATATATATAGGGTCTGAACTTGCCACCGCCCAAATGAGGGCGAGACACTCGCGCTCAGTAATCGTGTAATTGCGCTCTGCGGGAGAGAGGAGGCGCCTGGCGTAGGCGATGACGCGGTCGTGCCTACATTGGCGTTGAGATAAAACTGCGCCGATGCCGTAGCCACTAGCGTCAGTGCGGATTTCTGTCGGAGCGGAGGCGTCAAAATGGGCGAGACAGGAGGTGTGGTGAGCAGCGTGATGAGCTGCGAGAAAGCAGACGCTTGTTCAGAGCCCCACGAGAAAGGAACGTCTTTCTTCAGGAGGTCAGTCAGGGGACGGGCAACATGGGCGAAATTTTCCACAAACCTGCGGAAGTACAAGCATGGGCCAATAAAGCTGCGAACATCCTTGGCACAAGTTGGTACGGGGAAATTCTGCACAGCGTGAACTTTAGCGTGGTCGGGGCGAATGCCTGATGAATCGACGAGGTGTCTTTGAATCGCGCTACCATACTCCCCTTGAAGATGCATTACCAAGAAGCCCACATTGCTACCCTCGAGGTGTCCGAGCTTAGTTATTTGGCGGTGACCGAAGTGGCACTTGGACGAGTTGAGCTGCAAGCTAGCGGTGCGAAAAACAGAAAGAACAGATGAAAGTCATTCAATATGAGCCGCAAAAGTTGGAGAATACGATGACGTCATCCAAGTAGCACAAACAGATGGACCATTTCAAACCACGCAACAGCATGTCCATCATCCGTTCAAAGGTCGCCTGGGCATTGCACAACCCAAAAGGCATTACCCGGAACTGATATAGGCCGTCTGGTGTGAAGAATGCGGTCTTTTCACGGTCCATTTCGTCCACGGCAATTTGCCAATATCCAGAGCGAAGGTCTATAGATGAAAAATAAGTGGCACCATGGATACAATCCAGAGCATCGTCAATGCGGGGAAGTGGATATACATCTTTCTTGGTGATTGTGTTTAGATGACGATAGTCAACTCAGAATCGCCAGCTGTTATCCTTCTTTTTGACGAGAACAACAGGGGATGCCCACGGGCTGGAAGAGTTTTCAATAATCCCTTTGGCAAGCATCTTGTCAACCTCGCTCTGGATAACTTGTCGCTCAGAGGGCGACACCCGGTATGGGCGTCTGCGAACAGGTGCTGCATCGCCGGTATTTATCCGATGTGTCACGACCGTAGTTTGACGCAAAGGGTGATGGTTCAGATCGAAAATGCCGGAGTAGGACTCGAGGAGGCCACGGAGCTGTGCGGCTTCTTGGGTTGAGAGGTCCGGTGCAATCATCTTTTTTAAAGTCGTCGGTCGGTACTGATGCAGAAGGCGCAGAATGAGCAGTGGTCGAAGACGGCGCAACAGATAGAGCAGAAATGTGGCACTCGTGCGTTGGTGACAACGTGGCAAGAGACATGCCTCGAGGAACTACTTGTGGGCACTGTCCGAAATTTAGGATGGGAAGACATGTCTGATTGTCCGCAACAGAAACGATGGTGTGTGGGAAGGAGACATTGTAAGAAAGCACGACTGACGTCGAGGGAGTAAGGATATAGTCTCCGTCAGGTACAAGTGGGCTGGCTAAAACAGCGATGAAGGTTGCTGCAAGAGATGGCAGGCATATAAAATCCACAGAACAAAGTTGAGCTGGAGCTTGAGCCGCAAGGTCAATGGGAACAGGTAGGGGTAGGTCAAGTTGTACAACACCGGCGGAAAAGTCAATCAGAGCAGAATGGGCAGACAAAAAGTCGAGTCCGAAGATCACATTATGAGGGCAATGTTCAAGCACACTAAACAAAACGGACGTGTGGCGACCGGCGACACTTACACGAGCAGTACACATTCCAAGCACAGCCGGAGTTCCACCATCGGCGACCTGGAGCAGTCGAGTCGGAGCAGGGGTAAGTACTTTTTTCAAGCGCATTCGAAGCTCCGCACTCATGATGGAAATTTGGGCTCCAGTGTCCATGAGTGCTCTAACGGGCAAACCATCCACGTCCACATCCAGAAGGTTCCGATTAGTAGGCAGGGTCAGCAGAGGAATTTCAGGCCGGTGTTTTAGAGCAGCGTCACCTCCAGGAGCTGCCCCAATTAGTTTCCCGTCGGAGAGCGGCGACGGTAAGCTGGGGATGGAGAGCGACGCAGCTGGGGCGAACGGGAGCGGCGACTATGTGGTGATGGCGATCGGCTGGTCGCGGTGGCTCGAGTGTTGTCAGGTGCGTCTTCAACCTCGGTGGAGAGTGATGGTGGGCGAGGATTCAGTGGGGAGCGGCGGTAGGCGGGAAAGCTTGGTCGTGAGTGGGCTGACCAGGAACTTCGACAGTGGCGAGAGATGTGGCCCACACGTCCGCAGTAAAAGCAGATGGGTCGATCGACATGGGTTCGCCATTCGGCCGGGTTGCGATAGCTCGGATATGGACCATATTGGCTCCGGTGAACAGGGGCAGAGGCAGCAGACGAAGCAACGTCAGGACGGCTGGCGGAGCAGATGGATGGAAGACCTACATTGGAAAGTTCCTGGTGTATGACCAACTGAATGAGGGACACAAGCGGCCGGGAATCGTCAAAGCAATGCGTGACTGGCGTGGAAGGAGACGCTGCTACGATTTCTCGCCGAACGATACGTACGACGTTCTCGGAAGAGGTGGGCTCACGCGGTGGACAAATGTCTTCGCACGTCGACGAAGCTGCGGTATTAGGTAGACGAGTAAACTGTCGAACTATGCGGCGACTCTTCACGTCTGCAAAGCGGCGACATTCATGAATTATCTCATTGACCGTTGTGATGTTATTATAAACAAGCAGGTTAAATGCGTCGTCCGCAATGCCCTTTGAGACGTGGCTGACCTTGTCTGGCTCTGCCATATTGCTATCTACTTTGTGGCAAAGAGCGAGGACGTCCTGGATATACGCCACGTAAGATTCAGTGGACGTCTGTACACGGGTCCCAAGGTCCTTCTTCGCAGCACGTTGGCGGCCGACAGGTTTGCCGAACAAATCTCTAAGCCTCTGTTTACACTGCTCCCAACTCGCTATCTCATCTTAATGTGTTTCGAACCAGACCCGTGCTGTTTTCTTGAGGTAGAATATTATATTAGCCAGCATAAGCGTGTGATCGCACCTGTTGTGTGCGCTGACCCGTTCATAATTCTGTAACCAGTCTTCAACGTCAACGTTGTCAATCCCGGAAAACATGCCTGGGTTGCGAGGCTGGGTCAGGAGGACCGTCGGTGGCGACGCCGGGGCCGCGGTTGAACTCTCTCCTTCGGATGACATGGCGGCCAGGTTACGCCCGCAGCGGAGCTCCGTCTTGCCTAAGGGATTACCCCGCACCTCCACCAATGATGTTACGGGAAGGAAGAAGCGACCGTCTATTTACAAATGGCTTTTAATGGCTGAGCCAACAAGCGTAGAGCAGCGATGATGCTAAACTCTTCTTCGTCGCCTCTAAGACCACCATCAGCGTCGTCTTCTTTCCATATTACCGACTGTGACATCATGAATCCAATCAAAACGATCATTGTGCTCTTCACTTTCGACTTAAGCTTATGACTAGAAGGCAAAGCGACTCAAAAGGCAGGGCTTAAGCATACCCTTGTAACAACCAACTTTGAACACATGAACACTTGGAGCTGCTTGCATGTGAATACAGAAAAGACATCTGTATATGTTACATTAAAATATTGCGCACACTAACACATCACAAGAAGAGATACGGCTGACTGTGAGAAGGCAAAATAACCAACTTGAAATAAATGACTTCATGTAAATATATACAACCTTTACACACGTCTTGCACCGCGATTAAAGTTTAATGAAGTACCAAAGTAGACTTGCCTGAGCTTTGTCTTCGAGAGATATATATATTTTCATGTAACCCAAATATTTCAAAAAAACATCACTCAACTTAGCCATTATTTGACGAGACATAATTTAGAAAGTTGTCGGGCATGATGAACACCTGAATCGTGTTTCTGACGAGCCAGGATTGCTTTCTTCAGAAATAAGCTTGTAAAGCTTAGGTTTTGTGTAATGAAAGCAGCTTATCTCCCTGGCACAAGTCAAGAACAAACAGTACACCATTTGATTATGTTAGTTTGGGGTACAGAGGAGTTCATTAGTGGCATTTCCTCAATTTAGTGAGCTCATTTTCAGGTAATCTTTCTGGACTTGCACACAGCTAATTAAAGCACTTTTTGGGGCCTTTTTTCCTATACCCAGCAACTAAGTGCTACCTCAGTCAATAAAGAAATAAGGAAAGGCTAATACCTTGAACAATAAGAGAAAAAATAATTATTTATCACAGAAAATTGGTAGTAACACATGGCTAACACAATTCCAAACAGCCAAATAAATAGTCACCTGCACTTTCAGTATGAAGCACCCCAGAAATAGTCTTACAGTATGAGAAAAGGTTCCAATGAGTCGACAGCCCGATTGCTGAGACAGTGAAAAACGCAAATAAATCATATAGGAAACACCAATTACCTCAGTTTCGCAGATAAAATGTTATTAAAACAGCACCAGAATTTTGCTGCATAAAATACATAAAGATTGCATAAAAATTGGGACAAAGCAGTAACTGAAAGACAGAGGGAGCTACAGCGCACCCATGTTGAAGAAGAATACAAGGAAAATGATATATATGCATATTTAAGCTTACAATTTTCGCTCCAACATATAGAAAAAGAACGCATGCTCTTAGAGCATAGAAAGGTTCATGTGCCTGGAGAATGCAGCGCAGTACAAAGAAGCGTCATGAGAACCGAAAAGTAGATCTTACTGCGAATGCTTGCAACCTACAATCAGGCATGTGCCATGTCATGCCTTGAATGGATGAAATTCATAAATCTTACACACAAAGGAAGTTACCATCACTCTTGTTGGCTTCCTCAGGGGCCTCCTTGAAATTGAACTAGAAAAATGTACTCAGTGTCAAAAACAAAGAGAAGATAAGACCCTATAGCGTTCTTCCTGAAAGGAACAGCGCAATAATTTCATGTATCAATTCTATGGACACTTCGCCAATTCGGTGTACATTTATATTTCACAACCACCCAAACAGAGACGAGAAGGATGAAGTAAGGTAGGAACACACATGAACGCTGACTCAAGTAGAAGTTTATTCGTGAAGACGAAGATTTTAAACACACTGGCCAACTTCACAAAGAAAAATTCATGGATGCGCAGCATACACAGCCCGGCACAACAAAAAAGGACCAAAATACATCCTGTAGAATAAATATGTGCGTCAAAAACTAACAAAAACATGAAAACTGAAAGGTTTCTCCTGTAAGCGATAGTAACGAGAAGTACTGTAGCAACTCTTTCCCACTAAGGGTCACAGAAATCTTGCTTATGAATATTTCTTCGTGATCAATAAATAATGCTTCCATAAGTCCTTTTGTGTTCTGGTCTTTGTGATGAAACAATTGTTCTTTCTGCTCTATACCGCAACACCAGGGGAGTTCCAGAAGCAATATTTATTGATCACAAACGAAACAATTGCATAACCAAGTTATCTGTTGCCGTTAGTGGGAAAAAGTTGTTCTTAAAAGAGTATTTCCCGTTGGGTAGTATCACTTATCGGACAAATCTTTCGATTTTTCAATATATTTGACCGGTAGTTCTCGTTTTTCACGCACGTTTATTCTACATGACACGGCTTTTTCATAATTTTCTTGTCGCACGTGGCTGTTTCTGCCACGCACGCACGGATTTTTACCTTTGCCAAGCTGACCAGTGCGTTTAATACCTTAGTCATAAAAAGCAAACATTTAGTAGAGCTTGCGCTCGTGTGTGCCCCTACCTATTTCGTCGTCCGCCTCTGTTCGTGCTGCTGTTTACAGTACCCACGTAGCACTTCGTTAGGCTGGTAAACATTCTCAGAAACAAAAGTAAATGCCACTACCTCCGCCCACAGAAGGTAGCCCATCCTTTACTACTAAACGCCAGAGCAAATGGAAAGTAAGGCGGCACAGCGTCCATGCGGCAGCTAGTACACCACAGAGCAGCACAAAAAATACTTCAAAATCCCACTTGATGGAGAGTGGCAACAGAGATGCGAGCTTGCTAGTGAATCAGCCACATATCAATGGGGGTCCCTTGCACGACGCCAAGGTGCTTTTGGCGTAGAACACTTTAGCACCTGGGAATTCACTGCATACGTAACCTGTGAGAAGAGAATGTGGACAGAAAATGAGATTGCGCGGATTAAGAATCTACCACACACTGCACATAACTACGCATGAAATAGAAGTACACACTACACTGGCAATTAAAAATTTGCGACTCTTTATGAGTGCCGTCGAGAAAAGGAAGAAATGGGTTCCTAGGGTAAATGTTAGCTAAAACACGCACAGCGATGCTTCACAGCGGGGAATAATATTCCCGGCTCTCTCGCAGAACCAAAGACCACGCGACAGTGCCTAGCCGATACCAAGCAGATATCGAATCTTTGGGTAGAAGTCCAGCAGAAGGAATGACCTAAAGATACGCCGAGAACTGTGCCAGCGTGAACGTGCCTGTACAAGTGAGAACATGTACGTACCGCTTCTTTGAAGCTAGCCGCTCCGGCGTGGCTCCAATCATCCCACGCGATTTGTGTGCAGAACGTCGCGTACACGCCCTTGCGCGTTTTGCGCGGTGGCGTAGCAGTGAGCTAGCTTCATGCACGCGTCATTCTTCGCCTCGCAAATGGTGCTCGAGTGCGACGCATAGCTCGAGGCGACAACGCGCCGATTGGCGCTCCTTTCGCTTATGCAAGCAACGCACATACGGATGGGTCCTACTCAAAGAGAGAGCAGAGAACGTTGGCATGTTTCGGTTATCACCTATCAAAATTTTACGGTACGCCTTCAACTGCAACCCGCCGTGCTAGATAAAGATGCTTACTGCGGTAGTTTTGGCGGTGATAGGCGATAAGGCGAGCCCGTCGGCGGCTGTGTTCTTTGGCGACATCGTCACCACACCTCTGTTCATTTGCGCTGTGTATCCGTGTACAGTCACCGCGCGGAAGCTGTGACTAATCGGTTGGCCGTTCTCCACAAATCCCAAATAGGCGAAATATATTTTGCGGTGCGCCACATCATTAACGTTAACCTAAATCGAGGCGCGCTTAACCGCCATGGCATAAAAGGTGATCACACTAACCGTATGGTATACGATGCGCTACGCCGGATTAAAAAAAATAATAATTCTGATGTCCTACGTGCCAAACCAACGATCTGATTATGAGACAGGTCGTAGTTGGGGATTCCGTATTAATTTTGACTTCCTGGAAGTTTTTACATGCATACAATGCAAAGTGCACGAGCGTTTTTGCATTGCGCTCCTTTGGAATGCGGCCGCTGCAGGGATCGTATCCACGACCTCAAGTCCCAAATTGCCATGGCGGCCGCCATAGTTACGAAATGCGTAAGCGTGAAGTGCAACACTGCCTTCCGGTACGAGCGTTAAAAAGCGTAGCAGAGCTGCACACCTGCTGAACAATTATTTGTCGCGGTTCTCCTAAGCTCGTAGTGCCTGCCTAAATACCTTGAAAGGCAGCGCGCCTCTCACGTATCGAAACGCGATAATAAGCGCTTAGACGGTGCACGTGAGCCCCTAGGAATGATGACGGGCCACCCCGTACAAAAATGAGTGTTGATTAACCATTGATATATTGTTGGGGAATTGTTGAAACAACTGACTTCAGCAAATTTTCAAGAGCAATTGAGTTCACTCAATTCTTGCGCAACAATATTACCGTTGAGTGTTCTCCATAAACAATTTATTGGGTAATTTGTGTTGATTTTTCTAGTTGTTCTTTTGTTGTGTAGCAGTTCAGTCCAGTATACAATAATTAGGACTCGCATATGAAGACATTCCAAACATGTTTTGCGATGCGTTCCAACCTCATTCATGTCACTTTTCGGCAGGTAGGTTCTTCTTTCGCCTCGCTGTCATTAATAGAAAATTATGTGTGACCGATGGGGTGGAATCGAACGTCGGCCGTCGAGCCCGGTACTCTAACCAATAGGCCACGAGCGCGCGCATACTCCTCTCATTCGAAAGCCAGTAAGCTCTGAAATGCTTGGCGTGGGCGCCGCGTGCCACTTCCTGGTGCTGTCGCTACAGCTGGCGCTTTGAAGCGCCTATCTCCGAGACCGCCCTACTTTCGTAGCCATTTTCGCTACGTAAAAATTGCAACGTTAGACTAGATTCATGACCGCCCAAGTTCATAACGATTTATTTCTTCGCCGGTGTACAAATGCCATCGTCGTTTTAACATACACTAGATGACATAACCATTGGTACGATCCGAAATGAGCACGTTTCGGGGAGCAGAAGAATGCGAAATTCACTTGCCAACACGGTGACTACGCGCATGTGGAGTTCCCCAGAAGTAGACACGGCGGCAGCGCGGCCGGCGATAAGACAGGTGCCGACAGGCGACGACGCTACCTTCGAGCATCGGACGCACTGTGGGAACCGTAGGATACAAGCGCGCACACGCTACAAACATACACGGGTGAGGTCTTCGAATTTCCTGCGACGTACCCTCTGTCCGTAAAGCAAATATAGTTTTTGTCCAATGTCCATGGTACTAGAGATCAAAGAATGAACGCGCTTTGAGATCGCAGCGCGCAGCCGCTATAACCATTGACTTCAAAGAGCTTCAGATTCAGCAACAGCTGCAATAGTATCACAGCTAATCGCTGTATCTGCGGCTGCTCCCGTTTCTCGCCTTGCAAGCAGCACGCGATTTATTTGAGCCTCGCCGAACGGTCGTCCTCTCCCAAGCCTGCAGGTCTCGTATGTTCAGTTAAGAACACCAAAGGGAAATGAAAGAAATACAGGTAACGGACTCTTGTTGTACCTTACTTGTCACCTCGTCATCTGCAAAAACGCTACAAACTATTTTAGAAGCTTTATTTTTGTAGAAATAGCAAAACTAGTACTAATTTTTATTTCTAGGTGGCGCGACAAACGTTAAGATAGCGATCGGGTGTGTATGTGTGCGCGCAAACGGCCGCAACCGAGCTTCGTTTTGCGCACACTCTTGCAACAGTACACATGGTTACCGCTAGTTACGTAGTCGCATTTTTTGGTCGTAGTATTTATTGTTTACGCTATAAATTAGGTAGTTCTTAATAATTTATGAAGCTTAGTTGATGAAAAATTATTGCTAAATAATTAGTGGTTCTTAAGTGCCGTTATTTTGTGTTTGAAAGGTTTTTATAACTGAATACGAAGTGAAGCCATGTGAAGCTGTGAACGGCTTTCGGACTCAGTTATTCGGTTGCAGTTGTGCGGTGGTTCACGCCTCGCGCTTCTTGATGAAAGTATTTTCTTTTCGGACATCATGACGCACATTTTAGTGAAATGCTTTAACGACAATAAGTGGGACGTTCATCCGGTGAAGTGGTTGGCTCACCCAACAACTAGTCTTCTACTGATGTGCGAGCCTGACGGTTTTGATGAGTTGCGCGGCAGAGGCCATGATGCCTGTTGCAGAGAAGGCACCCCGAAACAGTCGCTGCCGCACTTCTGCAGATAGGTAAGTAATCTCGTTTTCTTGGGCACGTAGCCTTCTTTTCTATTTTGACATTGACCAGCGTGACATGTTAAGCACATCGTTCACTTTCTTGAAGCAAACCGCATGCCCCGGAGCAAATGCGCGCGATACTAACTCTCGCTGCCGCCGTCACTTCGTTTGAAACAATGGTAGGCGAAGAGGCAGCGGCGCCCCATGTGCGTAAAATTGCATTGCTTCATTTGTTCATGTCTAATAACGTTTCCTTCATTCTTATGAGAGAACACAATTGGAACATAAGGATCGGCTTCTCTGCGCAGTGATAATTTTGTACAGTGGCCACGTCAATTTTCATGGGGGCTCACGTATGCCGTCTAAGCGCTTGTTATCGCGTTCCGATACGTGAGACGCGCGCTGCCTTTCAAGGTATTTAGGCAGGCGCTACGAGATTAGGAGAACCGCGACAAATAATCGTGCAGCAGGTGTGCAGCTGTGCTACGCTTGTACCACACTCGTACCGGAAGGCAGTGTTGCACTTCACGCTTACGCATTTCGTAACTATGGCGGCCTCCGTGGCAATTTGGGGATCGAAGTCGTGGATACGATCCCTGCAGCGGCCGCATTCCAAAGGAGCGGAATGCAAAAACGCTCGTGCATTGTGCATTGTATGCACGTAAAAATTTCCAGGAAGTCAAAACTAATACGGAGTCCCCAACTACGACGTGCCTCATAATCAGATCGTTGGTTTGGCACGTGGAACATCAGAATTTTTTTTCCCGTAGTGGCTCAGTAGTGGCTCATCGTATACCATACGGTTAGTGTGATCACCTTTTGTGCCATAGCGGTTAAGCGCGCCTCGATTTAGGTTGCGGGTAATGATGCGGCGCACCGCGAAATATATTTCGCCTCTCTGGGATTTTCGGAGAACGGCCAACCGATTAGTCACAGCTTCCGCGCGGTGACTGTACACGGATACACAGCGCAAATGAACAGAGGTGTGGTGACGTGGTCAAGGAACACAGCCGCCGACGGGCTCACCTTATCGTCTATCACCGCAAAAACTACCGCAGTAAGCATCTTTATCTAGCGCGGTGGTTCGCCGTTGAAGGCGTACTGTACAATTTTAATAAGTGATAACCGAAACATGCCACCGTTCTCTGCTGCCTCTTTGAGTTGGACCGATCCGAATATGCGCTGTTTCCAGAAGCGAAAGGAGCGCCAATCGGCGCGTTGTCGCCTCGAGCTAAGTGTCGCACTCGAGCACCGTTTGCGCGGTGAAGAATGAGGCGTGCATGAAGCTGGCTCACTGCGCGGACGCTACCGCGCAACGCAAGGGCATGTATGTACGCGACGTTCTGCACACAAATCGCGTGGAATGATCGGAGCCACGCCGGAGTGCGGCTAGCTTCAAAGAAGCGGTACATGTTCTCACTCGTACAGGCACGCCCACGCTCGCATCGCTCTCGGCGTATGTTTAGGTCATCCCTTCTACTGGACTTCTACCCAAAGATTCGATATCTGTTTGGTATGGGCTATGCACTGTCGTGTGGTCTTTGGTTCTGCGAGAGAGCCGGGAATATTTTCCCCACTGTGAAACATCGCTGTGTGTGTTTTAGCTAACATTTACCGTAGCAACCCATTCCCTCCTTTTCTCGGCGGCACACGTTAAGAGTCGCAAATTTTTACTTGCCAATATAGTGTGTACTTCTATTTCGTGCGTAGTTATGTGCAGTGTGTAGCAGATTCTTAATCCGCGCAATCTCATTTTCTGTCCACATTCTCTTCTCACAGGTTACGTATGCAGTGAATTCCCAGGTGCTAAAGTGTTCTACGCCAAAAGCACCTTGGCGTCGTGCAAGGGACACCCGTTGATATGTGGCTGATTCACTAGCAAGCTCGCGTCTCTGTTGCCAATCTCCATCAAGTGGGATTTTCCACTATTTTTTGTGTTACTCGGTGGTGTGCTAGTTGCTGCATGGACGCTGTGAAGGCTTGCTTTCGATTTGCTCTGGCGTTTAGTAGTAAAGGATGGGCTACCTTTTGAGGCGAGGCATTTAGTTTTGTTTGTGCGAATGCTTACCAGCCTAACCAAGTGATACGTGGGTACTGTAAACAGCAGCACGAACAGAGGCGGACGACGAAATAGGTAGGAGCACACACGAGCGAAAGCTCTACTAAATGTTTGCTTTTGATGACAAAGGTATTAAACACACTGGTCAACTTAGCAAAGGTAAAAATCCGTGCGTGCGTGGCAGAAACAGCCACGTGCGACAAGAAAAAAATATGAAAAAACCATGTCATGTAGAACAAACGTGCGTGAAAAACGAGAACTATCGGTCAAATCTATTGAAAAAGCGAAAAATTTGTCCGATAAGTGATACTACCCAACGGGAAATACTCTATTGAGAACAATTTTTTCCCACTAAGGGCAACAGATAACTTGGTTACACAATTGTTTCGTTTGTGATCAATAAATATTGCTTCTGGAACTCCTCTGGTGTTGCGGTATAGAGCAGAAAGAACGATTGTTTCATCACAAAGACCAGAACACAAAACGACTTATGGAAGCATTATTTATTGATCACGAAGAAATATTCATAAGCAAGATTTCTGTGACCCTTAGTGGGAAAGAGTTGCTACAGTACTTCTCGTTACTATCGCTTACAGGAGAAACCTTTCAGTTTTATGTTTTTGTTAGTTTTTGACGCACATGTTTATTCTACAGGACGTATTTCGGTCCTTTTTTGTTGTGCCGGGCTGTGTATGCTGAACATCCATGGCTCTTTCTTTGTGAAGTGGCCAGTGTGTTTAAAATCTTCGTCTTCACGAATAAACTTCTACTTGAGTCAGCGTTAATGTGTGTTCCTACCTTAATTCATCCTTCTAGTCTCTGTTTGGGTGGTTGTGAAATATAAATGTACACCGAATTGGCGAAGTGTCCATAGAATTGATACATGAAATTATTTGCGCTGTTCCTTTCAGGAAGAACGCTATAGGGTCTTATCTTCTCTTTGTTTTTGACACTGAGTACATTTTTCTAGTTCAATTTCAAGGAGGCCCCTGAGGAAGCCAATAAGAGTGATGGTAACTTCCTTTGTGTGTAATATTTATGAATTTCATCTATTCAAGGCGTGACATGGCATATGCCTGATTGTAGGTTGCAAGCATTCGCAGTAAGATCTACTTTTCGGTTCTCATGACGCTTCTTTGTACTGCGTTGCATTCTCTAGGCACATGAACCTTTTTATGCTCTAAGAGCATGCGTTCTTTTTCTATATGTTGGAGCGAAAATTGTAAACTTAAATATGCATATATATCATTTTCCTTGTATTCTTCTTCAACATGGGTGCGCTGTAGCTCCCTCTGTCTTTGAGTTACTGCTTTGTCCCAGTTTTTATGCAACCTTTATGTATATTATGCAGCAAAATTCTGGTGCTATTTTAATAACATTTTATCTGCGAAACTGAGGTAATTGGTGTTTCCTATATGATTTATTTGCGTTTTTCACTGTCTCAGCAATCGGGCTGTCGAGTCATTGGAACCTTTTCTCATACTGTAAGACTATTTCTGGGGTGCTTGATACTGAAAGTGCAGGTGACTATTTATATGGCTGTTTGGAATTGTATTAGCCATGTGTTACTACCAATTTTCTGTGATAAATAATTATTTTTTCTCTTATCGTTCAAGGTATTAGCCTTTCCTTATTTCTTCATTGACTGATGTAGCACTTAGTTGCTGGGAATAGGAAAAAAGGCCCTCAAAAGTGCTTTAATTAGCTTTGTGCAAGTCCAGAAAGATTACCTGAAAATGAGCTCACCAAATTGAGGAAATGTCACTAGTGAACTCCACTGTACCCCAAATTAACATAATCAAATGGTGTACTGTTTGTTCTTGACTTGTGCCAGGGTGATAAGCTGCTTTCATTACACAAAACCTAAGCTTTACAAGTTTATTTCTGAAGAAAGCAATCCTGGCTTGTCAGAAACACGATTCACGTGTTCATCATGCCCGACAACTTTCTAAATGATGTCTCGTCAAATAAGAGCTATGTTGAGTGATGGTTTTTTATAAAATATTTGGGCAACATGAAAATATATATATCTCGAAGACAAAGCTCAGGCAAGTCTACTTTGGTACTTCATTAAATTTTAATGGCGGTGAAAGACGTGTGCTAAAGGTTGTATATATTTACGTGAAGTCATTTGTTTCAAGTTGGTTATTTTGCCTTCTCACAGTCAGCCGTAGCTCTTCCTGTGATGTGTTAGTGTGCGCAACATTTTAATGTAACATATTCAGATGTCTTTTGTGTATTCACATGCAAGCAGCTCCAAGTGTTCATGTGTTAAAAGTTGGTTGTTACAAGGGTATGCTTAAGCCCTGCCTTTTGAGTCACTTTAGTCATAAACTTAAGTCGAAAGTGAAGAGCACAATGATCGTTTTGATTGGATTCATATGTATAAGTTTTTTCAGATGTATTTACACTGCTAGAGTGCTGTAGGTACTAGCCTGTGTCTCCAGGTTCGATGTAGTGGTGCCTTATGTACTGTAATAATGTTTCACGTACACACATCTTTAGTGTAAATAAAGGTACTTCAAGTTGATCAGTCTCTCCTTTGATTTTGTTTGTGTTTGGGAAAGTTATGAGCAGGCACCGGGGCATGCAAGTGCGAACAGCGAAGCAATTTCAATATATGAATAAAAATACACTAGCCCAACGAAACGTCAATCATATTTCAATGGCGTCTTCTGAAATATCAATGGCATCTCAACTGTGCCACAATATGCTTTTCAATGCTGTGGCAATAATAACTCAACAACAGGTCAACAGAACTACCACAACGTTAGTTCAACGCAGAATCAATGGTAACTCAACAACCATTCAACAAAACAAACACAACGAGTTGTTTAAGCACAATGGACTTTCAGTGGTAACTTAACAATTATTCAACATTGAGGTACCCAATGGTGTTTCAATTCAATTTCAGTGGCCAATATTCAAAAGTGCTCAACACTTAACCCAACAATTCTCCAACATACTCTCAATAATTCCTCAATAAAAAAACTCAACATTGACCAACAATATTTCAATGCCTTCTCAATAATTTTTTTTGTACGGGACTGCACGAAATTATCACTGCGCCGAGAAGCCGATCCTTATGTTCCAATTGTGTTCCCTCATAAAAATTAAGGAAACGTTATTAGAGAGGAACAAATGAAGCAATGCAACTTTACGTACGAGGGGCGCCGCTGCCTCTTCGCCTATACCATTGTTTCGAACGAAGTGACGGCGGCAGCGAGAGTTAGCATCGCCCGCTTTTGCTCCAGGGCATGCGGTTTGCTGGAAGAAAGTGAACGGTGTGCTTAACATATCACGCTTGTCAATGTCAATTGAATTGAATTGGATTTATTGATCGGAAAGACAGAGAGGTCGAGCTGAGCTAGTGCGATGTAGTCTGCTACTCTGCACTGGGGAAGAGGGAAGGGGAGTGAAAGTACTGGGATGCATGATGATGATAAGAGAAGTGGTGTGTGTTTATGTACATGAGACAATTGTCTTGCTAGAGCCGCTCGTCGAGCTGGGTGTCCTGCAGAAACTTCAACAATACTTTTGTTGCACGTATTGAAATTGCTGTGTCAGGCCATGGGCCGAGGATAGCTTCCTCCGACAGTGGTTGCCTGCCAACGCTGGCTAAGAAATTTTCTAACATCCTTCGCTCCAGCATATATGCTGGGCAGTCGCACAGTAGGTGTTGCAGTGTTTCAGGCGTCTGGCGGTGATCACAATCAGAGCTGTTCGATTGGCCGATGAGGTGCGCGTAGCGACAAGTGAAAGCAACGCCGAGCCGAATCCTGTGTAGCAATGATGTTTTGCTCCGTGTAAGCTTCGGGGGCAAACAGAATTTACCGTCTGGGTCAGTCATGTGTAGACGTCTGTGAGTATTGTCATAGTGGGCTCTGTAAGCTTTTGTAAGGTCCTGCATGAGTGCCCCTATCATGGAGTTGGTGTCAGATCGCGAGTAGGCAATCCGTACTTCATCAGAGGAAGAGGACGCCGATCTTGCCACACTGTCAGCGAGTTCATTGCCAAAAACACCACAATGACTAGGCACCCATTGAAAGGTGATCACGTGGCCACTTAACGCGGCACTGTGATGAAGTTCGACGATTTCCAGCACGAGCAGGTAGTATGGTCCTTTCTTTAAAAAACATTTTAGCGCCTGTAGCGCTGATTTGGCATCGCACAATATCCTACATTTATGATGTGTCTGCGTTCTCATAAAACGGACCGCCACCCGTATTCCCACAAGTTCCGCAGCCGTAGATGTCGATTTGTGGTCTAACCTAAATCGTTGAGCAATTCAAAGTTGTGGGTTAACAAATGCGGCCGTTGTGGCGGATGACGTGACCGAACCATCGGTATATACTTGTGCAGTCCCACTATATAATGTAAATATATGGGACAGGGTGAGCTGTTTCAAGCCACTGGAGGAAACGTGAGATTTCTTCATGATTCCGGGTATCTGAAGCCTCACTAGTGGTGTCTTGGCAATGTCCATGGAGGTGTTGCAGGGATGTCGGTGGCCTGGAATCTTGCAGGTATAATACTTGCGTGACATGCAATAGCTTTAGGAAAACCACAGTCAAAGTTGGGGTGTGGAAGTGTTGACAGTGGATGGTGTGGGTGTCTGGTTAGCAGGCGAAGAGAGGTTCGCACAGGCTCACAAGACCTGCATATGTCGATTGGACAAGCCCGTGCTTCCGCTATTTTGCCCTTAGTTGACGTGCAGCGTGTCAAGCCAAGACATGTCCGTAGTGCTTGTGCCTGAAGGCTCTCCAGCGTGCGTATACAAGGTGAGCCCATGTTAGATAACAAAGGTATTCTGTAGCGTATGTAGCCGACAAAAAGTGCCTGGTACACTTGGAGAAAAACTTCGCTCAGAGGGTCCCCATCTAAGTCCTGATATTACACGAGGAACGTATATGAAGTTGGTCAGTTTAGCCTTAAGCGCAGTAACATGTTTGGTCCAAGAAAGACTGCGGTCTATTATCACACCAAGAAATATGGGGTGGGTGACTAAAGGGAGCACCGTTCCGTCGACAACGATTGGATAATTTGACATTGATTTGCGCGTGAATGCCATGACTGCACACTTAGTTGCTGAGACTTGCAGGCCTCTACGGCGCAAGTACTTCGCCGTTACGGCAACCGCACGTTGAAGCCTTGCACGCATTTGTGGACGTGTGACCCCAGATGACCAAACAGTCGAGGCAACCTAAAGTTTACCCGCGCGGCACCAGCGCCGAATGCTCCCCTAGCGGACCGATGGAAGTTTCGAGGGACGTCGCTGCGCTAGCGCACGTCCGTGTTCTGTACGGCGGGAGCGCTCGCGCGCGTAGTTTTTGCGATGCCGAGTGCGACGTCATCAGCTATGAAAGGTGGCACGCAATACTGATGTGTTGTTGATTGCCACAGCAGCCTCGAAAACACGAAAGGTCGTACGCCGCCCGTGAAGTTCTACAGATTTCCTGGGAAGTGGTACGAGAAGGACAGACGACAAGCATGGATAACTGCAGTGCACCGAGTCAAGTAAGTCTCATACTTTCGCAATCGCGTGTAATATCTTGAAAGCGGAATAGTCATATGCCTGTTTTTAGTGCATGGCCGTTTGTTTAGTCGTGTCGCGTTGTTGAATTGGGGTGGCAGCCGCCGTTTGTTAGCGGTAAATGCATGCGTGTTGCGCCGCTAAGCTCTACGACGCGTGCTCAATTTCCAGCCACGGCGGCCGCATTTCGATAGGCGCAACCCAGTTGAAAAAGACAACAGGAATTCCTGTCGCAACTACAGAAATTTCTGTTGTACAACAGGATTTTTCTGTAGTAACTACAGATTCCTGATGGAGCGACAGACTTTTCTGATGTACAACAGACATTTGTTGTTGCTACTACAGAAGTACAGTCTGTCGTATGTCTGTTGTTACAACAGAAAGCTGAAGCTCTACAACAGATTTTTGTAGTACTACAGAAATTTCTGTTGTACAACAGGATTTTTCTGTAGTAACTACAGATTCCTGATGGAGCGACAGACTTTTCTGATGTACAACAGACATTTGTTGTTGCTACTACAGAAGTACAGTCTGTCGTATGTCTGTTGTTACAACAGAAAGCTGAAGCTCTACAACAGATTTTGTAGTACTACAGAAAAAATTGTCATCAATACAGGCACCCTGTTGTCCCAACAGAAATACTCCTGAAGTAACCCGAAAAACTTCTGTAGTGCTACAGAGAGCTGTTGAAATACTACAGAAACCTATTGTGGCAACAGGCCCCCAATTGTCACAACAGAAGTGTTCCTGATGTAATGCGACCAACTTCTGTTGTACTACAGAAAAATGTTGTTGTACGACAGAAACCTATCATTGCAACAGGCCCCCAGTTGTCATAACAGAAGTGTTCCTGAAGTAATGGACAAACTTCTGTTGTACTACAGAGAACTGTTCCACAACGGAAACCTATCGCCGCAACATATACCCAATGATGACAACAGAAGTGCACTGAAATTGTGTGATGCGACAAGCTTCTGTAGTGCCCGGTTGAAAAAGACAAAAGGAATTCCTGTCGCAACTACAGAAATTCTGTTGTACGACAGAAGTTGTTGACATTTCTTAATTGGGAGACATTTCTGACGTTACGACAGAAATTCTGATTTCGCAACAGAAGCATTCTGTCGCGACAACAAGAGTTCTGAAGTCGGAACAACAGCTTTATATCCTGACAGCGACTCCGACGTTACGACACCAATTCTGACGTCGCAGCAGAAACATTCGGTCGCGACGGCCAAGAGTTCCGAAGTCGCAACAGAAGCGCTTCCCGTCGCGGTCCTTTAAAATTGTATGTTTTTGCATCGGTAGTGTACACTGTACTTTTCTCCTGCGCGGTATTCAATCGCACTTCTCTGAAGCCGGCAATGCTGACACCGATGGCACCGACACCGGTATTAAAGTCGACGTGGCGAATAGTTATAATTGTGCCGTGACGACGCGGCACCAGCAACGCCCTACCGGCCTCCTCTAAATCGGCCGCTGATCAAAATCATACCATCTGCGGGAATGGCTGCGTATCCGTTTTTTTTGGTAAGATGTGGCACACAGGCCTGTGGACTTACATGTGCTGTTACACTGACACATTAGTTAATTTCCCAGGAATATTTCACAAGCTTATGCGAAGCGGAAAAGAAGATTTCGGTTGTTCCACAAAGTTGCGTGAAAAGCTGTCTCGCTCGGGTCTCATTAATCTGATACAGTGCTGCCGTGAGAAGCCAGTATGCTGTCAGAAATAACTCTCATCCACGAATGTTTATGTAGCTATTTTGCATTGAACACACGAATTATATGCGCGCTCAAAAGTGTAAAGAACGAGAGACAACTGTCGAAACTAGCAGTAATAACCCTAAAAGTCAACGTTGTCTATTTCTGAATTTCTTATTTAATATGGATATCGTACATCAAAATCGATGTTCTAGCACTGCACGATGTACTTGTCGATGGTACGAACACTCTTGCTCTTCTAGAGATGCGGCACTTGACGCAGTGGAGTGATAGCGGATCTTGGCTCTCAAAATGCAAATGTAAACATCAGCGCATCAGCACGTCGTACTATTCACATGGCCAAAACGTACACTCGAAGACCATGTCAGGGGTGGTGCAGTGGTAAGATGCCGGGCTAGGAATCGAGAGGTCGCATGTTCGAATCCTAGGCAAAGACGTTTTTTTTTTAAATTTTTTTTACTTTTATGTTTTTCTTTTTCGTGCTAACAAATTTACATAATCTTACGGACGTCTCTGTCAATTTTTAATTAAATATTGATCAAGAACTACAGAACTTTCTACTACAGGACGTCACACTACAGACAACAGAACTACAGGCAACAGAACTACAGGCAACAGAACTACAGACAACAGACAACAGAACTACAGAAACAACGTCCCAAAATACAACAGACTGGTAAAATTTCCTGTTGTGTTTTTCAACTGGGAAAATGCAAGAACACCCTGGTTACCGTGTGCTTTGATTTTTGTACACGTTAAAGAACCCCCAGAGGTTAAAATTATTCCTGAGACTCCCCATTACAGCGGACCTCATAATAATTTCGCGGCTTTGGCATGGTTTTGGCACTTAGAACCCCCAAATTCATTTGATTGCACTGTGCCTTCCCTCGCGATCGGCATGGGCGAGCTCAAGAGAGTTATTGCCCTTTTCCAAATGCTGCAACTTAAATTACTAGTTGTGCAGGTAACGAAAGGGGCCGCGCGCTACTTTTGTGTGGTAGCAGACCGTATTTAATGCAAGCCGCGGTCGTCGCGTGCGTCGGGAAGCGGCAGATCGGAAAGCAGCCGCTCGAGACCTGCGCGTTATGTTTGTTATTTGCCCATGCTTTCTAAGTATCTAAGTGTGCAAGTATCATAACTTCTAGTGGTACCACTCTTGTAGAATAATATATGCACACAATCACAGGAGCGTTACCTTTGTAAACATATTATTGGGAGTAATTTAATCCCCACAACAAATAGGCACACATACTGTTTCATTTAAATGCGATGCAGATGGAAGCGGCGCCAAACAGACCAATGGCAATCACAACAGTCTTCTCAGCAGTTAGCCCCACTGGGACATGTGCTTTCGTACTGCAGCGACACAGCTCTTGAGCACCAGCAAGACACGTGTGAAACAGACTCCAGAACATGCCTTTGTGAAGTGACGGAACCGTCAAGAAGCAGCCCAGTGGATCTGCAGTCATCGAGTAGTATGACAACAGACGTTCCTGCTGCCAATGTGACTTATGTTGTAATTGAAATAAAAGTGGCTAAATTTCTGAACATGGTGTGCACCTCTAACTCGGCGTCGTCTACGATCTTGTCGGACAACTGTGACGCGCACTTGGCTTTCACTCTCACATCACCGTCCACAATTTGTTCAACGCCGTACACGTTCGGAAGCAGACGCTTCCCTATCGTGAGGTTGCCGCCACGAAAAAAAGCTGTCGGCGTCGGCAACCTTCTTGAAACCGCACCGCAATCTTTGCATCGCTGTTGCGCAAGCAGGCGATCTGCCGCCATCGAAAACGGAGCGCCGTGAGAACGAGCAGCGAAGAAAAGCGCGGACGGCACATTGTAAACAAAGCGGAGACTGCGCCACGACGCGACCGCGCTGCTTGGCGTTTCCACATTGGGGCGCTGTCAGGAGGCGCAGTAGCGCCGCCTGGCCATGGTTTTCTAGTCTATACAGATATCATCCGCGTACGTACTGATACGCGCTGTTTCAGGTAGCTCGTCTGCAAGGCCCACCAGCATGATATTAAATAATATTGGGCCATGGACACCACCCTGCGGAACACCCCTGCGGATGTCATGTCTATCAGTCTTGCCATCCGAAGTGGACATGAAGATGGTGCGGCCACTGAGATAAGTCTGTAGGCATACATACATCCGACCACCAACTTCAATATCCTCAAGCGCCCGAAGAATCGAATGGTGGAAAACGTTGTGGTAGGCACCTTTGATATCCACAAATATTGCGCATACCAGACGACGGTGTCTCTTTTCCTGTTGAACAGAAGATACTAGGTCGATCACACCGTCAATGGACAATCGGCCTCTTCAGAATCCATTGATAAAATCAGGAAGTCCGCCACTTTTCTCGAGTAGCCATTGTCAATGTCAAAATAGAAAAAAAGGCTACGCGCTCAAGAAAACGAGATTACTTACCTATCTATAGAAGTTCGGCTGCGACTGTTTCGGGGTGCCTTCTCTTCAACAGGCATCATGACCTCTGCCGCGCAACTCATCAAAACGACCAGGCTCGCACATCAGTCAAAGACTAGTAGCTGGGTGAGCCAACGACTTCAAGAGAGAAACGTCCCACTTATCGTCGTTAAAGCATTTCACTAAAATGTGCATCATGATGTCCGGAAAGAAAAAAAATACTTTCATCAAAAAGCACGAGGCGTGAACCACCGCACAACTGCAACCTATTAACTGAGTCCGAAAGCCGTTCACAGCTTCTCTATCGTATTGAGTCATAAAAACCTTTCAAACACAAAATAATGGCACTGAAAAACCGTTAAATCATTAGCAACAATTTCTGATGCACTAACTATCATACATTTTTAAGAACAACCTGAGTTGTAGCTTAAACAATATATACTGCGACCAAAATATTGTTACGGTGAAGTGAAGGAAGAAGTTGGATTGCTCGAGAGGAAGACGAAGTCTGGCACTTGCCTGAACGCCTTTAACCTCACTTGTAAACATACATTATTTTACATTCGTGGGCCTGCTTTCTTCCTGCAACATTTTGGTGGAAGGTGCGGGGTACAGTCACGGAACTTCGCAGCGGACGTCATCTACCTGCCGCCACAATGGCCAATCAACCGACATAAGCGCCAATGCCTGAGCAGCCCGTGCCAACGGTCATCCTCACTCACCAGCGGGACCCAGGGACATTTTGTGGCACGGACAACGCCGACGTCGAGGACTGGCTTACGATGTACGAGCGAGTGTGCGACAACAACAGGTGGGATCCAACAATGATGCTTGCAAACGTGATATTTTATCTAGGAGGAACTGCGAAGCAGTGGTACGACACACACGATGCTGACCTAACGAGCTGGGATGTCTGCAAAGAAAAAATGCGAGACCTGTTTGGTAGACCTGTCGGTCGTCAGCTGGCAGCTAAAAAAGAACTTGCGTGCCGCGCTCAGACGTCCACAGAATCCCATGTCATGTACATACAGGATGTGCTGGCCCTCTGTCGCAAGGCTGATGACAACATGACCGAGGCAGACAAGATTGGTCACATACTTAAAGGTATTGCAGACGATGCCTTCAATCTCCTAATGTGTAAGGATTGTGCCACTGTGGATGCGATTGTAAAGGAGTGCCGGCGCTTCGAACAAGCGAAGGGCCGCCGCGTCGCTCAAACTTTCGACCGGCTGCCCAATACCGCTGCGACATCTTCTTGCGAAGACCCGCCGCGGTTCGTTCAGCCCGCAGGACCGGAAGATATCACGCTCATCGTTCGCCGTGAGCTTGAGGCCATGGCTCCGGCTCCAGTTCGTCCCGACTGTCGGGAAAGCGTGCCCGCTATCTCCCTTATACAAGCGGTCGTTCGGGACGAAATAGCAAGTTTGGACATTCCATCTATCTGCTCGGTCCGCCATACAAACCCCTACCAGATTTCTCCGGCCGCTCGCTCCCAGACGCAAAGCTTTCCGTCACGCCGTCGCAACCCAGCTGACTGGCGCACAGCGGATGATAAACCCATCTGCTTTAATTGTTCCGGTATTGGACACATCACCCGTCATTGACGTAACCATTGGTCGTCGCCTCCTCGGTGGTCGTCTCCGAGTCACTGCCGCCAATTACCAGACAATCGCACTTTCTCGCCCTATCCGGCGTCTAGGAACATCAACGCCGACAGTGCTCCACCAAGATCTAGCCGCTCCCCGTCTCCGCAAGGTCGTAGGTCCCGTTCGCCTCTCGTTCACCGCTCTTCGTCCCCTTCTGCAACCGGCCGCTTCACTTCGGGAAACTAGGCGGTGCAGCTCCCGAAGGTGAAGCTGCATCTACGACCCGGCCCACAAATCCTCTGTTGACCCTGCCTACATGTGGAAACCTACTGGACATTGAAGTTGACGGTGTTCCTGTTAGATCGCTCGTCGATACAGGAGCGCAGCTTTCAGTTATGAGCGCTGCTCTCCGCCGAAGGCTCAAGAAGGTTCTGACACCCGCCGTACTGGGCACTGTGCGAGTCGCCGATGGGAGTACTTCACCTGTCCTTGGAATGTGCACAGCACGTGTGACCGTTGGAGCCATTATACCGTTGTTTTATTTATCGTCCTTGAACACTGTCCGCACGACCTAATTCTCAGCCTCGACTTCCTTTCCAAACACTGCCCAAATTGACTGCTCCACAGGTATTGTACAGTTGGATCTGCCGCTTCCTGCCGACGCAACAACTTGCGCTTCACACCGCTTATGTTCAGCTGACTTTGCAAGGCTGTCTCCACAAGCGGCTACTAATGTCCTCCTGACGCCCTGTCCTCCCGTACCTGATGGCGAGTATGTCGTGTCGCCGCTTACTGACGTGGTTTTGTCGCGCAATATCGCCCTGCCGAGCACCTTAGTCCGGATCCGCGAAAACTGCACTTGCGTGCCCATCCTCAATTTTGGATTTTCATCGCATGTGCTGCCACACGGTATCGCCATAGCGCATATAATTCCTTTGGAAGAATCTGACGTTTCTTCTTTGACCTCTGAATCCTTCCTCAGTACCAACGGACCTTTGTCCCCCACTCCTCCCTCCTCGACGCCTACGGACGATGTTTCTAAGGTGATCGCCCCAGACCTTCCTTACGAGCAAACCGCAGCTCTTCTTCACCTCCCGTCATCTTATGGGGACATCTTTGATTTCGACGACCGTCCACTTGGTCAGACATCTGTTGTCACGCATCGCATTAACACCGGTGACGCCAGCGCCATTCATAGGCGGCTATATCATGTCTCCGCAACAGAAAGGGCCATCATACAAAAAGAGGTAGACAGGATGCTGGACAAGGACATCATTGAACCTTCAAGTAGCCCGTGGGCATCACCAGTTGTATTCGTAAAGAAGAAAGACAACCTGTGGCGCTTCTGCATTGACTACCGTCACCTCAACCGAATAACAAAGAAGGATGTTTATCCCGTGCCTCGCATTGATGACGCTCTTGACTGCCTTCATGGATCCGAATATTTTTCATCACTTGGCAGATTAGCGTCGATGAGATGGACCGCGAGAAAACCGCCTTCGTCACTCCGGATGGTCTGTACCAATTTAAAGTCATGCCCTTTGGATTATGCAATGCGCCAGCTACATTTGAGCACATGATCGACTCTCTCTTGCGCGGCTTGAAGTGGTCTACATGCCTCTGTTACCTCGACGATGTGATTGTGTTTTCGCCGAACTTTGAGAGCCATCTGCTGCCTCTCACAACCATACTTTCCGTGTTTTGCAGGGCTGGCCTTCAGCTAAACTCCTCCAAGTGCCATTTCGGTCGCCGTGAAATTAACATGCTCGGCCATCTCGTCAACGCTGCCGGAATCCAACCTGATCCACAGAAAGTTCACGCCATGCGAAATTTTCCTGTACCTTGTTCAACCAACGATGTCCGTAGTTTTCTGGGCTTATGTCTTATTTCCGGCGTTTTCTGAAAAATTTTGCTGACATAGCTCACCCTCTCACTGATCTTAAGAAAGACGTCTCTTTCTCTTGGGGACCACTGCTGGAGAAAGCGTTCTCCACCCTGACTGAGCGGCTTACAACTTCCCCAATTTTGTCACACTTTGACCCTTCTGCGCCCCCTGAAGTACGAACTGACGGGAGTGGTCATGGCATCGGCGCTGTCCTCGCTCAGCGTCAGCAGGGCCAAGACCGTGTCATCGCTTACGCTAGCCGCCTTCTTTCCACGCCCGAGCGAAATTACTCCATTACTGATAGAGAATGTCTCGCGCTCGTATGGGCGGTCGCGAAATTTCGGCCGTAACTTTTCGGTTGGCGGTTCTGCGTCGTAACCGATCATTATGCCCTCTGCTGGCTCTCCACTTTGAAGGACCCCACTGGATGACTTGCACGTTGGGCCTTGCGTCTACAAGAATATACATTTTCTATTATGTATAAGTCAGGGCGCCTGCATAAAGACGCTGACTGCCTGTCCCGCAATCAAGTGGATCCACCGGACGATACTGATGCAGACTCGGACATTAGTGTTCTATCCCTCTCCGGCTTCCTCCATATTGGCGACGAGCAGCGCAAAGATCCTGTTCTTCGAACGCTTATGGAACGCCTAAGCTCCTCGCCCAATGACCCGACCCTCCGGATGTTCACCTTCCGCGATGGAACTTTATACCGTCGTAGCGTTCGTCCTGACGGCCCGGAGCTCCTCCTAGTCATTCCCAAGCACCTTCGACTAGCCGTGCTCCAGCAACTTCACGACGCTCCTACTGCTGGACATCTGGGCATCACTCGAAAATACGACCGCCTGCGGCGACGCTTCTTCTGGCCCAGCATTTATCGCTCTGTGCGCCGTTATGTCACTTCTTGCGACCTGTGTCAGCGCCGGAAGACGCCTGCTATGCCTCCCGCTGGTTTGCTGCAGCCAATTGACACCCCTACAGAGCCCTTCTTCCGTGTGGGCCTAGACCTCCTTGGCACCTTTCCAATTTCCATCAAAGGAAACAAATGGATTGCTGTGGCAACCGATTATGCCACTAGATCTGCCATTGCACGAGCGCTACCAACCAGCTGCGCTACAGATGTCGCCGACTTCTTACTATACGACGTCATCCTGCACCACGGCGCCCCTCACCAGTTGCTGACGGATCGCGGCCGCTACTTTCTATCGAAGTTCGTCGATGATCTGCTCCGCTCCTGTTCTACACAACACCAGATTGCTACAGCGTACCACCCTCAAACGAACGGCCTCACCGAGCGACTCAACCGCACGCTAACTGAAATGTTGGCCACGTACGTTTCCGATGATCACCGCGACTGGGACGTCGCTTTACCATACATCACTTTCGCATACAACTCGTTCCATCACGATACTGCCGGATTTTCACCATTTTACCTGTTGTATGGCCGCGACCCCACCTTGCCCTTTGACACGTTGCTACCTTCCGCAGTACAATCACCCAGCACTGATTGCGCTCGCGATGCTATTGACTTAGCCGCCCAGGCCCGAGAAGTCGCCCGTCATCACCTCACAGTCTCGCAAGCTTCTCAAAAGCGATGCTACGACCTTCGGCACCGAGACTCCCATTTTTCACCTGGTTCCCTTGTCCTTCTCTGGACGCCTTCACGTCGCGTCGGCTTGTCCGAAAAACTACTTTCCCGTTATTCTGGACCGTACCAGATCTTACGCCAACTGTCCGACGTGAGATACGAGATCGCCCCAGTCGGTCAGCCTTCAGTACATCGCACCGTCACCAGCGATGTGGTTCACGTCACCAGGCTGAAGCCCTTTGTCCCCCCATTAAGTGAGGCTCCATAACTTGCACCGGGACGGCGCTACTCCACCGGGAGGGTGATGTTACGGTGAAGTGAAGGAAGAAGTTGAATTGGTCGAGAGGACGACGAAGTCTGGCACTTGCCTGAACGCCATTAACCTCACTTGTAAATATACATTCTTTTACATTCGTGGGCCTGCTTTCTTCCTGCAACAATATGCGACTACGAAACTAGCGATAACCATGTCTACTGTTGCAAAAGCGAGCGCAAAACCAAGCTACAACGGCTGCAACCGCGTGCGCGCTCAAACACACACATCCGAACTCCACCTTGACGTCTTTAGCGCTACCTAGAAATAAAAATTACTACTAGTTGTGGTATTTTTACAAATGTAAGATTTCTAAAATAGTTTGTAGCGCCTGCGCAGATGGCATAGTGACACGTAAGGTATGATAAGAATCCGTTACCTGTATTTCTTTGATTTCCCTTTGGTGTTCTTCTATTTACCTGAACATACGAGACCTGAAGGCTTGGGTGAGATGAGAGGACAAAAGTTCGGCGAGGCTCAAATAAATCGCGTGCTTCTTGCAAGGCGAGAGTTGGGAGCAGCCGCAGATACAGCGATTAGCTGTGATACTGTTGCGGCTGTTGCTGAATCCGGAGCTCTTTGAAGTCAATGGTTATAGCGGCTGCGCCCTGCAATCTCAAAGCGCCTTCGTTCTTTGATCTCTAGTAGCATGGACACTGGATAAAAAGCTATATTTACTTTACGGACAGAGGGTACGTCGCAGGAAATTCGAAGACCTCACACGTGTATGTTCGTAGCGTGTGCGCGCTTGTATCCTACAGTTCCCACAGCGCGTCGGATGCTCGGAGGTAGCATGGTCGCGTGTCGGCGCTTGTCTTTTCGCATGCCGTGCTGGTGCCATGTCTACTTTTGGGGAACTCCACATGCGTGTAGTCACCATTTTTGCAAATGAATTTCGCATTCTTCTGTGCCCAGAAACGTGCTCATTTTGGATCGTACCAATGGCTATGTCATCTAGTCTATGTTAAAATGACGATGTAATTTGTACACCGGCGAAGAAATAAATCGTTATGAACTTGGGTGGTCATGAATCTAGTCTAACGTTCCAGTTTTTACGGAGCGAAAACGGCTGCGGAATTGCGGCGGTCCCGGTGATAGGCGCTTCAAAGCGCCAGCTGTAGCGACAGCGCGAGGAAGAGGCACGCGGCGCACGCGCCAAGCATTTCAGAGCTTACTGGCTTTCGAATGAGAGGAGTATGCGCGCGCTCGTGCTTAGAGTACCGGGCTCGACGGCCCACGTTCGATTCCACCCCAGTGATCACACATTATTTTATTTTAATGAAAGCGACGCGAAAGAAGAACCTACCTGCCGCAAAGTGACAGGAATGTGTTTGGAACGCATCGCAATAAATGTTTGTAATGCCTTCATATGCGAGTCCTAATTATTGTATACTGGACTCAACTGCTACACAACAAAAAATAACTACAAAAATCAGCACAAGTTACCCAATAAATTGTTTATTAAGAACACTCAACGCTAATATTGTTGTGCAAGGATTGAGTGAACTCAACTGCTCTCGAAAATTTGTTGAAGTCCATTGTTTCAACAATTGCCAACAATATATCAAAGGTTCATCAACAGTCATTTTCGTACATGGTGTTGCCGGATTTAAAGAGTTGCACCACTTTCCCGACCTTCCAATCTGGTGGCAGCGTACTAGATTCAATGGACTGTGTAAAGAGTTATGACAGAAAAACTGAAGAGTAAACTTTCGTGTTCTTCAGAAACTTCGCATTAATTTCATCATCACCACATGAAGACGAAAGCTTTAGTTTCTCAATTAATATAGCTATTACCTAAAGCAGTCAGCGGCAAACCTTTGTCTCAGACTAAACGTTTGCTTCGTTTTTGGCAGGCTCTGCAAGCTGTGAGAATAGTATCAGCTGGAAAACCGCTCGTAAATTCAACGGCTATTATCTTTGCAACTGTTCCTGGTGACTGATCTACGCTTGCGGTTGTCGGGAAAGCTGCAGGTTCGACGTAGCAAGCCATCCTTGACTTCATTGGCTCTGGACTTGCCACTAATGTACCCCGGACGTCGATCACCAATTATTTAAAGGCCGTCAATTTCGTGGACCGTTGCAGTCGGCGGCAAACCTTTGTCCTAGACTAAAGGTTTGCTTCCTTTTTGGCAGGTGAGTGTTGATTACACCTGTTGTCAGTCATCACTTTTCGGGTTTTGCCGCTGACTGCACCATGTCTTCTTTGTGTACTTCTTGCTGAAAAGCCACACCGAAAGATGGAAGATTTATGAGTTGTTCTACCTTTGAGGGCATATTCCACCTGGGCAAAAACTGCTTGTCAGTTTCTGATAACGCCTACAAGATGAGTACAGTAACACGTGAAACGTGGAAGTGTCCTTCATGCAAGGTTGATTCGGTTAAGCAACCAGACGAAGCATCCAACCCAGGTGATGGTTCATTCTCACAGCAATTGTCTGCTCTGAATATGAAACTAGATTCTTTGACTACAACTGTTTCAACACTGATGGTGAAAATTGAGGAACTATTGTTGGTCAACGAAACTAGTGAAAAGGTTGCTTCGGCAGTCGAGGACATACAGTCCGCGATTGATTTCCTTTCGTCAAAGTATGACTCGGTGCTTGCTACAGTGGCCACTAATCAGAATGAGCTTGCAGACCTTCGATCATAAGTTCAATCGCTCGCTTCAACAGTAGTTTCCCAGGCACAGGTGATTGACAGGATAAGTGGGGAAATAAATGACCTCGAACAATACAGCAGAAGATGTAACTTCGAGATTCACGGCCTTCCTGTGAAATCTGATGAAAACTTACACTCTTTTTTAAGTACTTTGGCAGGCAACCTAAACATAAGCGATTTTCAACAAGCAGATATATCGGCAGTGCATTGGCTTCCACCCAGAGGCGACTATATTCCACCGATTCTAGTGCAAACTCGCTCAATTTCTGTTAAGCGGAAATGGCTCGGGGCCCGGAAGGCCGTTCCTGATTTGGTGCATGACGATTAGACTCCTCGGCTGTTTTTCAACGATAACCTGTCTCGGGCTAATCGCGAGTTCTTCTGTCTAGCAAGGTCTCGTGGCAAAGAAAAGGGTTTTGAGTTCGTCTGGACCAAAAATGGGAAGGTCCTTGCAAAACAGTCCGAAGGCGCACCTCTCATTCGTGTCAACAAACTTTCGGATCTTGAAAAACTAACATAACCATGTCTGACATTGCTTTCGTGACGTGTTCCGATTTTTCTGAAGTCCAGAAGTTCTTTCAGAATCACACAGGCAATTCATTTCAGTTTACTCACGTTAATATTAGCAGTATACGGAAGCATTGGGAAAATTTTTGTGCGCTGATTTACCCTTTTCATTCTAATTTTGACGTTGTTGCTCTCACGGAAGTGAACGTTTCGTCAGATGTGTTATCACATTTCTTGCTGCCAAGTTACCAGCTACATTCTGATACTCGTCTACAACGAACGGGAGGAGCAATCCCAGTTTTTGTTAATGACTCTTGGTCCGTTTCTGAAATTAGTATTCCTTTCACTCAAGCAGAAGTAGTTGCGCTCCGCCTAAGTACACCTTGGTTGTCGTTGATTCTACTCACAATTTATCGCCTTCCCTGTTGCAACAGTAGAATCTTTTTAGCTGAACTTGATTCTCCAATATCGTCATTTTCCAGTGAAGAACACGTGTGCATTATCGGGGATATGAATATCAATATTCTACGCGCAACTGTGCCAATGGTCGCAGATTATCTTGACACTTTATCAAAGCGGGGACTAGAGACAAAAATCCGCAGCCCTACACGTGAGGAATACTTATCTGGGCAGCTGGCCTCGTCTTCCATAGATCACATAAACGTGCGTGCTCAAAACCTGTTGGTGCAGTCTGCTGTGGTTGAAGTCAAGCTCGCAGACCAATGTTTCGTTTGCTGCTCGTTGACGGATGGTTCCAGCCACCCTGCACCTTTGCGCAGCCAGCAAGACGTATCAGTACTTGATTAAAAGAGTTTCGATGAAAGAATAGCAAAGTATGATTGGGATTCTTTTATTTACAATGTGTCTCCTGCAGACTTATATGACAGTTTCGTCGAGGTTTTTCGCTCACACAAAGCCGTATCTTCAGGCATGGGGATTCTTAAGCAACAAAATTTAGGCAATAAGTGGATGTCACCCGTAATACTGGAAGCCATTAAAGAGAAAGTTCTGCTCTGGGCTCGATCGAGACGTGCTCCAAACTGTTCTGAACTACGACTGCAGTTTAAACATGAACGAAACCGAGTTAATGCTATGATCCGTCTGACTGAGTGCAACCACTTTAGGTCTCAGTTTAACGACGCACGTTTTAACAGCAAGAAAACATGGTTATTGGTAAACAACCTCAAAGGAGTGAGCGCTGCTATTTATAATGATACATATTTCATATCTCATTTTCATAGAGATGGACAGAGCATTGCGAATGACTTTAACAAACTATTTTCTCTGGTCTCTGGTGCATCTAGTAGCCCGCCTAACGACTATCCTATGCCTCCCAGTGTGATGAAATCTGCTTTCCTTCCGGTCACAACCGAAAGTGATCTCAGGTGTATACTTTCCAGTTTCAAACCTAGCAAATTTCCTGGTCATGACGGCCTCACTGTTTCTGAATTGTGCAGAAATTGTGAAGCGATTAAACGTATCCTTCTAGTTATCCTTAATAGTATCATTTCCAGGGGTATAATACCGACTTCAATGAAAACTGCTAAAGTTATACCTTTGTATAAGGTTGGCTCCAGAAACATGATGAGTAATTACCGACCTATCTCTATTCTGCCATGCATTGGCCAAATTTTTGAAAAGCATCTACTACTTACCATGACGAATTTTTTGAATACACACAATGTTCTATCACCTTGTTAGTATGGCTTCATACCAGAAAAAAGAACAGCAGATATTCTTGAACAATTCTCAGACATACTAAATTCAGCTTTTGATAAGAATGAAGTCGTATGCTCTCTTTTTCTTGACGTACCCAAGGCCTTCGATAGCATCTGCCACGTTCTTCTGCTTGATAAACTTTCTACATTGGGATTTCGAGGTTCGTTTTTTCATTTACATACTAACGTTTTACAAGATTGGTGCCAATATATGTCGATTTCAAGATTACACAGCGATTTCACGGCAATTACTTCCGGAGTCCCGCAAGGTTCTATATTGAGTCTTTTGTTATTCAATCGATAAGTTAATGATCTTGCTAACAATGTGCCCGTTTTATTGTTCCCGTAAGCTGACGACACTGTTATTGTTGCGCGTACAAAGAAATACACTGATGCTTTTGCAGCATTACAGATGGCAGCTATTAAAGCCATGGACTGCTTTAAGTCTAACCTTATCAATATTAATACTTCTAAAGCGCAACTTATATGTTTTCATAATCCTTTAAAAAAATTCGAGTTGAGTCATCCTGTTTATTTGCATACTTCCTCCTGTTCTCATTGTAACTGTGTACCAGTAAAATATGCGCATTCGGTCAAATATATTGGCCTCATCTTCGAGAGTGATCTCTCTTGGAACTGGCACCTTTCTTTTGTTTGTCAAGGACTTCGTGCTGTATCTTGTGTCCTGTATAATATTAGATATTTTATGCCTTTTTCTGTCCGTGAATGTGTTACACACACTCTAGCGTATAGTGTGCTTAGATACGGAATCCCTGTTTATGGTCACTGCACGGTTCGCTGGCAGCGCAGGGTGAATTCGCTTCTGCGTTTAAATTTAGTGAATTTTGTCTACGACCTGCCCATTGGTAATAACATTGATATTTTTAGAAGATTAAAGCTTCCAAGTTTTAACGCTTTATTAACAGAAACTATTGTGCTTAAACATTTCTGGTACAGTCAGTTCACCATTCCAAATGTTCCTGCACGTCATTTAAGACCAAAATATCGTTACTGCATTCCTCGCTCCTCAACCCGGTACGGAAAGCGCACACGTCAATACTATGTACCTGCCTGTTTCAATAGTATGCCACCTAGTGTATTCCGCATAAGAACAAAATACACACAGAAAAAAAAATCTTGCGGTATGTCTCCGCGTTGCTTCCTGCCCCATAATGATTTAATCGAGTGTGAATGTCTTAATTTCGCATTGCTGCCATCCATTTTGATGTTGTAATGGTTATGTCTCTATATCTGTCTCTCTGAGTTGTTAAAATTTTATTTTTTTTGTTTGTCGAGTTCGTTGCAACATCTCTATTTTTTCTCTGTTTTGCTAAAGTTCACTGTCTGCCAGGCGCTGCACTCAAGCCCTTGGTGAGGCTTTGGTAGGCCTGATTTTGGTGTACGAGAATTGATATGAATAAAAGTAGTATCTATCTATCTATCTATCTATCTATCTATCTATCTATCTATCTATCTATCTATCTATCTATCTATCTATCTATCTATCTATCTATCTATCCGTCCGTCCGTCCGTCCGTCCGTCCGTCCGTCAATCCGTCCGTCCGTCCGTCCGTCCGTCCGTCCGTCTGTCTGTCCGTCCGTCCGTCCGTCCGTCCGTCCGTCTGTCTGTCTGTCTGTCTGTCTGTCTGTCTGTCTGTCTGTCTTTCTGTCTGTCTGTCTGTCTGTCTATCTATCTATCTATCTATCTATCTATCTATCTATCTATCTATCTATCTATCTATCTATCTATCTATCTATCTATCTATCTATCTATCTATCTATCTATCTATCTATCTATCTATCTATCTATCTATCTATCTATCTATCTATCTATCTATCTACAACTGCATCCATGGCAAAGAAATCGTGATTACGCAGCTGCGGCATGACAACAGTAGGTGACTTTGTAATACTCCCGTGAAGACGTCATTCAGGACAGTACAACATTCCTCATTGCGCAGCATGTGCCCAGCAGAGTCAACAAGAGAAATGGCGCGGCTTTGCGCAGGTTTAACAAAGTTCCAGAACTTGGAAGGGTTGGTGGAAAGAAGAATTGATATGAATATATTTATAAAAAATATTATATTATTATATTATTATATATTATAAAAAATATTTGCCTGTTTGATGGCAATGCGATAGAAGCACAGACTATCACAATACACACGCCAGCGAGCAAGACTGTTTGTAGACTTCACTAAACGAAAAAGACGCTTTTTTGTACAGTCGCCTCTTTCATGATGTGTTAAGCAAAGGTGGTCGTTGTATATCTGAAACTTTTTGTAACGATATTTGTTTGTTAATGAGACTTGTAACATTATTTTTAAAGAAAATCCAGTTTTCTTCCACTGCATGTACTATCAAAGAATGTTGGAATGCAGCGATCCAAGAATAGTTCAAGCTCCTTATTAATTGAGACATAACCTCCCTTTTTGTAATTTCCAAACGTGTTTTTTGTCGAAGGCCGGCACGTGTTGCAAGTTGCTATAACGAAATGAACAAGGCGGTGGTCGCTTTTACCAGGCATGTATGAAATCGAGTGAACAAGTCCAGATGCTGTTGTTAATGTGAGATCAAGAATGTTAGCCGATGTAGGACCAATTGTATTAGGCTGGGAAATGATCTGAGTGAAGTTAAAATCTAAGCACAAGGCCGCAAAAAATGAAACACCAGGTAATGTTTCATATACAACCGGGACAGGTCTATACCAGTTAATTTTATGCATATTGAAGTCACCCAAGAGAAATAATGGAGAGTGCGCGAACTGTAGAATCAGATAATTAAACACGTCATGCGATTTTTCACAGAAATCTGAAGCAGCATTTGGCGGGTGGTAGCATGCGCAAAAAAGAAAGCTTTTTTGGTTTTTGTGGTTTTTGTGGCTCTGACAAACGTGATTATCGGCCACCACCATGTTTGTCAGAGCGATCACAGCGATAAATCGCGTACTTTTTTTTAGCACTCAAATAGCTCAGAGATCTCAATTCTTGACGATAACCAGGTTTCAGTAAGTAGAACTACATCGGCAGAGCATGCGTCCAAGACTGATGACAATGCCTCACGTTTATTGACAATGCTTCCAATATTGCTGAATAAAAAAGATACATCACGGTGAGTAGCGGGGCTTTTAGTTAGAATAACAACTGATTGTCAGAAGCCGACGTCGATGCAGCTGATGCATCTGTCAAAACGGAAGCATCATTACCAGATTCAAGATCGCAGACACGGTGAGTAGCTGAACAGTAAACGCCGCACTTTTTCCCAATGTAGAGCTGATTATGCCGGATTGAAAATTGCTTTCCAGAAAATTTGCCTTAATCAAACATCTTTTTCCTCATAGCTCTTGTCGCTCTGAAAAATTCTTTGGTCACATCCACTCCAGATTTCTTCAGATTACGCTTTACCGCTAGGATACTATCCCGAAGTTTCAGTGAAATAAATTTAACAATAATAGGTTGGCATTTCCCAGGGACGTATTTGCCGAGTCGGTGTGCACAAGAGAGGCGGTCGTCACTGCAATTTAGGTTTAGGTTCAGAGTTGCATTCAGAAGGGAAACAATCTTGCCATCAGAGTGAGCCCATGTTTTCGCGCCGGTATCAGTAATGCCGGGAAATATAAAGTTAACCCTGCGGGAACGGTCCTCAAAATCATCGAGTCGTTGGTTAACAGAGGCTACTTCGTCTGCTGAGCTTTGTCCGACTGTGGTTTCGGCCGATGAAAAATCACCTAGTTTCAACTGCGAGAATCCTGCCTTCTATGCTGGAAACACGCCCCTCAAGTGATTGCTGAGCCTCTTTCAGCTTGTTAAGGGCACTTATGGGTTGATCTCGTTTCTTATCTTTTTTTCATGCAACAATTTCATGAGAGCAACAAGCTGGCTGTATTGTTGACCAGAGAGATCTTCCCTTGGTGGCCCTGGATTTAACTCAATATCACCAGACATAAACAACAGCTCAGCAACGTGAATGCACTCACAGAATAAAGCGAACAAATCATTTAGGCATGGAAGTACAAGTAAGGAAAGGTAGTTTGATTTTCTACAGAATAGTAAAGAGGAGCGACCAACCTGCATCATAAATCGGAAAGGTGTTGGCATTGTCTGCATTGTCCTTGCACTTCCATGCCCACTCAAGAATTCCACGGGGAAGTGGTCGCTTAAGAAGCACGTTGCTAATGTGGCTTTCGATGCGGCGGACAGGAAGGCGTCGACTTCCGGCTGATGTACCGCAAATAAGAATGGCGTTGGCGCTTGACAAGAAGGCGAGTCCACCGTTGGTAGGCGGTGACCGTTTTCAACGCCCGGGATTGCACATTGCGGCTGGCGCAGCTGTGCACTGACGAAGCCGGACGATAGATCCCAAATGAATCCAACCATCAGCATCTGCATCAAAAAACGGAAAGATACTGGCATGGTCTGCATTCTCCTTGCACTTACATAACTGGCGGCCACGCATCGTCACGCAACTTTCCAAATAGGAATACGAGTCGGTTTTGGCACTTAACTTCGTAGAGCAGTAAACCAAGGATCCATGAGAACTCTGATTGTTCCACAAACATATATTTCTCTATAATTATTCCAGAGCTATTGGAAAACACGCTACTAGAAATCTTTATTTTGCACTTTCGCTTCTTTACTTGTTCTTGGCAGTCTTGTTCCTACACTTCTTTCGTGCGCGAATCCATTTCATTTAGTTCTTTTTTTCAAAGTAAAGGAGAGGTGTATCTCACAGGCGTACCTGTGAGATACATCTAATGTCATTGCTCTTTTGCTTGTTTATGCATCTTTATGGTGAATGGTGGGCATCATTCACATTTGTACTACTAAAAGCACACCCCTAATTTGCATAGCAATGTTGGTTTGGGTGCCCCCCCGAGAGATAATATCCTCGGTATGTGCCTGGTTAGGTATAGTTGCACTTTACGTATAAGTGCCAAGGAAGCACGGAACTCCAGGTACTACTAAAACCAACCGTGCTTCTCTTGTGTCTACTTAAATCTGAGTTCATAAGCGTTTTCGTATTCTGCCTCTATCGAAATACTACCGAGTTTTATGTTCGTGCTAGTTGCTTCGGCATGATTCAGGCATTTTTGAGCGCCTTAGACAGGGAAAAGAAATTGGGCTCTGTCAGAGCTACGTGTGTCCAGTTCCTCGCCCCTGCCCAACAAGCAGAAACCTATCTCAAGGAATGCTGCCGACGAGGCTGGATATCGAAGCCGCGACCTTGTGCTGTGCAATACAGCGTCGTGACTACCGGAGGTAGCGGGGTCGCATAGGTAGGGTGGCTTATCGTTTTCTGAATATTTAACGCACACGAAACCCGATAAATCAATTGTGGGTGAGACATACCCCTAAGGAACTGTCACGACTACAGGACTGTTCGGTGGTTTGTGAAGGTAGAGAACATTTCGTTTACTACACCTATAGTCCACCGTTTCCTTTCAACACGACGTGGTTCCGTACCAGGCTCTTGAGGCTGACTGGTAATAACAAAATCTTGTTCCCTTTCCATGCTATCCAACATTACCTTTGTTTGCTGCATATTAATCTTCGACCCCAATCTTCCATATTCTCAGTCAAGGGCCTGAATCATTTGTTGTAATTCGCCCTGAGGGTTGCTGAACAGAACAATGTAAACTCCGAACCGAAGATTGCCGAAATATTCGCCATTGATCCTTACTCCTAAGCCTTCCCTGTTTAATAGCCTGTTGAATCCACCATTGAATCACGTCGCTATCTCGGTATCACTATTAATAGCAAGTTGACCTGGTCCGACCATATAATAAAATTGGCTACCGACACTAATAAATCACTTGGTTAGGTCAGACGTACCCTTGCGCTGTGCCCCTCATCCACAAGAAAACTACCTTATGAAACGTTTATTAGAAGTAAACGTGAATACGCCTCAGCTATTTGGAGCCCGCACCAAGCTTACTTAATTAATACGTTAGAATCAATACAAAATTGTGCCGCTAGATACATCACTTCCAGGTACAGCCGTGAAGGAAGTGTCAGTGCGATTAAATCATCTCTAGGGCTCGAATCATTGGTGTTGCGTCGGAAAATTGCGAAACTGTGCCTTTTCCAGCGACTTTATTGTAAGTTCCCCGAACTGCATGGAAGGCTTCTAATCCCACCAACCCGCACATTTCGTTGCCTTTTTAACTCTTGCAGCAGCCAACGCTTGCATGGTTCAACATTTTCCTTTAATCAATTGTTTTTGCCTAGCGCCATTATACAGTAGAACAATTTACCAGATAGAGTTGTCAATGAGCGCAACCCCATTATCTTCAAGCAGCTGCTTACTGATCACCTTAAACCCTAACCTTATAGTGACAGTACTGTGCCTTCATTCTTTTGCTATTGCCGTCTCACATAGTGACTGTTCTGTTGATTTGCTTTTGCACTCTATTCAGTGTGCCTCCCGACTTTGTTGTTGTTGTTTTTTGTTTGTTTGTTTTATTGCGAATCCACAGGCTGAGTCTTGTAAGAAATTGTAACCATATCTTTGTTTCCATCCTTATATTCTGTAACCCTCCCCCCCCCCTTATGTATTACCCCGACAGTGGTCCTTAAGGAAAAATAAATGATCATGAAGGATGGCTTGAATGCTTCTAAGCATGCCGTAAATAGCATTGGGGAGACCATGTCTCCTCGCCTGACCCCTTTCGTGATAGGTAAGTTTCTTCCTTCCTTTCTTCTGGAGAATGAAGGTAGCTCTGGAATCTTTGTAGATTTTTCGGAAGATATTCACGTACGCCTCTGCCTCCTGCACTACTTGATTACGCATTGCCTCTATGACTGTTTGTATCTCTACTGAATCAAATGCCTTTTCATAGTCTATGAGAGCCACATTGAGAGGGTTATTGTACTCTTCTGATTTCTCGCTTTCCTAGTTGACGTTGATGTAACTTATTGTAGAATATCCCTTCCTGAAGCCAGCTTAGCTATTCTCTAGGCATATTGAAGACGTGTGTTGCCCTGATTCTATTGAAGTGAAGTGAAGTTTTGTGAAGTGATTTATTTCAGCAATTCAGGTGTACATATCTGATCCAGGGGTACAGCGGGAAGAGGTGGCAAAAAGCAACTGAATGCCTGACAATGCTGAAATCCCCACCCAGACCACGATGTTGCACAAGACTCAGTGGATCACTCTATCAAATACATAAATGTAGTGAAAAAAAAATAGTGCAGAGCACTCAGCCTGGTGCTCTAACATATAAATTCAGCGAAAAAAAAACAACAACTAAGCCCTGGTTTTAACACGTGGACAACAACATACTTGATATCAAGAGCTTATGGAAAAGAAATTTGCACGGCTGAATTTTAGGGCACAATGCATTTCTGAAAAATGTATACAAGCTAAGCAAGTCTTACACAAAAGAGAGAAAAAAAAATGTAATGTTTGAAGCGTGAGTAGACAAGCGTGTACATATAATTTTTTTAGGATTGCTTCTGATCGGGTTTTATTCGCTATGTTCATGGTCATCCTGTTAAAGAAGAACAATAAGGTGTGTTAGTTTTTACTTGCCGCAGTTAAAACCCCTGTGCATATCGCATTTTTGTAGTTTGTTAAACATAAATCCAGGTAAAACTCTTCCTTGGGCTGGTTAGTTCATGCTTGAATTAGCAAAGGCAAGGCGCAGAAGACCAGGACTCAAGAAGAAGAACACAAACGACAGGAGGCGCCGGTCCTGTCGTTTCTGTTGCTTTGCTAATTCAATAATAAATCCAGGGCAGTTTGAGTCAACTAAGTCATCCTGGTAGGTACATGAATTGTGTTTTCATAGGCAAAAGAAAGCATTCTATCAAGAACATTGTGTTTGGTGTTTCTTTGTGACAGCATATGTAGGCTAAAATGTCCTGTAACAATTACACGTGTGCCATTTTTTCACAATACTCAAGCATTTCATCTATGAAATTCAGTAAATTAGACGCAGTTCCTGAAGGAGGCCTATATACAGCACATACTAAAAGGCTTCTACATTTTGTCATGACAGATTCAATGTGAGAGGATATTACAGTATACTCTTTGATAATATTGTATATCACACTGTCATGAACATAAATCAATACGCCACCATTCCTTCTGATTTCCCTTTAAATTGAAGCACAATTGTAGTTCCCAAATGCCGCGGTTATATGGTTATCAGCCGACCCCATTTTAGGGAAAGCTAAGAAATCAAACTGGTGATTTAAGTTGCTCAAAAAGACGTCAACACCTTCTTTTTGTTTTGAAGACTTTGCGCATTAAGGTGAATCAGCGATAAGTTTTTTTTTTGTAAAGCAATTTCTTGGAAGGCCTCAGCGTCATTACAATTTGTTATGTCTGTGAAGAGGACGTAATCACCTCTTCTAATCAGCTATCTTTCATTCTATGGTATTTTTGTAGGGCCTGCACTGTTGCCATTTTAATCACCTGATCACTCGGGCTACTGTTCACGAAAAGTTTGCTGTTCTTGTGCCATGCCAAATCGCATTTGTTTTCAAGAGCCCTAGTTTTTATTTCCCACAAAAGTTTCTTATTGCATGCCGTGAGGTTTTCACTGAAGAATGTCGCTGATTTTGCTTTCTTCAGTTCCACTTTCTTTGCAAGCCATTTTTCTTTAGTTTGACGAGATGAAAATCGCACCATCACAGTATTCAGCTTGTCTCCCTTCCTCTTGTTTCTTGAAGCTAGTCAGTGAGAGGCCTCAGTGTCACACTCCGAAAGCTGTGGAAGCTTAAGATCAGTTGCCAGTTGGTTGAGCTTTACCGGAAGGTTCTCATTTTCGTGATAGGTCGAGCCATTCACTTCAAGATTAAGGCGCCTGTTGCACTGATCTATGTCGTTCAACTCACGGTGAAGTTTTTCCATGTTTTTTTCAGTAGCCGGGGCATCAAGCTTCGCAGCCCGCTTTCTGACATCTGAGATGTGTGCGGATTGCTGCGTCACTTGAAAAAAAAAAGAAACTTCATCGTATTTGCTGGACATAACTTTCGTATATTCCTCAATGCTGTCGACAGTAGGTTCAATTTGGGACAAAGCGTCAATGTTTCATTTGACGTCTGGTAGCTCAGTTTGCTTGCGATGAATTGCCGCAAGCTCCCAGGTGAACTTTTCTAATGTCTCACTCTGCATTTCCGCGGAATTCGCGCCACGTCTCGACGCTTTGCACTTCGCGCATGTCCAAGAGTTTTGTAGCCACGGATTTATTTTTCTAAGCGATATGGTAACTACACTTGCATTCTGAGCCTAGCACATAGCAACCATGACTCCGAGTCATGAATCTTGCCGTCACATGCTGGACATATGTCACTTATAGCCCCCAGCGCACATACACTAGCAAAGTTAGCTCGCAGAGTGCACCCAGCAGCAGCAGGAAGCGTAACAGAACAAAAGCGCCGTCGACAGGCTAAGAGAACAGACCAAACTGTAACATCCGTGACAAACGTATTTAGCCGCCGATAAAATGCAGCAGCAGCAGCAGCAGCAGCAGCAGCAGCAGCAGCAGCAGCAGCAGCAGCAGCAGCAGCAGCAGCAGCAGCAGCAGCAGCAGCAGCGATAAATTTCAAGAGTTTATGGCTGATCTCAAAAAGACCGCAAAATCATTTCATCCTTGCAACATGCATAGCTGTGTTTGCTGTGCTTTCCTCCCAGATGACGGCAGCATGGTGTGTAGTGTAATCTGCCGTGACCGCCACAGGGTGACCGCCACAGGCTGCTGCTGCTGCTGCTGCTGCTGCTGCTGCTGCTGCTGCTGCTGCTGCTGCTGCTGCTGCTGCTGCTGCTGCTGCTGCTGCTGCTGCTGCTGCTGCTGCTGCTGCTGCTGCTGCTGCTGCTGCTGCTGCTGCTGCTGCTGCTGCTGCTGCTGCTGCTGCTGCTGCTGCTGCTGCTGCTGCTGCTGCTGCTGCTGCTGCTGCTGCTGCTGCTGCTGCTGCTGCTGCTGCTGCTGCTGCTGCTGCTGCTGCTGCTGCTGCTGCTGCTGCTGCTGCTGCTGCTGCTGCTGCTGCTGCTGCTGCTGCTGCTGCTGCTGCTGCTGCTGCTGCTGCTGCTGCTGCTGCTGCTGCTGCTGCTGCTGCTGCTGCTGCTGCTGCTGCTGCTGCTGCTGCTGCTGCTGCTGCTGCTGCTGCTGCTGCTGCTGCTGCTGCTGCTGCTGCTGCTGCTGCTGCTGCTGCTGCTGCTGCTGCTGCTGCTGCTGCTGCTGCTGCTGCTGCTGCTGCTGCTGCTGCTGCTGCTGCTGCTGCTGCTGCTGCTGCTGCTGCTGCTGCTGCTGCTGCTGCTGCTGCTGCTGCTGCTGCTGCTGCTGCTGCTGCTGCTGCTGCTGCTGCTGCTGCTGCTGCTGCTGCTGCTGCTGCTGCTGCTGCTGCTGCTGCTGCTGCTGCTGCTGCTGCTGCTGCTGCTGCTGCTGCTGCTGCTGCTGCTGCTGCTGCTGCTGCTGCTGCTGCTGCTGCTGCTGCTGCTGCTGCTGCTGCTGCTGCTGCTGCTGCTGCTGCTGCTGCTGCTGCTGCTGCTGCTGCTGCTGCTGCTGCTGCTGCTGCTGCTGCTGCTGCTGCTGCTGCTGCTGCTGCTGCTGCTGCTGCTGCTGCTGCTGCTGCTGCTGCTGCTGCTGCTGCTGCTGCTGCTGCTGCTGCTGCTGCTGCTGCTGCTGCTGCTGCTGCTGCTGCTGCTGCTGCTGCTGCTGCTGCTGCTGCTGCTGCTGCTGCTGCTGCTGCTGCTGCTGCTGCTGCTGCTGCTGCTGCTGCTGCTGCTGCTGCTGCTGCTGCTGCTGCTGCTGCTGCTGCTGCTGCTGCTGCTGCTGCTGCTGCTGCTGCTGCTGCTGCTGCTGCTGCTGCTGCTGCTGCTGCTGCTGCTGCTGCTGCTGCTGCTGCTGCTGCTGCTGCTGCTGCTGCTGCTGCTGCTGCTGCTGCTGCTGCTGCTGCTGCTGCTGCTGCTGCTGCTGCTGCTGCTGCTGCTGCTGCTGCTGCTGCTGCTGCTGCTGCTGCTGCTGCTGCTGCTGCTGCTGCTGCTGCTGCTGCTGCTGCTGCTGCTGCTGCTGCTGCTGCTGCTGCTGCTGCTGCTGCTGCTGCTGCTGCTGCTGCTGCTGCTGCTGCTGCTGCTGCTGCTGCTGCTGCTGCTGCTGCTGCTGCTGCTGCTGCTGCTGCTGCTGCTGCTGCTGCTGCTGCTGCTGCTGCTGCTGCTGCTGCTGCTGCTGCTGCTGCTGCTGCTGCTGCTGCTGCTGCTGCTGCTGCTGCTGCTGCTGCTGCTGCTGCTGCTGCTGCTGCTGCTGCTGCTGCTGCTGCTGCTGCTGCTGCTGCTGCTGCTGCTGCTGCTGCTGCTGCTGCTGCTGCTGCTGCTGCTGCTGCTGCTGCTGCTGCTGCTGCTGCTGCTGCTGCTGCTGCTGCTGCTGCTGCTGCTGCTGCTGCTGCTGCTGCTGCTGCTGCTGCTGCTGCTGCTGCTGCTGCTGCTGCTGCTGCTGCTGCTGCTGCTGCTGCTGCTGCTGCTGCTGCTGCTGCTGCTGCTGCTGCTGCTGCTGCTGCTGCTGCTGCTGCTGCTGCTGCTGCTGCTGCTGCTGCTGCTGCTGCTGCTGCTGCTGCTGCTGCTGCTGCTGCTGCTGCTGCTGCTGCTGCTGCTGCTGCTGCTGCTGCTGCTGCTGCTGCTGCTGCTGCTGCTGCTGCTGCTGCTGCTGCTGCTGCTGCTGCTGCTGCTGCTGCTGCTGCTGCTGCTGCTGCTGCTGCTGCTGCTGCTGCTGCTGCTGCTGCTGCTGCTGCTGCTGCTGCTGCTGCTGCTGCTGCTGCTGCTGCTGCTGCTGCTGCTGCTGCTGCTGCTGCTGCTGCTGCTGCTGCTGCTGCTGCTGCTGCTGCTGCTGCTGCTGCTGCTGCTGCTGCTGCTGCTGCTGCTGCTGCTGCTGCTGCTGCTGCTGCTGCTGCTGCTGCTGCTGCTGCTGCTGCTGCTGCTGCTGCTGCTGCTGCTGCTGCTGCTGCTGCTGCTGCTGCTGCTGCTGCTGCTGCTGCTGCTGCTGCTGCTGCTGCTGCTGCTGCTGCTGCTGCTGCTGCTGCTGCTGCTGCTGCTGCTGCTGCTGCTGCTGCTGCTGCTGCTGCTGCTGCTGCTGCTGCTGCTGCTGCTGCTGCTGCTGCTGCTGCTGCTGCTGCTGCTGCTGCTGCTGCTGCTGCTGCTGCTGCTGCTGCTGCTGCTGCTGCTGCTGCTGCTGCTGCTGCTGCTGCTGCTGCTGCTGCTGCTGCTGCTGCTGCTGCTGCTGCTGCTGCTGCTGCTGCTGCTGCTGCTGCTGCTGCTGCTGCTGCTGCTGCTGCTGCTGCTGCTGCTGCTGCTGCTGCTGCTGCTGCTGCTGCTGCTGCTGCTGCTGCTGCTGCTGCTGCTGCTGCTGCTGCTGCTGCTGCTGCTGCTGCTGCTGCTGCTGCTGCTGCTGCTGCTGCTGCTGCTGCTGCTGCTGCTGCTGCTGCTGCTGCTGCTGCTGCTGCTGCTGCTGCTGCTGCTGCTGCTGCTGCTGCTGCTGCTGCTGCTGCTGCTGCTGCTGCTGCTGCTGCTGCTGCTGCTGCTGCTGCTGCTGCTGCTGCTGCTGCTGCTGCTGCTGCTGCTGCTGCTGCTGCTGCTGCTGCTGCTGCTGCTGCTGCTGCTGCTGCTGCTGCTGCTGCTGCTGCTGCTGCTGCTGCTGCTGCTGCTGCTGCTGCTGCTGCTGCTGCTGCTGCTGCTGCTGCTGCTGCTGCTGCTGCTGCTGCTGCTGCTGCTGCTGCTGCTGCTGCTGCTGCTGCTGCTGCTGCTGCTGCTGCTGCTGCTGCTGCTGCTGCTGCTGCTGCTGCTGCTGCTGCTGCTGCTGCTGCTGCTGCTGCTGCTGCTGCTGCTGCTGCTGCTGCTGCTGCTGCTGCTGCTGCTGCTGCTGCTGCTGCTTGCTGCTGCTTGCTGCTGCTTGCTGCTGCTTGCTGCTGCTTGCTGCTTGCTGCTGCTGCTGCTGCTGCTGCTGCTGCTGCTGCTGCTGCTGCTGCTGCTGGCAGTCGGCAGCGATTAAGTTGCCCAACGCTGATACTTTGTATTTCAACAGGCGGTGCCCTGAATGCGGTTCCCGTGATACCCCGGATGCCATTATCACCTTCGTCGAAGCTAACCGTCCTGCCGCTTCTGGCGGCAATCACCAACTTCGTCTGAAAACCTGGTTTCATCGGAAAACTACTTAAGCCAACGGACATCGCGGGATCCTCTGCAGTCGGCAGCGATTAAGTTGCCCAACGCTGATACTTTGTATTTCAACAGGCGGTGCCCTGAATGCGGTTCCCGTGATACCCCGGATGCCATTATCACCTTCGTCGAAGCTAACCGTCCTGCCGCTTCTGGCGGCAATCACCAACTTCGTCTGAAAACCTGGTTTCATCGGAAAACTACTTAAGCCAACGGACATCGCGGGATCCTCTGCAGTCGGCAGCGATTAAGTTGCCCAACGCTGATACTTTGTATTTCAACAGGTAGCGTGTCTTTTTCGTTGCCTGCATTCTTAATTTGAATTTGCTGCCGACTGCCCTCTGTGTACGCTCTCTACATGTTACAATGTCTAATGATACTACTGAATGTATTGCTTGCCACAAAGAAGTGCCCGATGATGGCAAGTTCATGACCTGTGCGAATTGTACGCTATCGTACCACTTAGGTCAGACATGTTCCGGAATCGCACCTAGTACCTTCAATACAATGGGCCCAGCCAAAAGAGACGGGTGGGTGTGTAAAACATGCAGAGCAGCAAAAAAACGCGCTGGTGGTTCCGCCTCTCAGGTAGATGCTTCCGAGGCTGATGAAGGTGCAGGCGTGGTTTCACCTTTGCTTTTGGAACTGCTCGAGATAAAAAAGAGCCTAGAATGTCTACCTGAGCTCCACAAAAAGGTTGATTCATTGCTCCTCTTGAAAGCCGAAGTTGTCAGCCTAACGAAGTCATTTCATGAACTCGAGGACTCGGTGTCTTTTCTAGCAAAACAATATGATTCCATTCGCGTTGAAATGAAGACCGCCAAGGAACAAGCCACGTCTAGAGATGCGGAGATCAACGCCCTCCGAGCAACAGTTCAGACGCAAGCCGAACAGCTAGAGCGCCTGCAGGTTGACATGAATGAGAGCGAGCAATACAGCCGCAACATGAACTTGGAAATCCATGGTCTCCCAGAAAAAGAGAATGAAAATCTGAAGGAAGTGCTTTCCGATATCGCTGAAAAACTACACCTCCAAAAATTTTCCCTGCTGGAGGTTGAGGCGATTCATCGTCTGCCGGGCAAACGTAACTCTATTCCGAGGGTCCTTGTGCGTTTCACTTCAATTGCTGCCAGAAACATTCTGTTCGATGCCCGAGGAAAGCTTCTACAACTTTGCGAAGCTACTTCGCTTGAAAAGATATTTTTGAACGAAAACCTGACAAGACTAAACCGTGACCTATTCTGGCGTGCTAGGACTAGAGCAAAGCAAATGGAGTACAAGTTTGCCTGGGTGAAGCGTGGCAAGATTTTTGTGAAAAAGAGTGAAGGATCGTCGCTTCTTCGAATAATCAGACATGCTGACTTGGACAACATTGTGTAGCTATCATGGCCAACACGTGCTACCAGCTTCCACATTTTCAGTCGTTCAAGGACACTTTTGGTGTGAGCGTTGATAATGATTTCACTATTGTAAATACCAATATCAGGAGCCTTCGCAAATACTGGGAAGAATTCAAGCTTGTCGCTACGTCAGGAATAGGATTCGTCGATGTATTCGTGCTGACAGAAGTCAATACTTCAGAAACCTGCTTGCGTACATTTTCAGTGCCAGGCTATCAAAGTCGTTTTGTGATAAGGCCTCATCGTCGAGGTGGTGGAATCGCCATCTTTGTAAGCGATAAATTTGATGTTTCAGCAATAGACGTGAACTTTGCGCATGCGGAATGTTTAGCGTTGAAGATAACTTGCGGTGCCCGGTGTTTAAGTTTGTTGGCTGTATATCGACCGCCGTGCGCAAGTATCACCCGATTTCTGTTAGAACTCGAAGAAATATTGCACCTTTGGAATTCCGTGGAAGAAGTATGTTTAGTGGGCGACTTAAACATAAATACATTGTGCCCTACAATGGGTACCGTTTCCGATTACTTGTCTGTCCTGTCCTCATGTGGTTTAATAAATACGACAACATTTCCTACTCGTGAAGAAATGGTTAACGATCATCTAACTAGTTCATGTATAGACCACATTGTCTTACGTGCTCCTAACCACTCGTTTGCCTCCTGTGTTATATTACAGCGCTTCGCGGATCACTATCTGGTTGCTTGTCGTTCGTCTCCATCTTTTCCTTTATCAAATGCTTCACAAAGCGCTGTTCCAAATAACCTCATCTATATTACAATAACGGACCTTAAAGTCTTAGATAGCTTAATTAGCAATTTTAACTGGTTAGCAATAACTGAGTCTAATTCACCGGAGAAGGTCTATGGTATCCTCTGCGACCAAATAAGGAAGTTTGAGAACAATTCTAAACGCGTCGTAATAAAAAAGCGCCGAAGAGAATATAACTGGTTGACCTCCGACGTAATCCGTGCCATTTCATACAGAGACATACTTTGGAGACGGTGCAAACGGGTACCAAAAAATCAAGCCTTACGACTGCAGTATAAAGCCGCAAGAAATAGGGTGGTCGCTCTGCTAAGGTCCACGAAGCGCCAGTACTTTTCTCAAGAATTTCGCCAGTCGTCAAGGAATGCCGCTAAAACGTGGTCATTGATAAACCACCTTCGTGGCAAAAATTCTGCAAGTACCTCCCCGCTTTCTTTCTTTCCGGGAGATAGCGTTGAAGTCGCAGATAGTTTTAATCGTTTTTTTGCACTAGCCTCAGAGAAATCATCTTCCAGTCAGACATACCAATACACGTTGAAAGAATCAAACTCTGCGTCCGCTTTTCTAGCCAGCATTACAAAAGAAGAACTGCGTGATATAATCTTTAGTTTCAAACGGAATAAACCTCCTGGTATTGACGGCTTGTCAGCAAATCTGCTCCAAAGAAACTTCGAGGCATTGTCTGATGTGCTGATCTTCATGCTAAATGGTTTTCTGCGCACTGCGTTTTTCCCGGATGAACTTAAAACTGCTTTAGTTAAACCGCTCTTTAAAGGAGGACAAAAAGACGACATGAAAAACTATCGACCCATCTCGATCTTGCCTATACTTTCCCATATAATCGAGAAATTTCTTTTGAGATCTATGTCATCGTTTGTTGAAAAATTTTCCATTTTGTCAACCCGCCAGTTTGGTTTCGTTCCTGGTCGTGGTACTGTAGCTCTTCTGGAAGAGTTCTCCGATGAACTTTTTTCAGCTTTCGATCAAAATATGTTTAGTGTTGCTTTATTTTTAGACATTTCTAAAGCTTTTGAAACAGTTCATCATGGTATTTTATTAGAAAAACTATACTCCATAGGCTTCAGAGGTCCGTTTTATGATGTGCTCAAGAATTACCTTTCCGGTCGTTCACAAGTGGTTGTTTTAGACGGCATGACAAATGTAAGTAGTCAACTTCCAATGAAGGCCGGAGTTCCACAGGGCTCCATATTATCGCCTCTTCTGTTCAATTTGTTCGTTAATGACTTATCTCACGTTATTTCCAAAGGTGTATTATTTCAATATGCCGATGACACTGTTTTGCTTTCCAAGCACTTTTCTTACAACATGGCCATTACTAATCTCCAGAATAATATACACAAAACAATGACTTGGTTCACTAATAACTGCTTGGAGGTTAACCCAATTAAAACGAAACTCGTTTGCTTCAGATCCCCACTAAAACTAACAACTATAGATGCGCCCGTTTTTCTACATGTTCACGGCTGTTATCCCTGTCAGTGCGTGCCTCTCACCTATGTGACTTCGGTAAAATACTTGGGTGTCTTCTTCGACAGTGATATGTCTTGGCACAGCCAGTTATCACATGTTTGTGGTAAGCTTCGGAGCGCGGCCTGGTTGTTTTTCCATATAAAATCCATTGTTCCTTTTCACATAAAGAAGAATGTTGCGCATGCTCTGGTGTACAGTATTCTCAGATATGGGATTACTGTTTTTGCTTTTTGCTCAGCCAGATGGCAAAACAGAGTTGACACTTTATTAAGAAACATACTAAGAAACATAGCATATAACGCCCCCTTTTCTGTGTCTGATAATATTTTCACAGCCCTTGGTCTTCCATGCTTTCGAACACTCTTTCTACAAACTGTAGTCGTGCAACATTTCTGGGACAGCAGTTTCAAAACACGTCATACAGCCTCCCGAAACCTGCGTAGTTCCATTCGTTTTAAGGTGCCGCGCTCTTCAACAAGACATGGGGAAGCCAGGCGCTGTGTTTATGTTCCCCAAATTTTTAATGACTTACCAGAGGAAATGTTTTCCGCAACATCAAAAAAAATGCTAAAAATCATGGTTCACGCATTGTAACACGGTTCCTATATGCCTGAAGAATGTTCATGATCAGGCACGAATTGTTAAAATACTGTTCCTTGTTCTTTATTTTTCATTTCTTGTTGATGTTACTTTTCGTAACCTTTTGCACCTTGGCCACTATTGATTTCATGTTAGTATTGTGTTGATATATTGTGTTTATATTATGTTCTTATTTTATGTTTTACTGCACGTCCGTCTGCCGACTTTGCCGGGCCAAGTCCCTCAAGCCACTAGAGGCTTTGACAGGCCCGTTTCATTGCCCTGTATACGTTATGTGCAATAAAAGATTTATTATTATTATTATTATTATTATTATTATTATTATTATTATTATTATTATTATTATTATTATTATTATATTAGAGAGGTTCGTGACCCGCAAGAACGTCAGCAGTGCCTTCGTGGCGCGCAACGCACAGGTGGTGCTTTGCCACTGGCCGAGAATGTGCCGTAGTGCCAAGCTCGAGTGCCGTTGAAGTTGCAGTGACGCCTTCAGAGACTCTCCGTGACGCGTAGTGGTAGCAGTCGCGCAGAACATTTCGCAGGTCTTCAGGGACGTTACATTCAGATCACAGTGGCGAGTGCGTGATTTAAATCTTACACATGAAGTAGTTTGTGTACGCCACGTTGATTCTTATGTCGTCAAGGCATACTTGTTCTTGTCTCTTGATTTGTTTAATTTTTGAATAAACCGGCTTTTATTCTATTTTCTCCTTCCTATTTCCCCAGGTCATGTCTTGCCCTTCTAACTCCATTGCTAGTTGTAGAAGGAGCCCCTGTGTCACGTTCCTCACTTCTTCGAATGAAGTTAACATGGGGGCTCTGTGCACTGTACAGGTCAATATAGAATTGTTCTACTGCGTGTACTGTATCATTGAAAGTGGTAATGACATTTCAGTGCGTACATCTTGCCTTGTCGTATGAATAGTTTTGCTCACCCTGATTTTATGCTCAGTCCATTTTTTACTGCTTGTTCAATCTTTCTCACGTTATACCTCCGAATTTTCCTCATTTTCTTGCTTTTGATCAGTTGTGACAGTTCAGTGAAATCTATCTGATTTCTTGAGTTGAGACACTTTCATGCCTTGTTTCTTTCTAAATATTTTGTTACTAGGAAGTCTTAACTGCATCTAGGCTTGGTGCCTTACCTCGAACTTTAACAGCTGCTTCTGAAATCAGCCTAGTTACGCTTCCATTTATTAGCTTTATGTTGTCACCTACCTGATCCAGATAACATAGGGCTAATAAATGAAACCGTAACTTGAAGACCCTAGCCGTAAGTAAAGTCAATATTTGTTGACAGCACACACGGAGTACACAGTTGAAGGCCCCTGCCTTGTGCAGTTTTAAAATGAAGCTTTAGCTTGGGCGTTCTTATCTAAATACATGTAAAAGGAGATTTCGTTTTTCTCGGCAACAACTACACCAAACATGATGAGCTTTGTTGCATTTAAAAGAAAAAACTTATAATCTAGTGAGTGTTTTTCTGAAATTTTTTATTTAGGTCGCCAATTTTCAATTAAAAATTGGCAAAAATCGCAAATTTTTCGAAAACGAAATATCAAATTTACAACTCCGTAACTTAGAAATAAAAAATGATATACCCTTTCCGTGAATTGCATATCATAGTACATATAAAGTGGACAAAAATAATTTGTTACATATGAATCTAAAAAGATTTCATAATGTGAAAATACAGCTTTTGTAGAACCTTTGCACACAACGGAACCAATTGCCGTAATATATAAATTGACGTATCAAACTTGTCCGCTTTGAATGATGTAATGGATGCCGTTTACAGAACCACGATATCTTTCCTTGACGGAGCGCTATTAAATTGTACACTTCGTGCTTCTATTTCTTTCGAACTTTCAAATTTCTGAAAATCCTTTAAACAACATTTAGGTTTTAAGTTGAAATTCCGCTTCCAACAGTCACAATAATCTCTCTTTCTCTCTCAAATATGTAACAAATTTCATTAAAATCTGTCCGGGGGTTATCTCAGCAAAGCGTTCTTGCGTTTTACATGGGTTTGAATAGGCCGTGTCGGAGTTGGACCGGAGCTAAAGATTCGTCTTATGTACCATGTCTTTCTTCACTGAGATGGCCACTGGATGATAAACGGCCAGCGTCATCAGTTATTTCGACAACAACCATATTGTATGCCTAACCCTCCAGATAACCGGAGCCCGAATTTGATGATATCGCATAAAGAAAGGTGAATGGTAATTTTCTTCCACATTTTGACTCTACTTTCAAAATTATTCCTGTCAAAGTTATGTAAGTCTGCGGTCCATTTTCGTTAAGTCAGAATCACTCTACTAGGCAACAGAGTCAGTAAATGTGCACGAGGTGTGCCAGACCCTGAAAGGGACGTCAACTTTAAAAAAAAAAGCAAACGGATGCCGCTGTTCTAAGATCGAGTGTGCACTGAAACTACAGAGAGCATGCGCACACGAGAGAGGACAGGAGAAAGGACGCTCCAATGGCAGCGAAGCGAAGAAAAGCCAAGACGACCGCTGCACCGAGCCGCAACAACAAAGCGGCGTCACTGGAGCAGCAGGGCGCTTATAAGAGGCGCGGCGCAGACACGCTCGACTGAGCGCGAGAAAGGGGGCTGCCCCGGTGGTTCGGCTGGCCCGGTAGTTAGCCTTGTTCCGCAGCGCTGGCTTTCTGGCAGGTGACGGCCAGGGTTGGGCTTCTGTCGAGGCGTCTCACCCCTGCTACTGTTTAGACTTGTCGCAAAACCAGAGGGCAGTGGCCACTCTGGCAGGAAGTTTCAGGTGGGCTTAGTGGGCGGGCGGGGGGGGGGGAGGACCTGAAACGGAAAGAGGAGAAGGATGACGTCGTATTTCTATGTTTTTCTGGGGCTGACGTCAAAGCAGAAGCGGCTGCTCTTTAATCAGTACTCACGGATTCGAGTGAAAAAAAAAAGAATAAAAGGGGAGTGCCCTCCCCCCTTCTTTTTTTCAAGGGCGTCTTGCATTCACTAACGCACAGCGTCTTCATGAACTTCGACAGCCGGAGTCGAACATAGAGAAAGAAGCCTACTTCCAGCTTCCTTTGGACGCGACCTAGAAAACCGAACTGTTCTCCATTGAAAGGCGTGAGCGATCGCCATTTTGCCTAGCCTTTCGTAAAGAAGACTTGGTTTCGGTACGGCTGAAAAAAAAAAAAGCCTTGTGGCCTCTTGAAGGGTTAGCCCTGTGGAAATTGCACCGGAGAACCTACTCAAATTATGTGGCCGATGTGTCATGCCAGCGGCGTTGTGCTACCACTGTACATACTTGCACACCTAAGTACTCGGTCATAGGAAAAAAATTGCGGTTAAAATCAATCTCGCCATTATTGCCTACCTTATTCTTATTAGCAGTGAGGTAACGTAGGGACACACCGTATTGCCGCAACA